>NC_049911.1:11607813-11952813 GCF_001411555.2 Juglans regia | reverse complement strand
CATCACATGCACACACACATATCTTTTTGCCTATGCTCTATGTTGTTAACATAAAATAGAGGAAACTACCAATCACCATAATAGGAAGGAAAGATGAAAGAAAAGTTTCTGAATCTTCACCCCACGTCTCCGTGCACCATCACAGTAAGTTTCTGCCTTCCTCTCAGATTCATATATTCGCTCGCTTCATATACTAACCATCAAACAGACTCTAAGATCTGGGATGATCAAATGTATGGGAAGGGGAGTGAAGTGAAGAAAGATAGTAGGAGAGTTATAAGTAGGAGTGGAGTTAGATGTAAAAGGCTGTGGTCTATGTTGTATTGAGTGATGGTGAATTTAGGTTAAAATTATGTAAGAGTTATACGAGGAAAGGTGAGGAGAGAGTTGGGCAAGGAATGGCGAGCAAAGTGATAAGCAAGCAAGGTGTTAGACGAGCACTGTGTTAAGTGAGCAAGTGTTAGGTGAGCAAGGTATCAAGGGAGCAAGTATTGGGCGGGCAAAGTGTTAGGTGAGCAAAGTTTAAGGTGAGTAAAGTCTGGAAGCAAGGACAATGTTGTAGGACAAAGAACTTGAACGTCACGATTTAGCCTTATGCTTAGTGCATGATGCATATTCTGCATACTACTAATGCAAAGAATGCTTATTCTATTTCTTAAATATTATAGGTTTGGTTTAGTGCTCAAAGATACACACGGATTGCTTAATTTACACAAGGATCGAGGTAAATGATTATGATCATGTCATTCTACACAACATTTTATGTAAACTGAAAGGTCTTTTTGCAACTTTATATTAGCACTAAATATTCATAAATGTGTATATATGTATGTATATATGTATTTGCTTTTGTTGGAAGCCAATTTTTACGAACCCTATGTACATCGAAAGAAAGTTCTTATGATTTAAAATTGTATGAACGATGGTGTAACACCCGAGAACAGCAACAAGTTGTTTTCTAAAATCTTTGTTTTTTGAAGTTATACGTATGAAGAACCCCGTTAATTTTTGAGTATTTTTTTTTATATACTGGTTGCGGGTCCAAATTGTATTTTGACTGATAACGAATTTTTCTTTTTCAATAAGCTTGCTATTTTAATAACTTTCTTAAATATTTTTGAGTTGGATGGAAAATCCTTTTATGGGTCGATGATTTTATGGAACAAGTATTTTTTTAAGATGAATCGACGCCCAAAATTCATAAATAAATCCATTTGTTAATAGTTTGTTTTATTTCTTTTACTACGAAACATGGGCCAAATATTTGAAATGACACATTTTGTTTTTGTCATCAAGCCCAAGCCCGTGAGAACAAGAATAGAACCCACGTCGTGCACGGTTCCTTCTACTAGGGTTTTCAGCAACTACTATTTATACCATACATTAGAATTTTACACAACTGTCTCATCCCAACAGTAGCCACTGCCCAGCTTCCCACAGTTCCTCCCAAACCACTCCACCCGTGCACCACTTACCCAGTACTGCACCTCCACGTAGCTACCACCAGCCACCGCCCAATTTTTGTCGTCCCGTAGCACCACCACCTCCACCCCTCGGAAACCGCCTACCCAAGGCCTAGTGTACTGCTCTGTAGCCCTCCCTTTATCGTCAATGACCATCACCGAAGCCAGAGCCCCACCGTGCACCATGCAATCTCCTAGTAGATGTTGAACTGTAACACCCCTGGTTAATCACTACCCAGCCCACACGAAGCTGCGCCACCCCAGCACTTCCCTGCACCACACACACAACACCAACCATCGGGAACCAAGTAGAAGGTAGCCCCTATTTTAGACACCCGAAATAGAGCCACACTTGTAGCCACCCCAACTCCTCGGTGCCACCAGCCACGACAAGTTTACATAGAAAACCATCGACGAAAATTCTGTCACCCCCAATTCACTGCACGCCGCTTTGTTCCCTGCGGTGAGCTACCTCTACCTACCTCATGCCGAAATCCCTTCCTCCCACTCATCTCTCTCTCTGCCTCCCTCGCTCTCACCGCCTAGCGTAGGCAGCCTTGCTGCCATATGCCCTCCTCTGCATTCCAGCAGAGCCATCACAGCCCCTCCAACCAGCCCCGTTGCGCTTTACCCCTTCATGCGTGCCTCTATTTCCCTTGGGTAAGCCCCTACCACTGCATACTTGGTTTTATTTCCGTTTGTTTGCTCCTCTGGTTTTGCTCTTGTAAGTTTTATATATATATATATTGTTAACCTAATAATTGAGTACTATTACCAGTTTACCCTTAGTGCATGTTCCAAATATATATTTTCGGATAAGTGGTCCATTTGTGTTTATATTTAAATGGGTTTGTTTTTTAAGTTTCATAAATTATCGTATTTTTGTAGATAATATATTAATAAATTTGTAAAGTAAAGGAAGTAAACCTATTTTTAAGAAAGAAATTTTTCATGACGTATTTTATAAGATTTTTAAAGTAGTTAAAGTATTCTATTAATTTGTAATACGATGTTGGTATTTTTGATATTTTGATATTAGCCTTTATTGAGTTCCATAATTATCTTAATACTTGTTCGATCAAATTTCTTATTCGGTACGACTTTGATTAAGTGGATATTGATGGTTTTAGAAAATGATGGTTGTAACACCCCGTATTTTTAGTGTATTTTTAATTGAATGATTATTTGTTATTAATTTAAAATTTGATTATCTTGTTTTAAATTTTCAGATTTTAGTGGGTTTATTTTTATGATTTTTAATTTGTGAAAATTAATTTGACATGTTTCCTTAATATTAATTATTGTTATGCATTTAATTTTCTTTTCATATTAAATTAACTTCTTGTTGGATTTAATTATTTATTTTCATTTTAATCACTATGTTTGAATTATTTTATTTCACTTGCTGTTTTAAAATCGTTTCTGTTGGATCATTTTTGTGACCCAAGTTGTGAGGATTGGACCTCATTTCTTTTCCTACATTTTCTCTTTCCTCTTTCTCTTTCTTCCTTTTTCTTTTCTCTTCTTTTTCTTTTTCTTTCTTCTCCTTCTCCCGCGCGCGACCCGTCTCTCCCTCTCTCTTCCTGTGCCTCTCCCCTCTCCCCCAGCTCACCGTGCGCCGGCAGTGACCGACACCACCCCTCCCTCTCAACTCCCCTTCGACCAGCAATCACCCCCCTGGGATTTCAGCCCCTAGCTCGCCGCCGGTAACCCCCACGCACCACACCAAGCCGCGACACTCCGGCCTCCATCCTCTCACCACATCATCCTCCACCTCCTAGGAATCCAATGGACCCAACCCCACCTCCGATCTGTCACCGGTAAAGCCTCACCCTCAATATTTCTGTTTTGGGTATTTTAGCCTTCAACCGCCCTTTGCACCGCCACCCACGGCCAACCACCACCACCACTAGTTTCACTGACATCCCTAAGCCCTACCCTATCAATTTCGGGGCTTCATTTGCATCCGTTCAAAAGTGGGTCTTTGAGACCCATGGCCACAGTGCATTTGGCACTGTTTTGTTGCTGCGTTGCTGCTTCTAGCACCTCTGTGATCTTTAAAAAATTATATTATAGCATTGTAAGTATTTTTCCAAAGAACTCTTGAGATTTAAATGTATTTCTGCACTAATTCATATTTACTATGAATTTGTTGGTTGTGCTGGACTGAGTCCGAGGAGTAAGGGGTTGGTTGGATTGGATGATGGTGTTGTTTGTGTGAGATTGGTTTATACTATGAAATTTGTTGGCTGTTTCGGGTTTAAATATTGGTGTTTTGAGTTTGACGTTGGTCAAGGTGAATATTGGTGATTTTTAGGAAATGATGATATATTTTGGGATTATGAGGGTTTTAAGTTTTGAGATATTAAAATAGGTTATTTTATAAGTTTAGGCTTAAATATTGAATTTCATGTTTGATTGAAAAATTACAGAAATTATGTGATTATTTTTATAGGTGACGATTTATATTCGACTCGACATTTTTGAGGAAAATTCTGAAAAGCTAAGTTGTCCATGTATTCGGGGTTCCTATGCTAGGTTTTATACAAGTTAATAAGACTGAAGTTGACTTTATGAAAACGTGCATATTTTGTGATGTAATGGGAACTTGGGGAAAACAAAGTCCAACCTCGGTCACTTATCTGCATTATTCATCAAATCTTTATGAAAAAAGAAAAATATGTTCTGACATGCATTGTATAGATATGAGCTAAATTCTAGCATGTGGTTTTTGAAATCTGAAAAAGTGAGCGATATTGAGAATATGGAAAAGTGTGCATTTATTTAGAAAGATGTTCTGGCTTTTGTTGTCAGTATGTGTAAACTGTCTGATTCTGTTTTGGTACTCTGTATTATTTTGATATAACATCTGAAAACCTTTGGCATGGTGTACTGGTATTTGTATCTGACTCTGTCTCTGCTCTATTATGCTCTGCTCTGTTTGGAAACAAAGTAGTTTTATTGTGGTCTTTCATGTGTGCACACTCGGGGCTCCAAGAAGAATAAAAGAAAGATTTCACCTCTGGTTTGGCTACCGGGGTTAGCACAACCCTACCACGTGGGTGAAACATGGTCTCTGCTCTGTGTGATGCTCTGTTTTGATCTGATGACGATACTCAGCTTATGTTATACCAAAGTATTACGAGTTTTACTTGTCTTAAAACCATTGCTTTGTTACTTTTGAAAATATGTTTTGTTCTACATGATAACTCTGGAAAATATTTTATTCTGCATGCTATACTTTGTAAATGCTCATGTTTGCACGCTAGCATATTTCCTCTGCTTACTGAGTTGTTGATAACTCACCCCCTATCTTCATAATATTTTTCAGATGATGTGGAGAGTCCAACGGAGGACCTGGATTAGATTGGTGAGCACGATTAAGCTGAGGAGAGGATGTTAGAAGAATGAATTATGATGTCCTTTAGTTTTAAGGTCTTTTAGATTTAATTATATCTTGGGCTTGGGTTTAGTAAGACTTATGAAATTATTAGTTTGGCTTGTTATGACTACCGGGAGATTGTGGACTCCTTAGTTTATTTTGTTGCAGTAATGACTTCGTGGAGTTTTCAATGTGGATATTTAGAGTACATGATATTGAGTTTTGCTTATAAAGTTTTGGAGTTTTATTTTAGTTGTGTTGGAAAACATGTTCTTAAGTGATAGGTAGTAATTCTCCAGGCCAACCGGGTTTGGGGCGTTACATTTGGTAGCAGAGCCAGGTTTGAATTCTTCATACTATAAATCTTGGAGGTTTAGATTTCTGTGGGTTCATAGGATGTAAAGATTTCAGTGTAGGAACTTGAGGAATTTAAGGATGATCATGTGGACATTTAGGTTTGACCTTGTGATTGATTTTGATGGGACTTGAGGATTTAGATTTTGCAAATTCTAAGAAATGATTTTTATAACATATCAGGTTTTAGATCTGGTAAGCTTATTCTATAGGATGCAGGACATGACTTGGAAATGATCTAAGGTTTAGCTTTTGAAGTTGACCTAAGTTTGACCGAAAGATAGGTTGGAGATTCTGCAGACTAAAAACATTTGAGTTTTGGATATCCGAGGGTTTAGGAAGAAACTTCAGATTTGAGGTGTAGATTTGTATAGAATAAGAGCTGATTTTGTGAATATTTAAGGTTTTAAATTTTGCAGACTTTATGATTGAGTTTTGAGATTTTGAAGTTTAGAGATTTTAGATCCGACAAGCTTACTTTGTGGACTATAAGAGATAATCTTTTTAAGATTTAAGGTTTAGATTTTTTTATAGTTTAGATTCTAAAGATGTACTGGAGTTTAGAGCGATGTTAGGTTTACAATATGAGATGATAGGAATGACTATATGAGTTGGTTAAAGATATGGCTAAGAATGGGTAAAACCATGTGTGCAGTACCAGAAAAGTTTAGAGTTTTAATTGGAAATTATTCTTTTTTATTTAAATTGAATTTATTTGATTTTTTTTATTTGATTTGAATTGAAATGATGTTATTTTATTTATTAAGTTTATTTTGCTTTGTTCGAAGCTGAAAAACGGGTTAAGGATTAAGTTATGGCAGGAAGATGATACGACTGAGAACGCTATTGTTATATTTAGCAGAGTAGGCTTGAACTTTTATCGACTTGGTGTGCTTTTATAATATCAAGGTTTGAAAGGAATGGCATAGTCTGGGTGATCTATTTGGGGAGTAAGATATTTGAGGTTTTCGATTTCATGGATGTATGACACGGGGCTTTAGAATAGAAGATTGTAAGTTCAACAAACTTTAAGGTTAGATTTACGGGAATTTCACCAAAAGTTTAAGGTTTTGCGGACTTTAGGAAATGATTGTTATCATTTAATATTTTAGATTTTGAAAGCTTCGGGAGTCGATTGTTTTATTATTGGATATAAGTTTATCGATCTTACAGATTTCAGAAAATGATTCCGGTATAATTTAAGGTTTTAGAATTACAGATTTGAATGACTGAATTGAAATAAGATTTAAGTTTTTAATTCTGTAGGCTTGGTGTGCTAGCTTGATTTATTTTGGAGACTGATTAGTATGTGACCATTAAAATGAGGTTGATTAGAGTCGAGTTATTGATATAGGGATTTTTATGGAGATTAATTCTTTGGAGATTGAAGGTATTGATCTAGTTTGGATAATGATTGTTATTAGTTCAGGGTTATAATGGCAGGTTTTGGGATTTGATCCATATCAATTTAAGGATGATAGTTGGTGTAGATTCAAGAAGGCATTCTTGGTGATTTTGAGGAAAAAGTGTAATAATTCATGGTTTTGGGAGATCAAACATTGTTATACCAAAATGTGATACGAGTTTTCTTGTCAGTAGGAATGCATGTGGCGAATTATCAGAGTGCGCAGCAGGAGCGTGATATTTTGGTTGTAATTAGGAGTTCAAATTTTATGTTGATTTTGAGAATTTGTCATAACTTGAATTTTTGAGACGATACTTGTAGTTGGAGACTAATCACTCAGTTGTACCAATTATATTATTGATGGTTAACTTTGGAAATGACTATTAGGTTACCAAAGGTAGAATACAATGAATATTTGGAAGCTATATCGTAGGAGTCAATTGAGGTTAGTATAGATTATCGAATAGAGATATTAATCATTGGGATTCCTTGGATGTTGTATTAAGGCTCTTGTGGAAAAATGAGATTTTGGATATCATAGTCACCATAGGAATACTGGACGTGTTGTGCCACTGGGGGACTAATACGATTATGATGGAATTGCCTATGGAAATAGACTTGAGAGAACATTACTCATGCTTGTTGGGAGTTGTTGATGGTATGGTCTTTTCGAGCGTGTTTTGGGTTGTATCTTCTATCCTGCGTTAGCGTCATGTTTGACCTTAAAAATTTTGAGGACGAAATTCTTTTTAAGGGAGGGAGGATGTAACACCCCATATTTTTAGTGTATTTTTAATTGAAGCATTATTAGTTATTAATTTAAAATTTGATTATCTTGTTTTAAATTTTTAGATTTTAGTGGGTTTATTTTTATGATTTTTAATTTGTGAAAATTAAATTTGATATGTTTCCTTAATATTAATTATTGTTATGCATTTAATTTTCTTTTCATATTAAATTAACTTCTTGTTGGATTTAATTATTTATTTTCAATTTAATCACTACGCTTGAATTATTTTATTTCACTTGCTGTTTTAAAATCGTTTCCGTTAGATCATTTTTGTGACCCAAGTTGTGAGGATTGGACCTCATTTCTTTTCCTACATTTTCTCTTTCCTCTTTCTCTTTCTTCCTTTTTCGTTTCTCTTCTTTTTCTTTTTCTTTCTTCTCCTTCTCCCACGCGCTACCCGTCTCTCCCTCTCTCTTCCCGTGCGTCTTCCCTCTCCCCCAGCCCACCGCCATGCGCCGGCGGTGACCGACACCGCCCCTCCCTCTCAATTCCCCTTCGACTGGCGATCACCCCTTTTGATTTCATCCCCTAACTCGCTTCCGATAGCCCCCACACACCACACCAAGCCGTGGCACTCATTGCGCCGCTGCGCCGCCGTCGCGCCACCTCTGGCTACCATCTGCTCACCACATCATCCTCGACCTCCTAGCAATCTAATGGACCCAACCCCACCTCCGATCTGTCATCGGTAAAGCCTCACCATCAATATTTTTGTTTTGGGTATTTTAGCCTTCGACCGCCCTTTGTGCCGTCACCCATGGCCAACCACCACCACCACTAGTTTCACCGACATCCTTAGGCCCTACCCTATCAATCTCGGGTCTTCGTTTGCACCCGTTCAAAAGTAGGTCTTGGAGACCCACGGCCACAGTGCATTTGGAACTGTTTTGTTGCTGCGTTGCTACTTCAAGCACCTCCGTGATCTTTCAAAAATTATATTATAGCATTGTAAGTATTTTCCCAAAGAACTCCTGAGATTTAAATGTATTTCTGTGCTAATTCATATTTACTGTAAATTTGTTAGTTGTGCCGGACTAAGTCTGATGAGTAAGGGGGTCGGTTGGATTGGATGATGGAATTGTTTGTATGAGATTGGTTTATACTATGAAATTTGTTGGCTGTTTCGGGTTTAAATATTGGTGTTTTGAGTTTGACGTTGGTCATGGTGAATATTGGTGATTTTTAGGAAATGATGATATATTTTGGGATTATGAGGATTTTAAGTTTTGAGATATTGAAATAGGTTATTTTAGAAGTTAGGCTTAAATATCGAATTCCGTGTTTGATTGAAAACTTACAGAAATTATGTGATTATTTTTATAGGTGACAATTTATATTCGACTCGACATTTTTGAGGAAAATTCTGAAAAGCTAAGTTGTCAAGGTAAGTGGGGTTCCAATGCTAGGTTTTGTACAAGTTAATAAGACTGAGGTTGACTTTATGAAAACTTGCATAGTTTGTGATGTAATGAGAACTTGGGAAAAACAAAGACCAACCTCGGTCGCTTATCTGCATTATTCATCAAATCTTTATGAAAAAAGAAAAATATGTTCTGACATGCATTGTGTAGATATGAGCTAAATTCTAGCATGTGGTTTCTGAAATCTGAAAAAGGGAGCGATATTGAGAATATGGAAAATTGTGCATTTATTTAGAAAGATGTTCTGGCTTTTGTTGTTAGTATGTGTAAACTGTCTGATTCTGTTTTAGTACTCTGTATTATTTTGATATAACATCTGAAAACCTTTGGCATGGTGTACTGGTATTTGTATCTGACTCTGTCTCTGCTCTGTTATGCTCTGCTCTGTTTGGGTTGGTACCAACTTCTCTGTCTCTGAGTGCACCCACTTTGGAAACAAAGTGGTTTTATTGTGGTCTTTCCTGTGTGCACGCTCGGGGCTCCGAGAAGAATAAAGGAAATATTTCACATTTGTCTTTGCCTGGTTTGGCCACCGGGGTTAGCACAACCCTACCACGGGGGGTGAAACATGGTCTCTGCTCTGTGCGATGCTCTGTTTTGATCTGATGATGATACTCAGCTTATGTTATGCCAAAGTATTACGGGTTTTACTTGTCTTAAAACCATCGATCTGTTACTTTTGAAAATATGTTCTGTTCTGCATGATAACTCTGGAAAATATTTTATTCTGCATTCTATACTTTGTAAATGCTGATGTTTGCACGCTAGCATATGTCTTCTGTTTACTGAGTTGTTGATAACTGACCCTCTATCTTCATAATATTTTTCAGATGATGTGGAGAGTCCAACGGATGACCTGGATTAGATTGGTGAGCATGATTAAGTTGAGGAGAGGATGTTAGAAGAATGAATTATGATGTCCTTTAGTTTTAATGTCTTTTAGATTTAATTATATCTTGGGCTTGGGTTTAGTAAGACTTATGAAATTATTAGTTTGGTTTGTTATGACTACCGGGAGATTGCGGACTCCTTAGTTTATTTTGTTGCAGTAATGACTTTGTGGAGTTTTCAATGTGGATATTTAGAGTACATGAGATTGAGTTTTGCTACTAAAGTTTTGGAGTTTTATTTTAGTTGTGTTGGAAAACATGTTCTTAAGTGACATGTAGCAATTCTCCAGGTCAACCGGGTTTGGGGCATTATAATGGTATTTTAGAAATTATGAGAATTTTAGGTTTTGAGGATTTAAAATAGGTTCTTTTAGCATTTTAGGTTTAGATATCGAAAATACGTGGTTGATTGGAAATTTGCCGGAGTTACGTGATTTTTATAGGTGACGATTAATATTTGTTCGGCAGTGTTGAGGAATTCTTTTGAAAGACTAAGGAGTCCAGCTAAGCGAGGTTTCTATGCTAGACTTTGCATAAAAATAAATAAAATGGGTTGAGGTTGATTATTTGGGAAACATATGCATGTTTTATTCTGACTTTGCATTCTGAAAATAAAAAGTGGTTTGTTATGCATTCTGAATTCTGTAAATGCTCATGTTTGTATACTAGTATATGTCCTCTGCTTACTGAATTGTTGATAACTCACCCCCTTTATCTTTACAATATTTTCAGATTATTTTTTAGATTTTTCAACTGAGGATCAAGACTATGAAGCATTGGTTGAGATGATTTAAGAATAGTGGATTAAGAATAGAAAGTTTTCAATGAGTATTGATGATTTTTGTTAATTATATCGTTGAAATACGAGTTGAGGTTTTGATATATGAGTATGTGGGGTGAATTAAATTTGAAGTGTTTACTTTTAATTTAGAGCTTTTAGAAGTACATTAACAATGTTGGAGTTGATTATCAGGTGATATGAGTTAACTCTCCAGATCCTTGAGAACGGGACATTACAGATGGTGAAATTGAATATTATGGTCTTAAGGTCCAAAGTGGTTACCATATCAAATGCAACGCCGTGCTCTCTCAAGAAAGTACAACTGATAGACTGTTGATAGCAATAGGTGAGACTCCTAGCAAGAGCTAGATAGCAATAAGGAATAGAGGGAAGATCAAGAGGTAAGTTCATACTCTCTCCTTTGGGTGATCTAGAAAAATCTCTTTGGTTGCAACTGATTTAGGTACAAGAGACGACCCTTGGCCAAGAAGGCCGATCACGTGATCTTACTTTCTGATTTCAAGTTCAAGCATAATCACCCAAAACAAATGTGAACATGTAAAGTGTGGAAAATTATTAAAAAAGTTATTCCATTTTACGTGGCAACCTCCATGGCCATGAAATTGAACGGATGGCCACCTTGATTGCCTTATATTTTTTTCGTTTTACCTTTTGCATGAACAGTAAGATCCTTTATGAGGCAGTCCATGTACAGTCGATGAATAGCTCCATGCATGTAGCAGGATTCTATTATTTTTGACATTTATTTGTTAAAATAAATGACAAGTTTTCTTATTTGTTTAAAGCTAAATTCCTTAAAAACATTTGAAACCTAAGGTTTTAGAATCCAACTAAACCAAAGGGTGACAAATTTAGGTAATAAAATAAGTAACCACCAAGCTGGTTGCTCCGTTGGTACAAGTTGATATTTTATGGCTTTGAGGTTAAGAGTTCGAATCAGGACATAAGTTGAAAGCACTTTGTAGTAGTAAAGATGACCTTTTTGGGCCATGTGATGGGTTTTGGACCAGCTAGATATTTTATGGGTGTTGTGGTCATGAGCTTGCCCTTGAGGCAGTAGCTATGCTTCAAACCGAACATTCCGTAATGGGGAGGGACTCCTATGGTCATGCCCAAGAAGGGTTACGATGCTGGTCACTCCTGCCTTACCTTTTATTTAAGAAAAAAGATAATAAATTAAGTGAAGTACGAAGACACAAACTAGGCAAGTAGGCAATTATATTTTTCCTAGATGAGCTGATCTATGTTTGGAATTCTTAAAACTTGTCTCTCTCACTATATCATTGGTCCTTGGGATTAATTTGTGTCTTGATTATGGCTACTTATCAATATTCCATACATTAACTAGTATTCCAAATGGAAAACTTGGGTTTGAAACCCTCCAGTCCCTTGCATAAAAAAAAAATGAAACACGTGATTTGTTTTTGAAAAATAACACTCAAATGAAGAGAGAGAAGATAGGGACAAAAAAAATTTGGAATAAAAATTAAGGGTTGCGAGAAAACATGATCAATTAAAACAATTGAGAGTCACAAAGTTTCACTGGAATAATAGAGTACCATAAACAACACCAATATATAGGACAATCAAAACTAGGGTAATGACAACAAACACTAGCGAGGATATAGCTCAGTAATTGAAGCATCATTTGCTGAGGCTTGGACATTGTTGTTACTAGATTGATATGACGACCGGGACAACATGTCGGGTCCAGTGCTACTCGTGTACATAAGAAATGGAGGTCTCTTGGGTACTGCTAGAGTAATGGATTCACTACTAAGCATGAGAACAACCGAAGCAGTTGTCGGTCTATCATTTACATTTTCCTGAACACATAATAGTCCAATGTGGATGCATCTCAGTATTTGAATTGTTGAATTTACCATCAATGTGGGATCTACAAGATTTAAAGGTGTTCCCTGCCTCCAGTTTTCCCAAGCCTACAAATTAAGATAATTTAAGTGGCAGACACATGAGTTTCAAGGGGTATATTCATTTAATATATATATATATATATATATATATATATATATTTATATGCATGGATAATTATACTTACATAGCTTACAAGGCCTTCAGGAAAAGAACTGTTTTTATGCCCACTCACTATCTCCAAAATTAGCACACCAAAGCTAAAGACATCGGACTTTGTTGAAAAGGTTCCGCATTGAGCATACTCTGGAGGCATATACCCACTGCAAGTCATGGACATGATCAATATATAGTATTAATTAGTTTCATTTGAAAAATAACAGTTTAGCTCATATTTTTATAGTAGATTTCATTGGGTTTCATCATATTTATTAGAGGTCATGTTTAAAAATGATTTCGAGTACTACTTCCATTTTGTTTCTAAGAGATAAAATTAGTAACTATTTCATGTGTTAGTTGTATAGAGCATGCAATGCTATGGTTATTATTTCTAGCTTACTTCTCATATATACTTACTAAGTCCCAATAATTCTTTTTGTATTGCCTTCATGAGTTCGATCTAACAACTTTGCAGTGCCAAAATCTGAAATTTTAGGATTCATATATGCATCTAACAAGATGTTGCCAGCTTTGAGATCGCGATGAATAATATGGAGTCGGGAACCTTCATGAAGATAAAGAAGCCCTCGAGCAATACCCTCTATAATTTTGTGCCGTTTTTCCCAATTCAGTTGGACTTGTTTGATTGGGTCTTCATGTTCATGCAATCATAAAATAGAGGCTTTAGTTGAAATCAAACTATGAATAGAAGAATAAAAAATTTAAGCAAAAGTAGTGTAACCATACCAAATAAGAAGTGATCGAGGCTTGCATTAGGCACAAACTCATAGATAAGAAGCCTTTCATTTCCTTCCAAACAAAATCCTATGATGCTCAACAGATTTCGATGTTGAAGCCTTGCTAGCAATAGATCAACCTCATTCTCAAACTCTATATTTCCTTGTCTAGAACCCATAGATAGCCTTTTCACAGCTATTTCTAGTCCATTTTGAAGCTTACCCTGATATGAAAATACGTCATAACATGATGAAATATTACAAAATCCTCAAGGATTATTCATAACCTACTTTGGAATCTTGGATTTAAATTTTAATGACAAACATGATATGCTTTCAACTAATTGATGATGATATCATGCACTCACCTTGTAAACAGCACCGAATCCACCTTCTCCAAGCTTATTTACCTCGGAAAAGTTCTCTGTAGCAACTCTGATTGTGCCAAAGTCATATCTAATAAATGATTCATGAACACTACTAATTTCATGCTTGGCTTCACCTAATAATTAGCGACACATCATGAGTAACTTCAAATCTTATATATGTTCAATGCCCAAAACAGGCTAGCTAGTGCAATTGTGATTATATAATATCATGTGTATATTGACGTACGATCGAGAGACTGATCTACATAACTATTTGTGAACAAATCTTGCAAAAGACTCGTATGTTAATTAGTTAATATTTGTGTATAGATCTAACACTTCTCAGAACAAAAATTCAAAACTTACTTTTCATGACTTTCTGCCCTGACTTCCTTACTCGTAAATAGAAAACGAAGATGCAAACGATTAGCAAATCAAAACCAATAGTCGATACAACTATGACTATCGTAGTTCGAGATGGTTTACTTTCCTTTCCTGCAAACACCAAAACATTGTTTTAACTAAAAAAATATGAGTTGCATATTGAAATCTATTAAGAAAATCCAAAATCAAAAGAGAATTTTACATCTTCCAACTACAAGCTACTGATACATCAACTTTTCATTGTAATTAAAATGCACTCATTTACATACAATCAAAACTTACAAATTTTTATAAAAAAATATCTTGATGGTGCATTGGTGCTAGTCATCGAACTCTGGCGGCTGGTGGCCGGGTTCTAACCACCTCTTTGTCGTTTAATTTACACCACATCTTGATCAAAGATGCACCCATTTATAAATTTAACAATGATAAATTATAATATTGAGAAGAAGTTGTCATAATGAGAACTTTTGGAATCTTACGTTTGTGCACATAAAGTAGATAGTGGATTTCCTTGCCTAAGGCCTCTAGTGGGGCAGATTTCATCACTTAAAAGCCACATTAATCAATAATGAATAGTTAAGAGAAGTCACACTGCATTACTAGGTCAATCCATTCTCCATCAAATCTCACTCTTTCCATCACAAGCCTCATGTACCTCCACTTCACTCTATCATAAGCCTTAGACATATCTACTTTTACTGTGCCACTCCCTTCTTTTCCTTTTTGTCTGTTATTCATTCTATGTAAAGCTTCATAAGCTATAACTATATTGTCTGATATTAATCTACCAGGGATGAAAGCACTCTAGTTGGATGAAATCACCTCTGGTAGCACCTTCTTCAATCTATTAGCATGGGTTTTTGCTATGATCTTGTATAAGACATTGGATAGACTAATAGGTCGATAATCTCCCACCTCCGTTGGGTTTTTAATCTTAGGAATCAATACAACATAAGTAGAATTAATGGCTTTATTTAATTGACCGCCATTTAAAAGATCAAGTGTCAATTTACTGACCTCATCCCCTACTAAGCTCGAGTAGGATTAAAAAAAGTAGGCCTCAAACCCATCTAGTTCTAAGGATTTTAATGGAGCCATCTGGTTTACTGCCTTTTTAATTTCTACTTTAGTGAACCCCTTTTCCAGGTTGTCATTCATCTCATCCGTCACCCTTGTTTCCATCTCCTTTAAGCAATCTTCTACTGCCTTCGATGTGGGATTACTGGATTTGTACACCTCTCTGTAATGTTCTTGAAATGCTTGCTTTAATTCATCTTCATTTGTTCTCAGTTGAGCTTGGACATCTCTCACCTGCAATATTCTATTCTTCTTTCTTTGAGTTGCACATGCATGAAAATATTGTGCCTTCGTATCCCCACTTTGATACCAGTTCCTTTCACCTTGATGCCTCCACTTTATATATTTTTGCTCTAAAAGCTACCCCACCTCTAACTGCAATTCCTTTATCTGATCTACATTATAGGGCCTTTCATTCTCTTGCAACTCCTTGATGAATTGTGTCTTTTCTCTGATAACAACTTCATTGTTCTGTGTTCTCCCTCTACTCCAACTGGTTAATGCCTTTTTGCAACTAATTAAGGCATTTTGCACCTTTTCCATAGCATTGGATAAAGAGGTTCTCAGCTTCTACCCCTATCTATCACCTTTGCACATTCCTCATTCTTTATCTAGCCAACCTCAAACTTGAATATCCTTCTTTTCCGTCACCTTAATTCCTCATTACTTACAATCATCAACAATGGCCTATGATCTGAACACCTTAACACTAAACTCTATACTTTAACTTCTAAAAAATGATTTTTCCAAGGTAGATTGGGTCAAGCTCTGTCCAATCTTTCCTTGAAAAAACCCTCATTGGCTTGCTTATTACTCCAAGTGAAAGGATCACCTCTATACCCCAAATCAAATAGATGCTTTTCTTCCATTGCCAGCCTAAAAGCTTCCATCTGACATTCAGGTCTTGCTCTACCTCCCTTCTTCTCTTGTTGTCCCAAGTTTAATAAAGTCACCCACTACACACCAAGGTATCTCCCTTGGATTAATTCTTGACAACAAGTCCCAAGATAGGTTCCTTTTGCTAGCCTCAGGGTATTCATAGAACCCAGTCAAATGCAACTTCTCTTTTTTTGATTCTTCAACTATCCAACCACTCATATGTCTCAAGGCGAAATTGTAGATTTAAAACTGGATATCTCCCTTCAAGAGTATAGCTAATCCTCTACTCCTCCCTATTGGTTCCAACCCAAAACACCCTTCAAACCCTAGTTTTCTTTTAACAGCCTCGAGTCTAGATGCTTTTAATAGTGTTTCCATAAAAAACACCATTGTGGGACACTTATCCTTTACCATTTGGTGAAGATCTTGAACTAACCGAGGGTTCCCAAGCCCTTGGCAGTTCCAACTCAAAACATTTATTGCACTCGGCGAGGTTGAACTGCAGCCTCCACAGATTCCTTATAATGCACAAAAACTTCATTATCAGATTCCTTGTGACAGGCCAATCCAACTCAACCTCAACTCTTACCCTCAGAAAATTTCCCCAACCTACATCATCTTCTAGCACATCCACCTCTTTCACCCTCCCATGTGACCCCCCTATTTGTTCATCAATTTATCAACTCATACACGCCATTGGGAGATTACGAAGTTGAATCCAAGAGAGCTCACTGGTGAACTTAAATTGATCCGGTTGTTTTGTGCCATCAAAGGGCTTTAGCACAAATAAATTCATATAAAAAAGCGAAGGTCTACCTTCCAAAATCCGTTCTTTATCTCTAATATTTGCAAAGGTAATTAAGAATGTATTATGTCGGATTTCCTTAAAGCATTGGTTTTCCACTCTCCATATTTTCAACATTGTGGATCATACCACCTCTCTTCCGATGCCCCTATCCATGCACACTTTCCCAATCAAGCTCCTGTCCTCCATTTCTCACCTCCCCTCCCCTACCGTTATTTGCATCTCAATTCCTACCTTCTTGGCTGCATTGAGACATAATTGGTCCCACGCCTCTTTGTGACAACCCAAACTTTTTCCAAGTCCTTGCTTATCAATTTTATTATTTTAGTCTTAGTCTGCTTAGAATTTTTTGCCCAAGCTTTGGCATGAATAGAAAACAGAAAGAAATAAGGGCCCTACCAATCTTAAAGAAAGCTAGGTGCCCAAGCCCACTAAGAGGCCTAAGAAGGCTAGTGGCACTCAGCCACTAGGAAGTTTGGGGTTCAGAAACCTTAATTAGGGTTTTGGCCCACAAGAGGGACACCCATTTTGGGGAGGGGACCTTTAGTTTCCCTAGATTCCCATCATTTGGAACCTTGGGAAGGTGCATCTTAGTTTTTCAAATAGCTTGCCACTTGGCAAGCATGCTAGATGGCTTCTAGAAGGAACCAAAGTGATGGAGTAAAAGCAAGGCACAACACATGCCCATCCTACTCACCACCACGCCACATGGCCATCATGCAAAGCTCACCTATAGGGTTCCATGAATCTAGACTTGAAATTGGAAAAAGGGAGAGAGAAAAGAGGCTTTCGGATCTTAAGAGTCGCACGCCACCCATGCACTTATGCATGTGAGTTCCTAGAAGATTTGTAATGATGAAAGGCGCAATGATGAGTCCCTTAGGAATGGGAGAAGTTGTAACATGATCCCAAGATTCTGTTGAGATGGACGAGTTGCCTAACCTCATCAAGGATGAGTTCACCCTTGAGGCCAGGTTCTATTTTGTTATTTATTGTTTAAAGGCTACTTTGCGCTTCCTTTGGGGTGATCCAGGATATCTTAAATAAGGATTATATGCCGCAGTGGCCAATTGAGCTGGAGGGAGCTCTCATGCAAGAAAATTGGATGGACTACATGACTGACTATATAATACAGGCATGTGAGTTTATGGTTGAAGCCCAAGAGGTCGCTCGAAGTCTGGAGATACAACAATTAGGACTCTATGCCCCACATGGAAATAGATTCTATGGATGTATCGCGGGATTGATGTGAACTTGGTACTTCGAGGGTTATGATTGAAACCCATTTTTTGTATTGGGAGATCTTGAACAAGTACTTTTGGGATTTATTAGTTATAATACATTAGTACCATGCATAAATTGCTCTAATATTTACTTAGAATCAAACTTTTTATGCTGTGATTATTGCATAATGCTAGAAATATGTTAGGTGCATTGCATATTACTTGTCATGAACGGGACGCAGAGGGGGGAGGGGCATGTAGCCTTAAGTCGCATGTCCCGATACTTCAATCTTTGTCCAATACCAAGCGGGGTCTAGGGCCGTCACACTCTCCCAATTGCATATATAATTTTTTGTATTATATTATATATAATATATATTATAATTTTTCATATATATATGTAATATAATATGAAACTTTAAACTTATATTCATGTCCATTAATCTTATAACATAAAATTAATATATCATGAAATTTTCATTTTAAACATGAACAATAATATTAAGTTATTAATATAAAGTTACTTTTGATATATATATATATATATCAAGGATAAATACATTTTTGACATAATAAATTATACTATATATATTCTCTTTGATAAAAATATTTTTACACACTTGATCATATATATTCATATAAAAGTCTAGAATTTATGTAGACTATAGTTAAATTCAATATTGTACTAGTATGTGTTAATTATTATAAAATAATATACTTATACCATAATATAAAATAGACTAATAGTTTAGTATATGTAAAATCATATTATCACTAACATACATAATCAAATATAGAAATAAGTTATACACTAGTATAATAACAAGGAATTAGACACTATAGTATAAATCGAGTATAGAAATAAATTAGATACTACTTACAAGTATAGAAACCAGTCTAGTACAAAAGTTCATCTCACTAATTATACTATACTAAGTGCATGTTTGGAATTGCAATGAGAAATATAACTTATAGGTTTAGGGCTTGTAACTTATAACTTAATTAATAAGTTCTACTATTAAAAATTTATTTACTATTTGGTAACTATATGTTTAAATCACTTTCAAACATGTTACATTTGTTTGAAAACAAATTAAAAAAAGTACTTTCTAAGGTGGAAATGAAGATGATTTGATTTGTTTTGAAGATTTTAATTATATCCTTAAAAGTTTGAAAATTGTAATTTCTGAAAGTTGTATGGGTATTTTCGTTCATTGACAATCTTTTTAAAACTTGAACTTCATTCCAGGTTATTCAGGAAAACACGTTCGAGGAAAAACATTAAAATGATATTTTTCCTACGTACTTTTTAACTTATTTGAAGATAAAAAAGTACTTTAATATGTAACACCCAAACAAGTTAATTTTTTTTATTAAAAAACTTTATTTAAGCATTTTTTAAGACTCCTAACGCAACTCCAAACAAGCTCTAAGTTAATCAAATTAATAAGTTAGACACTACTTAAACTATACAAGTATAATTAGACACTAATGAATTAGTAATTGTTAATAATAAATACTAAATTATAACAATTAAATTTAGTGTTGAAAACTTGAAAAAGCATACCTGACCTGACTGAAACAGAAAAAATTGAAAGTTTTGGTTTCGGTGATGAATCAATCCATATCAGTTCTTAAATTTCGAAAACCAGTGTATATCTGTTTGATTTCAAAATTTATTCTAAAACTGGACTGAAACAGAACGATACCTCTCCTACTTAACACCCTCCTCTCCTCCCATGTTTTTTTGTTTATTTTATGAGATATATACCTCATTAAATGATATGAATGACCTCTTTTGCAGCTTTTACCTTTTTTTTTTTGGGATTATTATGCTTTTTATTTATTTGTTACTTTTTAAAGTAAATTGCAGCTTTTTATTTTTGTCATTTTTTATATTTTATAAATTATCTAGATTTAATAATTTTTTATCTTTATTTGAAAAAACCATGATTATCTATATCCTCACAACCATGGCCCTTACAAATCTCCCTCACGCACTCTGTTTTTTTTTTTAAGCCATTATCCCTCCAAATTATTCTGGAATTAATTATTATTTGGGTTGTTTGAATACTAATCGCAGGGTAGTGATATAGTCCTAGGCAACATTATATCACTCACAAAACTAGCAGATCATCACTTCGATATTGTGAAATGTAATCACAAATGCTAGTTTTGAAGCCATGGCTTATGTTAGAATTTCTCTTATCTATGTTAATTGGAATATTTGTGTGGTTATTGTATTCATGGATGAATTAATGAATTATATGAACCTTGGTGATGTTGGGTGGTTTGGAATTGTTGTGGCTGGTTAGGGTTGATGTGACGGGGTGAATGGAGTTTTTGTATGGCTGTCTGTGTTGTGGTGTTTGGCTGGAGGAGCTGTTATGCATGTTGTGTAGGTTGGTATGAGTGGATGGTTGGGCTATGTTTTGTTGTTGGAAAATAGAGTTGTTTTATTGGCCGTGAGGGTGATGAATTAATTACTAAATATTGCCTTGCATTAATATATTGTAGAGTTGGGTAGTTGCTGGGTGAATTAACAGTGGTTGTTTGGGTTGATTGTGACATATAGGGAGTGATTATTGTAGTACTATGGATTGGTTTTGAAGTGCTTGATAAGTCAATTTGTGAAATGTTAAATGGATCGATGTGTCGGGAGTAAGTGTGGACTTGTTGAATGTTGGATATGGCGAGTGTTGGACTGATTGGGTGTAAGTGTCAGAAGTTGTGTAAAGGTTTGGGGTTGAATTAAGTGGCTGCACAAGTTGTTTTATGATTGATTTTGGGTTGGTCTTGTTGGGCTGGTTATAAACTTAACTGTTGATATGCTTATCTTGTTTTATTTCTTAAAGATTGTAAATTTTGGTTAATTAAGTTTATGTACCAGCTTGGTCATTACCATGTGTACAAATATCTTAATTTAGGTTATCATGACACGGCTAGGTTACAGACCCAGAACGTAGAAAGTATATTATCGGAGTTAGATAAGCGGAATTCCTATACTAGACTTTGCATAAAAAGAAAATTAACTGAAGTTGATTTATGAAAATGCACATGATATGTTTTGAAAAGAAATGTGAAAAAGAACCTCAATTATGCGTTCTACATTACGCATGAAATCTGTATAAAAGAGAACATGTTTATGATAGAACTAGTGTAGATATGAGCAATATTTTGACAACTGTTTTCTGAAATGTGTAAAAGAGCAGATATGAAATCTAGAAATTTTGTACATGTTATAAGAAGATGTTCTGAATCTATTTTTAACTATTTGAAAATGATATGAATATGTTCAACACTCTGCTTGATATGATATGCATCTAAAAAACATTTGGCATGACTTTCTAATTTTGTTTTAATTCTGATTTTAGTTCTGATATGATGATTCTGATTCTATTATATGGTTGGTATCAACATCTCTAAAATGAGTGCACCCACTTTGGAAACAAAGTGGTTTCTCTGCGTGTTATTTCCTCTGTGCACACTCAGAGCTTCGAGAATGAATAAGAAAAAGTTTCACATTTTGATACTGTCTGGTTTGGCCATCGGCGATAGCACAATCCTACCACGGGAGTTAAATACGGTATATGATATGATATGGTGATATGATATGATATGATATGATACGATATGATATGATATGATACGATATGACATGATAAGATAAGGATGTTCAGTCATGTTATGCCAAAGGGTCTTTGAATATGAACAGTTTGAAATGTCGCTCTGATGTTTTGATAACATGTTTTTGGGATATGCATTCTGAAAATAATATGTTTTGTTTCCGCATACTGAACTCTCTGAAAAAGCTCATGTTTACATACTAGCATATTTTTTTGTTTACTGAGTTGTTGATAACTCCCTCCTTATCTTTATGATATTTTTCAGATGATGTTGAAGGTTTAGCTGGAAACCTGGAATAGTGATTGTGAGCAAGACTATCTAGAGATAGAAAGATTGAGTACCAAATGGTACTATTGACGATTAGTAGTCTGGATTTAAGTTTGTTATGGTTTATGGAGCTTTATGTTATTAATTGTTCATTATGTCAGGGTACTAGAGATTGTGTAAACGTAGATTTATGTTTATTGGATTTATCATATTGTTGACTTGTGGAGGAATTTATGCATTAAGTTAAAACAAATGGATTTATGCCTTTGTGTTTTGGAGCCTTTAAATATGATACTTGTATTTTTTGTATTGAGAGACACTATTATAGGTGAAAGGTAGTAATCCTCCGACCCATCCGGGCATGGGGTGTTACAACTTCCATACCTGTTGTAGGCGAAAGCTGTGGTACATCAACTGGCGGTGACGTTGGCGGTGCCTCAGCCGTGGGCTCATAGAAGGTATACAGCTCATACCTTAATTCACAGCTGGGTGACGTATATCTACCTCCCTTCTTTTCATAACAGCATGCAGAGAAAACCTTTGCCGCAGATGTCTCCAGGCAACGCTTGCATTCCAATTCGTCCAAATCAGGAGTGCACATAAGAAGTGCATGTAATGTTTGGAAGTCTGGGGCGTCCTCTTTTCCCACAGCAAATTTTCGAGTAGAGTTTCCAGATGCGGCTTGGTTTATTAGTTTCTTTAACAAGGGTCTTAGAACCTCGGTGAATCCATCGACGTCGGAGACGTTTTCCCCAACGAGTATATTGAGAGGGCTTGATGACATGACACCAAATATATCCTTGTCTGAGTATCGCACCGTGCAGTTCTCGTACCATATGACTGCCCCCTTCTGGATTGGACAATATTGCAGTAGATCATGACTTGACGCATTTACACAACTACGGCATTTTTCCGGTGTAATGTCTCCTCTACAAAGTGCAATTGCGTTTACTTTGTCAGGATTCTTTCCAGTGGAGAAATTGTAAAAGCCATAATCGATTTTGGTATCTGAAGACATGGACGCCAGGAGGTAGTTGAGGTTTCTCCTGTACGTACTGTTACTGGTGTAGTTCCCAGTATCGCTGCATTGGTGGGGATCTTCGGCCTCCATGGCAGTAATTAGATGTAAGATTACAAAGCAGAAGAAGAAAAGTGGTCTTGAACAACACATCTTCGTTCTTGAACAAGATATATTTTTCTCAGCCATTTTTGAAGAGCCTTGAAAGTAACACTTCTCAACTTTGCACGAATGGTTGAGGGTAGCACTTTTTTTTTAGATGCATGAGATGGTATTGTAATAGTTTGGTCGTTGGTCGTATCCAGGGCCGACTCAATTGGTTCGGAGGCTATGGCTAAAATTTTGATTGAGATTTTTTTTAAAAAAAATTAAAATTAAATATATTAAGTTTTTTTATAGAATAAATATAACAATTTTTATTTTTATTTTTATATTATAATTTTTATTTAAAAATAATTCCTATAATTTGACAAAATAAAATTACTGATTAAGATTTTGTATCACTTTTTCAATTAATAATCGACTTAATCTTTATTAGAAAGCTTTCGATTTAGAGAATATTTTATCAAATTAAGTTTTACAAGACATGTTGTGCTCGGGAACATAATTGTTCTCAGCTATTCTCAGATGTTCTCAATTTTTACTTTTTTCTCTCTTATTTTTTAAAATCCAATAAGACACCTTAACTTAAACAATTTCATTACTATTTATAAATTATTTTATTACTATTAACAGATATCATGATATATTCTTAGTATCCAAATAAGCCATAGAAGCAATTATAATCACTATTGTCAATAAAATTATATAAATAACCTACACATTTGGGAAAAGTGGGCCCTTACCTCTACAAAAGATTATACAAAAAATTTTTATGAACACTCGAAAATTAGATTTTATTATTTATAATTTTTACATTATATATTAAACTAATAATGACAAAAAAATCTATTCTTAGAATGAGAGTACCTGTAATAATTATTACGTGAGATTCTTTCAAAACTAATAATGAACTAATATTTATTCGATACTTTTGATACTCTCATTGAATTAATTAATTTTTTTAATTAGATATTTTTTCTATTTAAACAATTATACTTAATTTTTATTTTATTTTATCTAGGAGCCTTTTTTTCACTAGAGACAATTGCATACCTTGCCTAATGGAAGCGGCCCTGGTCGCATCCTTCGTTAATACATTTTTACAACCCGCCGTACATTATAATAGTTGTACCTAATTTATTGACCAAATCAATACATCTAGACATGAGGTGATATCCCCCAAAATCTTCCTTCTCCTAATGCAAAAACAATAACATATAGCGAAATGAGCACGGCCGGCTTTGTTCTGACAAAAGAATAAACAATTAAATTCTCGTTTGTTTTTTGAAAATAAATGGAATGAATCGAGATTAAAATTAAAAATTTAAAAATATTATTAAAATATTTTTAATATTATTTTTATTTTAAAATTTAAAAAAATGATTTATTTTATTTTATATAAATATTTATAATAATTAATTAATATGAAATAAAATGAGATTAAATGAGATAAGAATAATTAAAAAATGAGAATTGAAAATCTAAAGTCGGCCATGCGACAGCAATGTTTTTTTTGCCCTTTTCCTGTCACGCAGCAGCATATTCTTTCTGGGTAAAAATATCGGCCGGCCAGCATTTCATAATTCAGGATGGGTAAAAGTATTTACAATTTATTAATAAAAAAATATTTTTTTATTATTTAAATGCATCAAATCAAAATAAAAAATAAAAATAAAAATTTAAAATTATTTTATTTTATTCTAAGATTCCATACAAGAATTGAAGTAGCAGGTGTTTTATTATTGAGTCTGGCTACTCTGCCGTCCAGATTAATCTACTCCACTTGGCTGATAATGTATTTTACAATTTTTTTAGAATTTTTCTATTCAAAATTTTTTAATATATTTAAATGTTTTTAAAGAATAAACAAATATATAAGTATACTTAAAATCATTTTTCTAATAATTAAATAAAAATAAAAAATAAAAATAAAATTTTTTTTCCGAACGATCAAGTTGAACGGTCACATTTAATGGACAAACTAACTTTTTCTTTCATCATTATCAATTCAGTTCTTCTATATACAGTCGCTAGAAACGACCGGCATGCAGTTGTCCATGCCACGTCAGATTTAAAATAAATTCTTCATCTCTCATCAACTCGGTCTGTCTCTCTCATCAGCTCGGTCTCTCTTTCTCTCTCACATCAGTTCGATCTCTTTCTCATCAAATATCTTTACATCAATTATATTTACATGCCATTTATATCATGCACTTGCAACAAAAATTTTTCTTATCAATTAGGATAGTTTAACCCAACATGTTGGACAAAAGTGACATCATGCGGTGGTCCTTATGCAACCCCCACAGTCAACTGTTGCCCCCAAAATGACCGAATTATCGCCACGTGGCCAACGGCTACGCAAAAGCTCCGCACACTACGGCTCCCTCAATTGGACTAAGGTTGGAGTAAAGAGTACTGCCTTTACTTTTAAATATTTAAAAAAAATAAAATAAATTTATAATATTATTAAAAAATACTTTTTTAATCATGAAGTAAAAAAAAATTATTAAAAGAATTTTCTTAATCACGAAATAAAATAAAAAAATAATTTTTTTACTTCATAATTAATGAAGTATTTTTTAATAATATTATAAATTTTTTTATTTTTTTAAAATATTTAAAATTGTTAAAAAAATCTATATAGAAATAAAATTAAAAAAAACACATAAAAAAATACATTATAGAGCCAGCGATAGCTCCCAACAGGAGCTACCAGCGGTGGCTCTATCATTATTTTTGGAGTAAAATGTCAAAGTTGGAGTGAGTCAGAAGTCCAATGACAATGACATCTGATAAAACTTGAAATGTACTTTAACTATAAAGAAAATTATATAAAAATAATTTTATAAATTAATATAATTTGATGTGATTCGTTAAATTATAAAATTATTTTTATTATAAAATAATTCTAACAAGTCAAGTAAAATTATATCATTTTGTAAAATTATTTTATATACCTCAACTCTGTAAGCTTAGGCACTTGCAGATCTAACTTGAGCTTAAGAGGCCATGCTAATTTGAATTTTATAAAAATTCAAATTAGCCTCCTAAAATTTTGTGAAAATTCAAGATATTCCTAGATTTTATTCATAAATCTATAAATATAGAAAATGACCATCCAAAATATTTATGATCTCCATATGCTCTTTAAAATTTTCTAAAATTTCAATATACCAAAAAATGCCTCTTTTCAAATTTTTCCTATAGTCCTAGAATTTGGTATAATTTATATATATTATTTATTTTTAAGGATGTGGTCTCACCAAAATTAAACTAAAACTAAGTTTAGGAGAAATAATAAACTTATTAATGTGGATTCCAAAGTTGTTTTTTTTATATATATAATATTAAGCTTCTTAATATGAAATCTAAAATGAAAATACAGAAAAAATCATTTAACGTTGATGATCTATATAAAAAGTAATTTAGAAGTTTTATCATCTAGACTTCATTGAGCAAGAAAATATTAATGTAAGGTCTCAATTATATCATTATAGGTTTAATGTGACACGAAAATATCTAAATTTTACATGAAACTTGATAAACTAGTTTATATATTAGATTGAAAGATGATCTTCTAAAAGATCACTTGATAGTTTTTATGAAGAAAATAAATTTTAGATATTTTATTGCAATAATAGTAATAGATGAATATTATTCCACAAAACATTATCATATGAAATCTGAAATATATATTAAGTTTTATTTTTAGAATTTTATTTCTACGTGTATGTAGCAAATTATCAAAATTTAATTTTATATATAGTTATGTTTTAATGATTTTTTAATCTGTTTTTTATTTTACATAAATGTGTCACACGGTTGAAAAGTTGGCTGAGTCCCGTGAACCATCACCCTGAGTCGAAGCAATATCATGATCTTCAAATGATTCGAATGGTTAGACTACTGATTGGTAAATTCCTTTACTCATTTAATTTTATTAATCGAGCTTATGTAGCTTAAAATGTCCTAGGGTTTATTGTTAGGGTTTCTTAGGGTTCGGACTTGGGTTTTTTTGGGCTTTTTTAAGCTCTAACCAATTATTAATGATTTATGATTTTTAAGGCTACATTTCTAATGTTTGTTTGTGGCGTATACGATATATATGCACATTGTTATTTGCTAGGTCTAATAGGCTACGTTTTTTACTTTTAAGGGTTGATTAGTTTTGTAACTTTGTAAGTTTTGTAACTTGTTATTTGTAGGGATTGATTGTTAAATTGGGTTTGAATTGCTTGATAGAAATTTGTAACAACATTCTTTGTAACTTGATATTTGTTACGGTTTGAACTTTGAAAATTGTCTTGATAAATCATAAAGGGATTAGGTCTGAATTGTTTGATTGAAGTTTATAGTTACTGAAATTAGTGTTGATTGATTGAAATTCACAAATCGTTCGATTTTTGTATTTTTTTTTTTTAGAGTTGGCTGTTTATAATTATTCTTATGGCTTTTATTTGTCAACTCAATATGGATATGGATGCAACACCGACTCTAGATGTTTTTCCCAACTTGGATGCTACATAGCCTAGACCTACCCTATTGATAGGTTCATCCACCCCTACACAGCTACACTAATGTCAACAGCTAGTTCTTGTGCAAGTAGTCCAGCACCTAGACCGAATGAATAAGAAGAAGTAGAGTGTGGCATCCTATTCCTTCGTAAAAGACTTGGCGAGAACGTGTGGTGCCAAGGGTGCCTGCCAATTAACAACACCCAAGGTTCGATTCGGATTAAGCATGTAATATTCACTAGGAAGTGCACATGAAAGGAAATAGATATATGGTTTGCAGTGAAAAAGTACATATTTAGCCTGAATGTTAAACGTTATAGAACCAAAGTCTAAAAACCATAAATAGATTCTCAGAATATCCACAAGTCACTTCATCCTTAAATAATTATACATATATCCAGCTATTCGTATAACCAAAATGAGGCCGACCGAACACATATGATCGTGTGACTGATAATTACAAGTACAACTCCCATAATTGGATAGGTTCTACAACAGAAAACAGGTTTAGACACCTATTGATCAGGTTGGGTTGGGTCTTCCTCTTCGAGTATCACTTCTGGATCCACTTATGCATCAGTCTATGGTTCCAATACCGAAACCATATGTAGGTTAGGCAGTTATAACAAGACCGCCAATTAGAAACAATGCTCGGAATATGCAATTAATAGTTTCATGTAATGATATGGGAGAACACATGTATTAGTGTATGGTGAGGATTCACCCACTACGTCAAACTCAATACACACACAACCACGTATATATAGTTGTATATGTTGTAGAGGTAAGGAACCACCCTTTTCTCAAATGCATAAAACCCATAACACTAATCACATAGCCGTGCACAATTATTACATAGATCTTCATCACAGAAACATCCATCACCTGATGGGCCAATAGGGGATTAGCTGCTCCACTTGAAATCAGGGAGTCTCTTCCACTCGATCAATGAGGTGCAAGTTGACTCGTTTGTCCTTAACATAGGTTGACTCTCACAAAGGGATATACATTTTGCACCTGGGAACATTGACCCGACCAACCAACTCGAAGATACCTACATGTGATATGCCCGGGAGATTCTTCATCCTTTCTATCAGGTGAGGCCAACACGATAATGCCCCCACCCCAATCATTCACGGGGACTGTCTACCCATATGAAGCTCGTGGAGACATACCACAAGAATGGTCAAGAGAATCCTCCGACCCGTTCATGATGATTGACATATGATACAATTACTCACACAGAGACACAATTACTTTCATAGAGATAGCAGCAAAAACAAATGCATTCAAATATCAGAAACTATGAGGTAAAAATATTCGTAAAGACAATGGCAAAAACATTTATTATTTGATGGTTTGAAAGGGTGAGATTAAAGAGTATGCATATGCCAAAATTCGATAACATTTTCACACAACATTTACCTACCATTCCTTGGCATTGTCTTTGAAACTAATCTACCTCACTGCCTTAGAATGAAGGTGGTGCTGCACTGCTCCTTTCTTTATCACCTTTGAAGTCACTTGTTTCTTCAAAAAATTTGACTCCAAGGGCTCTTAGGTGTTTACAATCTCAAAAAGTGATATTTTAGTTTTTATCAAAAGCCTTTTATAGTAAGGGTTCGTCAGGTGTCCTTCTAATTCTAGACATGCTTGAATAAGAGTATTTTGGGCTCGATCATCCCACAATAGGATGACAAAGAATGATTAACAGGGCTTCCCTTATGTCCAATCCTCAATCTTGCTTGGAGTCAGGGTCTCTCACGTGGTGTTGCACCATACCTTTGGGTTTAGATGACATAATCTGTTGAGTCGTAATCTTTCTACAGATCCAATTCTGATGTGACTCTTCAGATGGAGTGTTGGCTTCTACATACGACACTACCACCTATTGAGCCTTTCCGTGTAATCCTGGAGAGCTCGTACGTCATCAAGAGATTGCTCGCCTTAAGCTCGTTCTTCATCAAGCTTTCTACATATTGTTGCTTGCCCATATGCTGGAATAGTCGCACTTTGCAACACCCACGACTATTTTTTCACCACACCAATGAAGTGGTTTCTAATCTTTTCCTTCAACTTACACTTTATTGGTGGTATGTCCTCTTTCGCTAGCGCTATCATCACATCCTTCCCTCCTCCCTACAAGGAATTCCATCCTCAAAATGGATCTGGCATTCCAAGGGAGAAGATCTTGATAGGGGATTAGCTGGTGCCTTCGGTTACCATCGACTAAAGAGGGGGACTTGCCCTCATTTGGATCCACAAACTAACCTTTATCACCTGAGATCGGACATGAGATGACTCTTCATGTCTCATTTGTCTGCTGCGTCTAGGTTGCTCGCCCGTTGTGCTCTCTCATATTCTAGCTCTACTGCTAGGTTCGAGATTATAGCACAATAGCCCTTCATGTGATTCTCTTCTCTCACACCAAGTGTAACGGAGACTTGAAACATCGAGACATGCAATACAAGGTTATATACTCCCATTTATGACATTTAATATGCAATGCATCCTAATATGCAACTAGCAGTATGTAATAATCACAATGGAATAAATGTGATTAGTTATAACTCATGCCAGAATGAACTAAAACATCCCAAAAGTATTAATAATCATCATAAGTTCAAACTTAAGGATAACATCTCATTAATACAAAATACTTAATCCAAGTTTCATGGTTAGATCAACTATTTCATACGCTCTGAACTATGAAGAATCAATGCTTATGAGCATCAAAATTATATCTAGTTTTCGCTCAAGGTCCGGCTCCTCCTCAACCATTTGTATCCAGTGACCCATCATGTTCATCCTCTATTGGTCCTAACACAACTTCTATCATTCCAAGTGGAATGATAGTGGTCCATAGGGGGTGAAAATTACTTGAAATCTTAATAAGTTAAACAACCAACTTGCACAGAGATATGATATGCATGATTAATAATAAACATGAGATGCATGCAATGATATGTAGAAAGAAAAAATAAAAAATCTGTATTTGTCACAACATTTTTAGAAAAACTTTGATGCACTTTCTCTTTCGGAGAACATTTTCATATAAAAAACAAGACATTTCGAAAGAGAACATTTCAAACCTCATTACTTTAAAAAATCATAACATTTTATCGTTATTAAAGCCATCATTAATATACGTATGGTAGCAACACGGTTCCCCATATCCACCATGAGCAGTTGTCGGTGACCGTAGCACAACTCGTGTTGACACTACGTCTTTGTCTGCTAACATTGTTCTCAATGCATTGGTAAAATAACATAACATTATCATAATATCATAATATATACACCTATCAGCATTAGGTATCGTAACATTTGACTTCACTCTCGCATTCTTTAAAAAGAACAAATTCGAAATCTGTTGACTGTTCTTCATCAACCCAGGGGTTACCACTCCATTTTTACTCACTCTAGAGTGGACAGAGGAGTTCCAATTGGATAATCCTCCATCCTAACCTTTAGGGATGTGACAAAAATTATTTTCATGCTATGCTTGAAAAATGTATTTCATGACATGTGTATATGTGAGAAACTTTCATGTGAAAATGACATTTGTATGCAATATTCTAAAAATGGTAAGAATTTCACAACAAGTAATCAAATGCTCAATGATGTATCATATGATGTTTCATGCTCAAAATTTCATTTAATATGAATGTGGTACTTACAAAAGAATCATAAATAAATTATCTAAGAGTAAGTTAGAAACTAACTTACCAGCTTCTCGTGAGTAGAAATATTGTAGCAGCTGAAATCAAATTTGTACTAAATTAGGATTTGTACTACTATGAAAGACGATCATAATCAAAAGGGTTAAAAAATGGGTATTTACAAAAATACCCCTAAACTTTCAAAAATTACCACTAAAACCCTAAATTTTCACTATTTATAAACAAACCTCAAATTCAACCAAACTTCATGGACCTCATATTTTTCATATTCTAAAACCATACATAGTCTTAGAATTGTAAAATCCAAAGTGGAATTAACTCAAGCACTCCCAACCCGTGGCATGCTTTTTAGTTCATGCCTAAGTATGATTTCAACAATTGATCCCTATGAATGTATGCATATGAAATTCTCTTTAGTCCCAAAAAATCACTATAGTCCTTAATGATATGATAAAGTCAAATTCTTGGGGAAGCAAGTTCATCCCAACACTTAATCATGGCTAAAAATCTTAATCTTCAATAATCCTCCATTAATCAAATTTGATGTTCCTAGTGTAAATCACAAAGGCATGCTTTCGAAATTCACCCAAAACATGCATTTTCATTCTTATCCCAATCACAAGACCTTTTAAATGCTCATTGATCAAGCCTGGGTGAAATAAATCAAAACTTTATAAAATAAGCATGATTTAATCAAAATCGTGCATGCCTGATGATCAACACAAGGTAGAATTAAAACTTATCATGGCATGCTTCTAATCTCAAAATCAAACCTTCAATTATCATTCTAAGAAATTAATAAATCATATCAAAACATACTTAAGACATTCCATAGCTAAATTTTCACTTAAAAAATTTAAACACTTAAATCATCCTTAATGAACCGGGTTTTGAATTAAACATGTAACCTTTTTCTAAACTGAACCAAAATTTACTCCAACACTTGAAAACAATACTTGACATGTAAACTAAGATCAAGCGAAAGAACACTTACAAATTTCGTAGCCCACTCAGGCTCCTAGCCCAAGAACTCTCAATAACTTCCAAGAACACTCACTCACTCACTTTTCGGTTTCTCTCAAGACTAAGGGGGAAGATGACTCTCTATTGTGATGCTCCTGAATTCCACTTGGGATTGGATGGACATTTGAAGCATCGAGACATGAAATACAAGGTTATTTGCCCCCGTTCATGACATATATGATGTAATGTTCCTAACATGCATTTAGCATTGTGCAATATTCGCAGCAGATAATTTTTTTCTTTAGCAATACTATGCACCAAACTGAAAATATCCCAAATACTTAAAACATACTTAATATAAAAGGACATACTAAACAACTGAGATCATAACACTAGTCCAAAATGACTATGATCAAAGGAGTACTGAAGATGCAACCCCATAGTACAAGTAGTAATTTAAGTTAACTACTATATTAACCTTGATGTTGTACTGTTGCTTAGTGGACCATGTTCAGTTGGTCGAATCCCGATTCTCCGTCGAGTCCTGTAACAAGATCTATCATTCAGAGGGGAATGGTAGTTGAGACTACCACAATGAGATTTGATTATAAGGTAAATAAATAATGTCATCTATATCTTCTTTAAATTACATTACATTAGATATTTTAACAAATCTAATTTATTGATTTTCAAATTGAGTAAACCAAGAATACTACTAGAGTATTAACTTAGCCATATTTAATTTCCTTCATTGTTGGACTATTCCAAGGTACCACCCCAAATGGAAACAAATGGTGGCTAGAGGGAAATTAAATCTAAGAAGAAATCAGTACCCAAGGAAGCTTATGTGCAGGACTTAGGGTACGTTTGGGTGTTGAAAAGTGTTGAGAAATGTTGAGAATGTTTGTGAATAGTTATGAGTAGAGATTGGAGTGAGTTTGTGGGTCCCATTGAGAGTATTTTAAGTTGTTTGGATGTGTGAAGTATGTTGAGTTGTTGACTTTTGAGTAAGTAGTTGATAAATGTGTGGGTCCCATAAATATTATAGTGATTTTATTTTTAGTAATAAATATTATAATGATTTTATTATAGTGATTTTTTAATATTAATAAATATTGTAGTGATTTTATTTTACTTTTATATATAATAATGATAAATAGTATAATGATTTTATTTTTAATTTATATATAATTGTGATAAATATTATAATGATTTTATTTATATATATATAATATTATAATGATTTTATTTATATATATATAATAGTTATAAATATTATAGTAATGTTATTTTTTATTTATATATTATAGTGATTTTATTTTTAATTTATATATAATAGTGATAAATATTATAGTAGTTTATTTTTTATTTATATATAATAGTGATTTTATTTTTTATTTATATATTATAGTGATTTTATTTTTTATTTATATATTATAATGATTTTATTTATTATTTATATATTATAGCGATTTTATTTTTTATTTATATATTATAGCGATTTTATTTTTTATTCATATATAATAGTGATAAATATTTTTTATTTATATATTATAGTGATTTTTAATTATTTATATATTATAATGATTTTTTTTATATTTAATAGTGATAAATATTATAGTGATTTTATTTATTATTTATATATTATAGTGATTTTATTTATTATATATATATTATAATGATTTTATTTTTTATTTATATTTAATAGTGATAAATATTATAGTGATTTTATTTTTTATTTATATATTATAGTGATTTTATTTTTTATTTATAAATTATAGCGATTTTATTTTTATTTATATATAATAGTTATAAATATTTTTTATTTATATATTATAGTGATTTTATTTTTTATTTATATATTATAGTGATTTTAATTTTAATTTATATATTATAGTGATTTTATTTTTTATTTATATAATATAGTGATTTTATTTTTTATTTATATATAATAGTGATAAATATTTTTTATTTATATATTATAGTGATTTTATTTTTTTTTATATATTATAGTGATAAATATTTTTTTATTTATATATTATAGTGATTTTATTTTTTATTTATATATTATAGTGATTTTATTTTTTATTTATATATTATAGAGATTTTATTTTTTATTTATATATTATAGTGATTTTATTTATTTATATATTATAACGATTTTTTTATTTATATTTAATAGTTATAAATATTATAGTGATTTTATTTTTTATTTATATATAATAGTGATAAGTATTGTAGAATGTTTGTGAATAGTTATGAGTAGAGATTGAAGTGAGTTTGTGGGTCTCATTAAGAGTATTTTAAGTTGTTTGGTATGTGAAGTATTTTCAAAAGTACGAGAATACTTGGAAAGTGTTGAGGACACTTGGTCACCCAAACACAGCCTTAATGAGTTTAGATGAAGACACCATGTCTCCATCTATACATGGTGATTTGGCAGCTTTCTAGTAGCAGCTTTACTTTGGACGAAATATGGTTCATATCTTTTGACTATAGCTTGAATATGCAAGAAAAGATAACGTTGCATTTGAAACCTCCTATGAAACACATTAGGAGGAGAGGGTTGGTTCATCATAACCTCCTTCGAAACAATTTCTTTAGATGAATGTGGAGGTGCGTAATAGAATCATGACGCGATGTTGAGCCTCTTTAGCTACCCAATCATTCTTCTTCCATAGCAAAAACTAAATTTAATGTCAACTCATCATCAAATGATGAAGAGTAAAGAATCTCAAAAACATGATCCATAAATAGTGTTTGTAAAGGAGAACTAAAAGAAGTATGCAAAGAAATGAAAATGAAAATGAAAATGTTAGTGAGACTTTAGAACAAATGGTTTTATTTATAGTTGAAGTTTTTTGAGTGTTTCAAAGTAAGGTATATTATCACAATTGTAACGCCCCGGTCCCGCAGGGATCAAAGAGTTATTCCCTATAACTAAAAACTCACAATTCATCAATATATTTATAGACTCCAAAATATAACATCATCAGAATACTACAAAGTCTCTTAACAAAATCTGCCACTTCTCAGAAATCTTCTATGAGTAATCCACTATACTTAAATAATCATCTCACCAATGCTCCATAATCCTGATCCTTAGCTGGTCTATTCAAAAATCATCTGAAAAATAATTGAAGATAAGAGTGAGTTATCAATAACTCAGTAAGCAGATGACATATACTAGTGTGTAAACATGAGCATTTTCACAGAGTTCAGAATGCAGAAACAAAACATTTCAGTATCAATATGCAAATCTCAAAAAAATACATATTATCAGAAAATCAGAGCGACTTTTCAAATATTTCATATTCAGAAACCAACTTTTCATATTCAAAGACTCCTTTGGCACAACATGACTGAACTACTTCGTCTTATCATATCATATTAGAACAGAGACCATGTTTAACCCCCGTGGTAGGGTTGTGCATCTTGCGGAAAGCCAAGCAGAACATAAATCACCGTGTTACCAAAGTAATTGCACTCAAAACAGAAAACCACTATTATATCCCATGGTGGGCCAGAGGTCACTATTATCTCCTGTGACAGGCCCAGAGGTCACTATTATATCCCGTGACAGGGCCAAATGTCACTATTATATCCCGTGACAGGACCACATATCAGAGCAAAACAGAATCAGAATCACCATATCAAAGTCAAAATCAGAGTCAGAATAGAATTAGAAAGTCATGCCAAAAGTTTTTCAGATGCCACATAATATCAAAACATAATACTGATATTCAAATCATGTCACATTTTCCAAAACAGATTCAGAACATCTTCACGTCACATGCAAAATTTATCAAATTTTCATATTCACTCATTTGTCTCAGTTCAATAACAGAATGCCAAAAATAAGTTCATGTCTACACCAGTCATGACAGAAAATACTTTCTTATTAAACAAATTCTCATGAGTAATGCAGAACAAATATCTGTGGTTGTTTTCAGATTTTTTTTCATAACAAAACATGCACATTTTCCAAAAAGGACCTCAGTTCATTTTATTTTATGCAAAGTCTAACATAGGAACCCCGCTTACCTGGATTTCTTAGCTTTTTCAGAATTTTTCTCAAAGATGTCAAACAATGATTAAGCGTCACCTATAAAATAATCTCGTAACTTCTATAAATTTCCAACCAACCACGTATTTCGATATTAAAACTTAAAAAAAAATGCTAAAAGAACCTATTTTAAGAACCTCAAAACCTAAAATTCTCATAATACCTAAAATACCAACATTTTCTAAGACCATCAATATGCACTTAATCGAATTCGTACTGAAGAAAAAAATTTATCGAATAAGTATTATGATAATTATAGAACTCAATAAAAATTAATATTCAAAATATCTAAAATACCAACAATATTTTATAAATAAAAAGAATACATTGGTCACCAAACTTTTCCTAAAATAATTCATGAAAAACTCACCTCTTATGAAAAATAGATTTACTCCCTTTAACTAACAATATTATTAAATTACAATATAATATTTATTGAAACTTAAAACAAAATCCTATTTAAATATAAACTCAACACAAAAAAATACTTCTCAGCCGAAAACTCAAACCGTGAACTTTCCTAATATATATACATATATATAAATATATATATATAAATATATATATATATATATATAAATACACCTTATACATAAAACAAACGAACATACACAAGAAAATAGAAAAATTTGCAGCGGCGGCAGGGACTCACCGAGATGGTAAAGTGCGACGGCGCGGTGTGCGACGGGGGGTGGTGCACTCAGTGGCTATGCACTGGACGAGAAAGAGAGAGAGATAACGGAGAGAGAGAGCTTACGGGAGAGCAAACCGAACGTGAGAGACAGAAAACAGAGAGGGAGATTACCATGCGGCGGGGTGGCAAGAGGTGGACCTGGAGTGACAGAAAACTTCGTCAGTGGTTTTTGGAGCCGCAATGTGAAGGAGCTCTCGGTGGTTAATGGTTGTAATGGCTCACGGTAGGAGGAAAAACAGAGGTTTGCAGGATGGCTATCGAAGGCTACACTAGTGGGTTCACGGCTGGGTCACGGTGGCGGCGTATGGCAGCGTTGAGGAGGAGCATGCGGCGACTTGACTTCCTTGGGAGGCTGCGTTTTCCAAGAGACGGTTGGGTAAAACCGTGAAGATGCAGGTTGGCTTTTTGGCCGTGCACGGGCGAGTCTCTTGCCATGCGATCCGCGTGCTCAGCGTCTCACGTGGTGCAATGGTTGCCCGCGGTTGCTGACCTCCACGTATGAGTGGGACGTTCTCACGGTAATGGCATGCAGCTGCGGCTGAGGCCAAGACAGAGGTGATGGCGCACAGTGAGGCATTGAGCCTTGGTGCGTCAGTTTTATGTGCATAGAGATGGAGGTTGGCGTCGAACTAGGAGGGGCCGCACGATGGTGAACTCTGGAGACTGGTGGCAGCGACGGCACATGGTAGTTTTCGAAGGTCTAGGATGAAAGTGTGTATCAATATGGTTGATAAAAAAAAAAAAAAAAACCCTAAAGTTAGAAAAGAGGAAGACGTGCATTGGGGGGGTAGTGCGGTGCGTGGGAAAAAAATAAATAAAAGCCAATTAAAAACACTGCAACTCAATATTAATAAAATAAAGTAATAAATGTCCAACAATAAAATTATTCATTAAAGCAAAGAGTAAAATTAAATATGAACACTGACTAATATCAAGAAAGTACATCAAAGTAAATTTCATAACTTAAAAATTATAAAATAAATCCAACGAGAAAAATTTCGATAAATTTTTAAAACAAGAACAATAATATTTAAATTAATTAAAATAATCATTCACTAAAAAGAACAATACAGTAAAAAAAAATACGAGGTATTACAATAATATTCAAGAATACTTGGAGAATATTTTTTCATAATTATCAAAAATGAATATTCTTATAATTTACTAAGAATATATTGAGAATATACATTCACAATTACCAAAAATGAATATTCTTGTAATGTATCCAATAATATCTTGAGAATATTCTCACAAAATTCTTGAAAATGAATATTCTTATAATATAATTGACAATATTCTCATGATATAATATCATTTTTTTATATTTTGAATTTTTGTTTGGCTTATAAACTTTATTTTGTGTGTATAGGACATAATTATATGACATTGTATTTAGGGAGATATTGCAAATATAAAAATTATGAGAAAATTGAAAATTCATTGGTAGTTATTAGAAATACGAAATGAGTAAAAAAGTATTAAAAATATTATTTAAATAATATAGAGAAAAAATAAATAAGCTGATATATGTTATAAGAAATTCTAAATGAAAACCTTACACCACATAAATCCACTTAATCAACATGTGATTTATCATTTTTGTCATTCTATCTTAATGCTTCAATATGTGTATATTAAGATAGAATGAAAATATTGACAAATTACATGTTGGTTAGGTGGACGTGTGTGATGTAAGGCTTTCTTGTAGAATAACTCATATGGTATATTGCAAAGTCATTGAGTAAAATTAAAAATAAAAATGAATTTTTGTAATGTATTACATAGAACAAGATACAAAAAGTGTTGAGAGCGCTCTAAGGTTTGGTTTCACAACGTTTTTGGGAGGAGGGTGAAGACAAGGAGGGTATTGCTATTTTTCTATTAAGACAATACTTGAGTTTATATATATTCATCACAAGTCGAGCAAGTAGGTGTGAAAGAAAATTATTTTCAAGGAATTTACTATGGAAATTATTTTCTGTAGAGATTTTATTCAAGCCAAGGGGTTTAACCAGTCTGGCTTTGAAAATGTTTTGGAACCAAACCTGTACATACCAGTTTTGAAAATTTAAAAATCGATACATACTGATTCATTAGCGAAACCAGAACTTTTGATTTTTTCAGTTTCTGTCTGGTTCGATGTTTTCGGTTTACCGTTTACACATGTGACACTACATAAGTTTTGTATTATAATTTTTTCAACATTAAATCTAATTGTTAGAATTTAATATTTATTATTAACAATTACTAATTTATTAGTGTCGAATTATACTAGTATGGTATTAAGTAGTGTCTAACTTATTAGTGAGATTAACTTATTAATTATAACATTAATAGACATGAGTAATAAGATTAAAATTTCATGTTATATTAAATTACAATTTAGCATATAATATAATATAAAAATATATATAATATAAAAAATCATATAAAAAATATTTTATATAAAAATTAAATATACATATATATATATACCGATTTGGTTCAATTCAAACCGATTTTTAAAATATGAAAATCGGTATGGGACCGGACCAATTTGTTTTACACTCCTATTGAAGTCCATCACATAGAAAACCTTAAACCATCGACCTTTCACTAACTAAAGCTCCAAATTTCATATGAGCTATAGCGACAATGCCTTTTTCATGCTCAACAATAAATAATCACAATAAAGTAGATCCAAAACTAAGGATAGTATTGAAAACATAGAAGCTTGAGCAGCTTAGAAGCCACGGATTTCACTGGATTTATATAACCACCGATCCTAAGATTCGGTTTGGATAGTGAGTTGAAATTAAATGAATTAAAATTATTTGTGAGTGGTAGTGAGATTGTTGAGTTGAGATGAGTTGACTTTTAAAAATTTGTGCGTTTGGATTTAAAAGTGAGATGAGATGGTTTTAACTTTTTGAGGGATTTGATAGTTGTGGATCCCATCAATTATTGCATAGTATTTGTAATGATTGCGTATTATTTATAAATATATTTATCTTAACTAATAGTAATTAGTAAATTACATAGCCAAAAAAATATTAAAATCATATAATTAATAGCAAATCATTTTTGAAATTTAGATTAATCAATAATCTTTGACATTTTCAGAATTTTTATTAATCAATAATTCTCAAAAATCGAAATTGGCGTGATGTAGGGGTGTAAATCGGTCTAGTCCGGTCCTATGATGGATCGAAATTTTTACTCCATCATTTTCCCCAGACCGAACTGAAAGCTATCAGTCTGATCCGGTTAGTCCATTCAGTTTGGCCTAATTATTTTATTATTTTTTCATCTTTTCTTCAAATAAATTAATAAAAAAAATATTTAAATAACTAAATTAAAATTAACTGAATTATTAATGTGGATTATGAAACTAACTCATTAAAAAAATACTTTACTATAATTATATTTATGATATTGATAGTTACTGTTTACTAATTTAGACTTTACTTTTTAATATGCATAATTATTAATTGTTGGGGTGGAGATTGATTTCGGAGCTGAAATATCTAGAAACAGTGAGTACGCTCGATTGTCACTCGAGCAAAGCTCTAACCGTAAGGAGTGAGTTCGCTTGAGGTGCACTTGATAGTGGGCTTGAACAAAGTTCAATCCATGAGTTCGCTCGAGTCTCGCGCGACAATGGGTCAGAGCGAGACATAAATTCTAGTGTTTGCTTGAGCCACGCTCAACACCCCGCTCGAGCCAATGTTAATGAATATCAAATAATTTCATTGTACATAGATTATTCATGTTGGCTTGCAACTTATGTATTTAAAAAAAATTACCTAATTATTTTAATTTAAGTGTAAATAGTAAAGTATCTATGAATGTATGATGTATAATGACATAAATTATCACATGATTTATGATTTATTATTAATTAATAGCATATATTATTTTATATTTTATATGGTCAATTATAATAAATTAGATGAAAATTACATTATTAACTTATATAATTCATATATAAAAATAATATATTAAATTATTAAAAATATTTTTAAAAAATATATATATGGGTTTGGTCCAATTTAGTCCAATCTGATCCGGCCTAAAATTTATAGACTTTAGGACTAGACCAAATGCCATCAATCCACTTATTTCGAAATCGAGACCAACGGATCCATAATTCGGTCTAGTCCGGTCGATTTTACGGATCTGGACCGAATTACTTACAATCCCAGCGTGTTGTGAATATAAAAAAAGCTTGTTGCGCATGTCAGGAAGCAAAAGTTTGCTGTGTTTTTTTTTTTTTGTATGTCACCTTTCTGTGTTTTTTCTTTCAGAGAGAAAAAGCAAAAGTTGTTGCGCATGTTAAGAATAAAATTTGGCGTTACGTGAATATAAAGTAATGAGATATCTTAAAAGGCACTCAAATATTTTTGAATGGCCGTTTGGATACAGGAGGAGACCTAGCTCTCTCCGTACAAAACAAGTTGAGATATATGTTTTCATCTCAACTCTCAAACCAAGATCCAACTAGAAATGATAATACTGAGAGAAAACTATGTAATTTAGACCTTGACTTATACCAAGATCCAAAAAGAGCTTGAGGAGTAAGGAAAAACACAAATTTAAATTTATTGGATAATAATACAATTACAACTCTTTTCAAATAATTTTACTATTCATTTTATAATCAGCAAATAATATATAATCTTATTATTTACATCAATAAAACAACAATAAAAACATATGTATTATTGTCTATGATTTGAACTGCAAATTCACTATAGTTTTTTGTTCTATATATAAGCTAGATAATTTAGAAGGCATAATAACAGAAATCTAAATGATTGTAATTTGTATTATGAATGCAATATAGTTTAAATACATACAATTATAACTTTAATGGGTATAGACCCGATTTTATTCTCTTTTCATTATAGGTAATCAACCCGTCTTGATATATTAGTCATAGCGGCATAGCCCAGAAGCCCTCAATGAGTTTGGGGCTCAATTCTATGATTATTTTCCTGCAAACTTTCACGTAATATCTTGTGAAGATTATGTCATGTGACTTATATTTCTTGTTCATCCTAATGGTTGTTTATGTATATTTGCTTAGAATACTACTTTGATCAGGAAATCTTGTATTTAGTACTTAGTTTCTTGTTTGTTTCACTTGGCCTAATATTTTCTATAAACAGGCCGGCCTCTTACTGTACATAACATTCATCATTCAGTAATAAAAGTCTCACTCAAATTCTATTTTACTTAATTTTTACATGGTAGTAGCGACAAAAGTTTTATGTGAACTCTTTGCGTAACTTTTCCAGTGAGCCTGTTGCCACTGGTGCTTTCAAACTTTCAATCAAGTTCGCAGCGTATAGATTGTCTGATTTGTGAAAGAATGGATCCCATCCGCCTTCAGACGCACGCCACAACCTACCGCAAGATTCGGCCCTCACCACCATGGTCAGCCGCACATACTTCTTCTCTTATATTTTTAGCAACATGTCCTGCTAGAAAATCCACTTCAGAGCTCAAAACTACCAAGATCATCTCATACGCGCCCGCATGGGCCATTTAGAATTATGCCCTGCCGTCCACGCAACCTTCTCCATGCGCAAGACAACAGTGCATGGCATGTGTCACCATACCAATATGCCACGTAGCCCTAGCTCTACGTTTGTTGCATAGCACCATGTCAGCTAGTGCCACGCCATTGGTTGACCTTTTGACCGTTGATCATTAACCAGGTGCTTTGTACTCAATTTTTCGCACCGATTTCATATTTTTAGTTTGTTTTTGCATTGGACTTCTCGCAATAGTTCAAAGTTCTTCTAATCTTGACAATATTGGTTGTCTAATTAATCATATTTTGAATGGGTTCAACTACAATATGTGGAACCAACATATGGAGATTTTTCTAATAAGACGTGATTGTGGGGATATGTATGCAAAATCTGTTCACCTAAGTCTAAAGATGGTCAGTCAAAAGAAAATTTTGCTTCATGTCTTGAGGATTGAGATAATATGCATTGTAAGTTACTTTCTTGGTTTATCAGCAGTTCACATTTTTCTATTCATAGTTTGCTTCTAAATTTTAGGAATGCAAAACTTGTATGGAATTTTCTAGCATGTTGATACAACTACACTCATGATGCTTTCTTGGAGTTCTCACTTGAGACTAAACTTTACCTAATGCATCAAGAATTAGGTCATCCTATTTCTTATATTTATTCTCAAGTAAATCATCTTTGGGAACAACTACCTATTGCAAACCCTCAATTAAAGTGCCCTAAAGACATAGAATTATTTGCGGCATATCGCGATTGTTGAAAATCTACGCATTTCATGATGGCACTTCATGAGAATTTGAGCCAACTCGAGTTTTCCTTTTGCATCACACACTTATCCCAACTCTAGAGCCTATTGTTTCTGAACTTATCTCTGAAGAAAACCATCATTCCACCATGAAAATGCAATCTTTCGATATGTGGCAAATGCTTCTCCAAGTTCTCCCAAGCCTTCATCTAGTTGCTCACATACACAGTTGCCCTCAAAATCAGTTTTCTGCATGTACTGCAAAAAGACTAGCCACTCCATCAAAGAAAGTTGCAAGCTACAATACCAAAAACAACGAACTTCCACTCAACAAGTTGTTGTGGTTGCTCCATCTGCATCTGAGTCTTCTCCTGAGACTCCATCTCACCCACTTGCTCTCACTATAACTAATGTTAAGGCACTAATTCACTAGGTTTTGACTCAATCCTCTACTACGATGTTTGTACTTGCAAATATTTATCAAAACTTTCACAAAATGATCCCAACTCAGTTTCCTATTTTCCATCAAAATATTCTGTTTAGATAGTGGGATGGAGTATAATGAAAAAAAAATATTGACTATTTATCCCAACATGAGACAATTTCTCAATGCTTTTATCCATATACTCCTTAGCAGATTGGATGTACCGAAAGAAAATACAAACATATCTTAGACATTGTACTCACTCTTCTTGTATCTACCTTTGTTCCTAAAAGATTTTGGTGTGAAGCTGCTCTCGCTATTGTATACACTATCAAATGGGCTACCTCACAAACTATTTACAATAAAACACCTTTTGAGCTTCTTTATCGTAAAAGCCCTGATTACTATTTACTTCATGTTTTTTGGTGTGTTTGTTTTGCCACTTTACCATGAACGCACCAAAATCAAACAACGTTCTCAGTTATGTTGTTTTCTTGGTTATGGACTTTCAAAAAAAGGCTATTGTTGTTTTGATCCCATCACTAGACGTCTTCAAGTTTCTCGTCATGTGAAATTCTTGGAACATATATTGCTTACCAGTATTTCTTGTTTCTCTTCTTCAACTTCGTAGAATTCCCTTGTTTTCACTAATATTTCCATCGATCCAATCCTTGACTTCATTGCAGAACCATCTAGCTCCTCAAATAGTCTCTCTACCGCCTCTCCAGATATGTTTAATCATACTAATGATCCTCCAACTATATCACATGTCCCAAAGTCTTCCTAAGTCTTTGAACCTTGTGCTCTAGTTTGGTAAAAGCACCTCCCGCACCTCCCGCACATCTCCAAGATTATCATTATTTTTATGCTCCTTTTCATGAACCTTACACTTATCGTGAAGCTAGTTCTAACCCTCTTTGGAAAAAAAGCTATGTCTAGTGAATTACTCTACTTGGGACCTAAAGGATTTGCCTCTTGGAAAATCTACAGTTGGATGCAAGTGTGTATACAAAATTAAGACTCGTTAGGTGGATCGGTGGACCGATAAAAGGCTTGCTTTGGTTGCCAAGGGTTTTTTCCAAAAATACACTATTGACTATAAGGAAACTTTTGCATTTGTTGCATGAATTATTTCTATTACATCTTTGCATGTAGTTGTTGTAGTTCATTGATGACAATTACTTCAAATGGCTGTCAAGAATGCCTTTTTTAATAGTGATCTTGTTGAAGAAGTATATATACAACCTCCATCTGGCTATGAGCATCCCCCTCACAAAGTTTGCCGCTTTTGTCGTGCTCTTTATGGTCTCAAGCAAGCTCCTCTTGCGTGGTTTGCCAAATTTAGTTCTATGGTTGCTCAATAAGGTTTTGTTCCTAGATTATTCATTATTTCTACAAACCATTGATGTAGATATTATTATCATCTTTCTATACGTTGACGACATGATTATCACTAGGAATGACATCTCTGGGATACGAAGTTTTCAAACCTTTCTAAGTCAGAATTTCGAGATGAAAGACATGTGCAGACTCGACAACTTTCTTAGATTTGAGGTTGATTTTGGTACAAATGGTTTATTACTTCTCTATCTAAATAAGCTTCTGACTTGCTTTCCCAGGTTGGTTTGACTGACAGCAAGACTGTCAAGAATCGTCTTGAGACTAATGTCAAGCTTCTTGCCACAGATTGTGAGCCTCTTTCTGATGCTAGTCTTTTATAGGTAGTTAGTCGGTAGTCTTATTTATCTTCTCGTCACACAATCATATATTTTCTATGCGGTACATTTGGTTAGCCAGATTATGAGAGCTCCTCGAGCTTTGGGCTTATTTTGTTGTTGGCTGGGCTGGAGATCCCGCTAATCGTCGATCTACCATCAGTTATTCCTTCTTATTAGGCACTTCTTTAATCTCTTGGCATAATAAGAAGCAGTCTGTTGTTTCTCGCTCTAGTACAGGATCTGAGTATCGTGCTATTGCTGACACTACTTATGAGCTTTCATGGTTACATTGGCTTTTGACAGATATGGGTGCCCCTCAAATGACTTATTCTCCCATTTATTGTGACAATCGAAGTGCCCTACAGATTGTTCATAATTATGTTTTCTATGAACGTACCAAACATATCGATATTGATTGTCACTTTATTAGACATCATCTTTAGCAAGATACATTGTTTCTTTGCTCCATCTCCTCTGAAGACTTGTTGACATTTGCACGAAATCTCATCCACATTGTCGACTTCGTTATCTGGTTTCCAAACTCAAGTTGTCTCCACCATCTAGAGTTTGCAAAGGATATTGATTTATATTTGATTAGACTACTACTTTGACTATGAGGTATTGTATTTATTTATTTCCTTATTTCACTTGACCTCATTTTTCCTTATAAATAGGCCCTCTTACTATACATAAAATTCATCATTCAGAAACAGAAGTCTCACTCAAATTCTATTTTACTTATTTTCTACAATAATTATATTTTAAATAAGGGTGCACCTTACAATGTATATCAGTAGCTTAGAATCTACCTTGTCACAACTCGAGCTTTGCTTGGCATGTAAATTACAAAAAAGGTGTTAGTTTGAGGATGAAAGATCTAATTTAAAAAAAGTGTAATGCTACGTACCACATTTTCATTTTACTTTTATAACATAATGTAATATGTGACACTTTTAACATAATGTAATATATTTTTGCACCTTCTGAGTTATCATATATCCAAATTATGAAAAATTTATTTGAAAAAGTGTAATGAAACGTACCATACTTTTATTTTATTTTCATAACATAATGTAATATGTGACACTTTTAACATATCGTAACATATTTTTGCACCTCCTGAGTTATCAGAATTTATTAACTGTATATTCAAACTATGAAAAATTTGCAATGTGCATACTTTGTTAATATCAAAACATTAAAGTGAGGTTTGGATATTGAGTTAATATGAAAGTTAAAAGTTGAATAAAATATTGTTAGAATATTATTTTTTAATATTATTATTATTTTAAAATTTTAAAAAATTAAATTATTTATTATATTTTGTATGAGAATTTAAAAAAATTAAAATAATTAGATAAAATAGAATAAGTTGAGTTGAAATCAATTTTGAATTCAAACGGAACTTAAAAGACTGTTAACTGAACTACCCAATTTTATATAAGGTTAATGAACTGAACGATGATTTTGACCTTTTCTTCTCTTTCCACGAGCTTGATTATTAGTAAAAATAATGTTAGACAGCAAGTCCTCGGAAGGAATCTTTCTGGATCAACATGAATAATGATAATTAGTAAAATAATTTTAGACACATGCCTCGTAAGGAATCTTCCTGCATCAACATGTCTCATGATAATAACAATAATTTCAAAATGTTTAATAGATATTTAGGAAAAGATTAAGTATATAATTAGTCCCTAAATTCTATAGCCTTATGTTTCTATCCCTATGATTTTCAGTTTATCATTTTGAGTCTTGAAATTGTGTTTTTCTTTCAATAAAATCTTTTGACATGGCATGCCACATGTCTACACATGACATGCCATATGGTTAAAAAATAATTTCAAAATAATTTTTATATTATTATTGTAAAAATATAAAAGGAAAACAAATGAAACTTTTTGAAAAATAAAATCTTAAAAGATAAATATTTGTAAAAAAAAAAAAAACTTTAAAAACTTTAAAAAAATAAAATATTTGAAAAATGAAAAAAAAAAGACAAACTAAAAGGTCAAACACAATTTTAAAAATCCAAAAAAATAAAAATAAAATATATATGTGAAAAACTAAAAATTAAAAAAATGAGAAAACAAATTAAATTTTTCTCAAAACATCATTAAAATGAAAAGAAACAAGTTAAGCATGTGTCTCTATTATTATTATTATTATTATTATTATTATTATTATTATTATTATTATTTATTAGTAGTCGCAATATATCCAAAAAAATAATAAGATTACTTACTAATAAAAAATATCAATATTTTTTTGATTTCAACTTATATAAAACCAATATAACAAACTTAACAATGACAAATATGAGTATAGGTCTAGAATTATAATTCTAATAATAAAAATATAAACATATTGAAAAATACTAATATTACAACTCAACAATAATAGAATTTTAATTTTAAAATAAAATTTAAATAGATTATTGCGTATTGATCTGTTATTGACCTATTTATTAATTATATCTTAACGGTCAACTCGTTAGGACCCGAACTCATTTATATTAAATTCAAACTTACTAATTTTATGTTGTATTCATGTTAAGTTTATAGATTATATCACTTATTATTATTTTTAATTTTGAGTGTACAACCCTCGTACACTTATTTTAAAAACTTAATGGGCTCACTTCTAAGAAGAAGTGTGCGATTGGGAAATGAATGGTAATTAAAAAATGCGAAGTGTAATTAATAATTTTAAATAATATTTTTTGTATTTTTTATATTTATAATTATATTTTATCTATTTTGATTATGAGAACATGGTGTCAACAAAACGAGAAGACCACCTCCCACGTAGCTTCGGGTGCTCACCTTCCACTTTCAGGACTCTTTCCGGGTATTTTCTTCTGTCCGCACGTGATAGGCCCCACTTAATTGTGGCCGTTCCTTTTATTAATATATATTTTTTCCGTACCCACATGAAATTTTGTAAAAATTAGTCCAACATTCACCGAAAGAAAACAATCAGAAATGGACAAAATGTTCCGTACCCAAAAAGCAAGCCTAAAATATATTTAACAATAACAACCACGTGCAGAAGGTTAAAATAGTCTTTCTAAATTGTCTTTTGGATAAATTGCATATTTTATTTTAATATTAAAGTTCTTACTCATTATTTTAATTTGGATCAATTCAGTTCATTCCTTAACATCTTGTTAATTAATTGTTAAAATGTTGAAAAGTAAAAATTAGAAAAAATGAAAGGGATAAATAGTTTAAGGGTTTGTGACTTGGAGTTCAATCTAGTTTTAAATTGATTTTAACATCTAAATATTTAACTCTCAAATTATTAAATTCATCTAAACTTCAAACTTTTTTAGTCGTAGAACTTACAACTTTTTTCAACTCAACATTTCTTTATATACGGGACCCACAATCTTTTTTAACTTCTTATAAATACATTTAAATTTATCTTAACATTTAAATAAATCTAAACTAATCTTAGGTGGATCTCATAAAACTCACTCTACCATCTCAACTCACTATTATTTATAAAGAATTCAACTCAACTCAATATCCAAATAGAACCTCGTAATGCTACATATAATTTTAAGATCTACAAGCTTGACGTACTTTTAAAAGAAAATAAGATATATTATTAAAAAAATAATTTTTATATATGAATATTATATTTATCATTTTTTTTTTTAAAAAAAATGCGGATAACTTTTTCATCCTAAAATTACAAATATTATTTCTTATATCATAAAATAAATTAAAACTTGAAACAAAAATTAATAGAAATTGCAAAACAATTTAAGTTAAAAAAATAGATTAAAAAAAGGGAAAAGGACTACTGTAGTAGATCAAAGAGTGATATGGGTTGCCGCGTGGTCCCTTGAGCCTTGAGTGCGGTCACTCATGTAGATCATCTGCGATCTTGTGAAGATATGGGTGAATTAAAATAATGAATATATATTTCTAAATTATTACAGTGACAAGACCCCACGTCCTCTCATTTGTTTTCGTAACAAATAACATCTGATTTAATAATTATATATTTTTTAAATTATCACATAAAATAAAATAAATAATTTAATTTTTTAAAATATTAAAATAATAATATTAACATTAAAAAAATATATATTAATAATATTTTATTTAATTTTTATTTTTTATCTCAACTCCTCTTATTTATAAAAACAAACGAGATATAATTCTTATTAATTTCTTTTTATACATAAAGACTAATTTAAATCCCTTTAAATTATTATAATAGCTGTTGGGGATAGCCTACAATCTTAAATAAATAAATTTTATATAAAGTTTTTGTAGAAAAGTGAGTTGACTAACAAAAAATAGTTTTTTTACGCTTTCTTTTAAGTAGGTTCACTTTTTTATAAGAGTTTGTAGGAAGTTTGTTTATTTAAAATTTATACAAATTAGTTTTCTTAGGAGACGTTTAGATTCGAAGTTTATTTCAGCTCATCTCAATTCATCTCATTATTATTTATTACTATTCAGCAACTTTAACTCACAAATTTTATTATTATTTACAACTCATCTCACTATTATTCACAATACATCTCAACTCATCTCAAATCATCTTCAAATCCAAACGTCTCCTTAGTATATAACCAATTTTTTATTATTAAATAATAATATGATATAATTACGTTTTGTTACAGGCTAAGAAAAGGTTCATTTTCGGATCAGGGGAGCTAATGTTCTTTGGTGCGTGGCTTTTTTTTTTCTTTTAATTTAAATATGTATGTATTCATATCATCAACTATTCACGTGTTCCATCTTTTTCCTTGACAATCAAATTGTTGCTGGAACTTCCTCTATCCAGCATTGCCAACTGGTGAGCCACTTTATTCCCTTTCTCTTCTTATAAAATCAACAATCCACATCTTCCTCTACTACGGTATATTCCTTATGGACAATGCTAAGGATTCCGTTTATTTTTTCGATTGCTTTTTTTTTTTTAGTTTTTTTATTTAGTAATTAAGAAAATATTATTTAATAATATTGTGATTTTTTAAAAAATATATATTTTAAAGTGTTAAAAAATGATGTGAAATCATTTTTTAACACTTTTAAATATTTTTAAAAAAAGAAAAAAAAATTCACAATATTATTAAACAACATTTTCTTAATCACTAAGTAAAAAAAAAAAAAAACAATCAGGAAAATGAACTGGATCCCCCAACGAGATCCCTATCATTTTCCATTCTTTATATCTTCAATGAGCTGTCCAACCCATGTTTCATTTCTCATATCAGCTCTCACAGCATCGATGACCTCTTTTGCATCCCCTTTAGAATCAATCTCATGGAAAGCCCAACTCATTACATAAGCAAATAGCCCCTCCATAAGGCATTACATTCAGCCATAAAAGGGGACCGGACATAATCTCTGCTAGCACACATTGAAGCTAAAACATCCTCGTTACAGTCCCTTATCACAATACCTATAGCCATCCTTTGTTGAGTTAGCACCATTGCAGCATCGAAATTAGTTTTGAATCTATTACTATCTGGTTTCCTCCATTTCACAATTTCCACAGCCCCCTTCTTCAGACCACGATCCCCTTCTTTTACTTTATTTGTCTGCTAAAATTCATCCAACCTTACAGTTACATTTTGTATCACTACTCTGGGATAAGAAAATTTATCTTCAAAGCAAAATTTATTCCTTCTTAACCACACATTCTTCATTATTACCACCACTTTCATTACTTTATCTTTTGGTAGTTTTCTATACACTTCTGTCCATAGCTGTAAAAAATCCCAACAATTGTTCTTCCATTTATTCACAGGACTAATATTTTTTGCCGACACATCAGAGGCAGCAGGACAACTCCATAGAACATGAATGATAGATTCATCTTCTAATTTACAGATGAGGCACCTCAAATCCTCAATCACTTGCCTTCTCTACAGATTGAGTCTTATAGGTAGAATATCATTTATGGCTCTCCATAAAAAGTGTTTTGCAACCCCAGGTATCTCCAACTGCCACACCTGCCTCCACACCTTAACCCTTTCCCCTTCATCAAATGCCCCCCCCCCCCCCCCCCAATCCCCTTTCTTTCTTACTTGATCTACATAATACGCACTTTTCACAAAAAAATTTTCATTTTTTTAGAAGCCCCAGATCAATTTATCTGCACCATTAGTTCTGCTACTAGGAATAGCACATATCATGTTAGCATCTTCCTCCATAAAAATTCCTTTCACTAACTCTTCATTCCATGTTTTTCCATCTTCACCAAACAACTCATTAACTTTTGAGTCAGCATTGAGGAGTTTCATAGGAGACTGGACACAATAAGTGGTAGGATCTGGCAGCCACTTTTGTCCCTAAATTTTTATGTCTTCACCATTCCCCACTCTCCACACAGCCCCCTCCCTTGCCACCTCCAATGCTGACCAGATACTTCTCCAAATAAATGATGGTAACTTGCCCAACATTGCTTCCCATAACTAAGAATTCTTGAATTATTTCTACTTGTATATGCTAGCAACAAGTGATTGTGGCTCTTTTTGTATCCTCCACCCCTGCTTGGCCAGCTTGACACTATTAAAATATTCCATCACCCTAAACCCCAATCCACTAGCTGCCTTTCTTGCTCTCAACTAGCTCCACTTTTTCCAATGGATACCTCCATCCTTCTGATTTTGATTCCACCAGAACCTAGCTATTAAGGCTTCAATGTCACTACACAACTTCTTAGGCAATCTAAATACACTCATTGTGTATGTGGGAATTTCCCAAAGGAATAATTTTATAAGCACTTCCTTCCCAGCTTTGGACAAGAAATCATTTTTCCAGTTTTGAATTTTAAACCACACCCTCTCTTTAATGCTTTGAAAAATATTATACTTTGACTTGCCTACTACAACAAGGAGGCCCAAGTACTTCTCATAATTATCAAACACTATTGCACTAGCTTCTTGAAATATAATCTTTCTAGTCTCACCTTTTGTATTAGAGCTGAAAAATATTGATGTCTTTGCTCTTTGTTTCCATCATAGGTTATCTTGGTCTAACAGAATGCCCAACTCCTCTTTCAACTTCTTAGTATCTTCCATATTTTCTGGTCTTTCACTATCTTGGATAATTGTTCATCTTTCCTTTTCATGGCCACTCTTTCAACAACTGAATTTCTACTCCATTTACACAATGCTCTTCTACACTCAACAAGTGATTGCAGAACATTCTTCATAGGATCACCACCGACTGCATGTTTTCTCCACTCATTTTCAACTATTCTGCCATACTCTTCCTCCAGCTCCCAACACTTCTCGTATTTGAAAGTCCTCGCCTTATTTTTTTTTTATTTTTTTTTCTTTTTGAAAGACAGTAGAAGAGGTCTATGGTCAGAACACCATGCCACCAATGATTCCACCCCCACCTCTGAAAACTGCATTATCCAATTTTGGTTTGCAACACCACGTTCGAGCCTTTCCTTAGTGAAGGTACCATCACTATGGCCATTACTCCATGTAAATTTACACTCTCCTCCATCTCAGGTCATGTAACATTCCACATTCAAGTGCCTTTCTAAACATTTCCATTTGCTCTTTTTTTTTCTCTCTCTAGCCCCTATCTTTTCTTCTTGTGGCAAAATTTTATTAAAATCTCCTACTACACACCAACATGTGCCAGCTAGTAGTTTGAAAGATTTCAATAAATCCCATGATAAGTTTCTCATCCTTTGGTCCGGGTTCCTATAAAACCCTGTCAAGAGCCATCTTGCATTCCCCACCTCACCCTTAACCCACACATTGATGTGCCGTTGGGAATAGTTCACTAATCCACCACATCATCATTCCTCCAGGACATTATTAACCCTCTACTCATACCCCTTGGATCCACAACAAAACATCCATCAAACCTCAATTTTCTCTGCAAAAACCCCACTCTATTTGCTTTCATTATAGTTTCCATTAAGAAAACTATTTCAGGCTGCTTTCCCTTCACTCAGGAGCAAAGGACTTGAACTATTCGAGGGTTCCCAAGCCCCCAATAGTTCCAACTTAATATTTTCATTACTCTTGTTGGGACTGACAGGCAACCTCTGCCATTCCACCACTATCTCCTTTTAACTTTTTTGAACTTGCTTGCAATAGGCCCTCACCATCCACCACATTAGAACCTTTTTTCTTTTTCAACAGTTGTTCTAGTGAAAATTTATTTATACCTTTTTCCCTTGCACTTCTTTTCCACCTTTTTGTATTCTTCATCTTTTCCACAACTTGGCTCTCCACATGGTCATTTACTCCCCCGCCCCCACTATTACTTCCCCTAAACCATCCATTTCACTCTTCACTACATTATCATCAGCATCACTGGAACCATATGAGTCCATTTTAGGGTTATTTACATTTCTTTTCTGCTATTGATTTTCCTTCTCCTGACCCCTCTCCACACACCCTTCTTGCTACCCTTCCTCCACACCCTTCACTGCTTCATTTGTTATTTTTAATCCCACCATAAGGCTATTATCATTAATTCTTTTCTCCATCACCTTCGAGGGCCAACTCTTTTTATTTCCCACATTCTCCTCCTCTTCCCTATTAACTTCCACTATCCCCCTCCCCATGCTTTGCTCCCCCTTCCCTACCTCACTACATGAATTCTCCCATCCTCCCCCTCCACTGTCTTTCCCCCCTCCCTTTCTTGAATAACCATCCTCACTTCCCTCATATTTGCATTCACCCTTATAGAATGCTTTTTGATAGGCTCTCATTTTTGCGTTGGCTCTGCCCACAACCATGGTCCAAACTATTTACTAGCCACATTCCCCATATCACTTTGTAACCCCTGCATCACACCCCATCTCCCCATGTAGAATCCATCCACACTTAAAACATATTCGTGGTAGCTTCTCATACTTTAATCCAACCCATACTCTGCTACCATTAATCCTTATTATACGATATTCCCCAGCCAATACCATCCTCAGGTACATCCACCTCAACCACCCTCCCTAATGACCTCCAAATTTGAATTCCACACTCTCTCGTCATGTAAACCATTGGCCGGTTATGGATCTGGATCCAAAAAACTTCACTTATAAACCTCCACTAGGTTGGTTGAGTAAACCCATCAAACACCTGGAGGATGAATAGCTGATTGTCAAACAGCCACAGCCGTCCATCCATTACTCTCATTTTGTCAGCACGGGTCATGAAAGTTACTACAAAAGTGTTACTCCCAACTTCTTGGAATGTGGCTAGCTTACTCACCCTCCATATTTTTGAGATAGTTGAGGCCAGAACCTCCTTCCCAATCTATCAATCTGTCGTTCCACACAAATTCTTCCAATCAAATTTCACTCTCCCTTATCATAGTTTACATCCTCAGGACCCCTATTAAATTCAAGCATTTGATTCTCTTCCTCCTTTAAATCTAGATTCTCACACATCTCTTCCAAGTCCTCCATCGCACCTCCTGAGTTCCCTACCATCGACGAAGCTCTTTAGAGAAAATTCTCACAACCTCTATTTTCTAATGGAAAGCAGAGAGGAGACTGCAACCAAACAGACAGTTGAATTGCTAAACAAGCATACATGCAACAGTGTATGATGACACTTCAAAATTGCTATCTATTAACATTTGCAAGTACAATGATAGCCATTGGTGCATGGCATCTTGAACATTAGGGATGTGAACAAATTAAAGTTAAGAGTGAGTACTTGATGGTTAAGTTTTGTAAGTTCACTTTTATCACTGAATTATATTTTATATTCACGATCAATTTATTTATTTTTATAGAATTCGAATTATTAAAAATGTATTACTTAATTTTGATAAACAAAAACTTACATATATTGTATTATATTATACTAGCATTATTCTATTTTTTTTTTTTTTAAAAAAAGAGCAGGAAGTCACATGTCCAATAGTGACCCCTCCCAAAGTTTATTAATAAAACCCTCACTTATGGCGGAGGAATAGCATTATTCTATTTATTTAGCCTTGACTTGGACGGAGAGAGAATCCTCTAACTTATTGCACGAAGCCTCCCATTAAGAGTGGACTTTGATTTTGACGGAGTCAGAGTACCCACCTTCGACCTCCGATCGAAGTTCGGAGCTTAGAGTTGAAGCTCGGAGCTCCAATTAAAGTTGCAACTGGGCTTTTTTAGGCCCAGTTGCCCTACTCAGGCTTAGTTTTCCTACTGAGAAAATGGGTTTTAACATCTCCAATTGGCCCAATATTAACCCATGTTTAATAACGTAATAAAATAATTAAAAAATCTAAAATATTGTAAAAAAATAAGGTAAAAAGCTAAACTTTAAATATAATAACTAAATCAAACTAAAAATTCATCAAATCGTATACTATAAATTTAAATTTAAAAATAAAAATAGCAAAAAATTTAAATTTACAGCACCAAAATATTGAATAATGTCATAAATTTCATTCAAATGTGAAATAGCCACAATGGCCAATGCCCTGCATCAGCCTTCGACAGTCCATGCATTTGAGTCGATGACTCGATACTCGATAGTAATTTCTAATTGTCCTGCATAAAGTTTTAACTTTTATTGATCAGATACACTATCTTTTCTTTAGTCATTTAACTATAGACTTCTGAACCATTAGCCAAGACTCCAAGTGATATTATGAACTCACCACCACCTCTAACTCTGATGAATTTTTCATGATGGTAATCATCCCACGGTATGTCGGTCTTAGACTCTCAATCATCCACAATTAGTTTGGAGTTCACAGTTAGGTCTACAAAATCATATAAATTGTATATTAAATAATATAAATTATATATTAAATAATTAAAATATTAAAATTAAATAATTAATCATTTAAAATTATAAATTTACTTGATTCAAGCCTATAACTCTTAGCATCAACGATATTTACTCCAATGGGCATTGAACTTAACCAGTTTTGTGTGCAAACGAGGGTCTCAATAGTGGTTGGAGACAATGAATTTCGATGAGTATCAAAGACGCGACCTCTGGTGCTAAATGCCGACCTAGAGGCAACTATAGTGATATGAATGACTAGCGCATCTCGGGTTATTCGGGAAAGAATAGGAAACTTGGTGGAATTAACCTTCCACCAAGTTAATAAATGAAATGTATCACTAGGTGCCTCGACATCTTCCATCAAATAACTCTCAACCTTAGACCTATACTGTATAATATTCCTCGATGTACAGATTTGATGATACCGCCGCACTAGTGGTGATGAAAGATCTACACCTTTGTCATCTAAGAAAGATGTCGAGCTGGTCAAGCGTGAGGAGCTACGGTTGCTACTTGCTTCTACTGGAGTAGGCTGACCATTGTTGTTGTAGTGGTTACATAAGTCATGAACACCATTTCTCAACTCTCTAATAAACTCTTCAGCCTTCTGTTCCTTGAGGATATCCCTACTCCAAAATTCTATAATTTCCAACTTATATCAAGGGTCAAGGATTGCAGCAACAAATAATAACCTGTTTATCTTCTCAATATTCCCCCAGTATTTATCATATTATGATTTCATCCTCATAGCCATAGCAAATAACAATCCCATAGTGTTAGCACAACTTTGTTTCAAGTGGCCATGAAGTCCTGAGAGCTCGTCAAAGAAGGAATTTGCAGTATAATATTTGGATCCAGATATCTACACAGTTATATCATAAAACAACTTCAAAAAATCAACAAAATACCTCACAGCCGCCCAATCAACTGTGTTCGGCACACCGAGCCCCCTTCTCCCCTACTAATTCCAGCAAAGCATATCTCAAGCTCCCATCCTTGATCTCCATCCGCTCAAACGCTCTTTGGTACTTCTGCGCCACATCCAACATCATATATGTCGAGTTTCATCAAGTCTAAACATCCAAGCACAACATGGAATCTGAAGCTGTTCGATTTAAATCCCTATCACACTTTCTTTAAATCCAATAATCCGCTTATTCAGCGTCTACTCACTGTCTACAAAGTGGGCTATGATACACATGCATATGATATTTTGTATAGACGTCCATGTATCAGTTGTAAATGACACACTCTGGCCAGTGGTAATAAACATTTCCTTCATATCCGCCTTTTTCTTCGCATGCCTCTTCAAACAAACTCACATCACCATATACGATGAATGCATGGGAAAATGTGGCTAAAGAGTGTGCACAAATTTATGGAAGCCTTTTTTTGTCAACTGTCGTAAAAGACTTCTCATCACAAATGACCATCTCTGCAAGCAATTCCCATAACATCTTCTCACTGTATTGAGCGATTGCCATCTTCTTAACATGCGTACCATCAGTGGCCGTAGAAGTTTCGTAACTGAGCTTGGTCTGATCAATGGCTGCCAATCCCTTGGCGATCTTATACCGCTAGCAACCATTAAGATGTATTATTAATATACTAGTGCCTTGCTTTTTCGAATGGCAACCACAAAGTTGCCTATAGTGGTGGCATCTTGTTTTCGGGTTCGCACGATCACCATGAATTTTGCTGAAATGTTCCCATGTCCACGACCTTCTAAAAAACGGTCGTGGTGGTCGATCATGCAAAATGGGCATCTCTTCCTATTCTTTGAACATTTCATCATCTTTTATATCTACTGGGAGTCGACTACTCACACAGGAAGTAGCTGCTCTAGATGTGGCTCTAGGGTGGAAGTACCCACCGGTGTAGGAGCACTGGCATCCGCCGCATCCCCTTGTGGACGATCATTTCCACTAGGTGTAGTATCCATATCATAATCAAAGAAGCTAAAAATAAATTAGAAGTAAAAAATTAGTTTAAAAAAATATGTATTGTATTTATATAATGGAAATGATTGGAAAGTTAGAAACAAAGTGTGGCAATACAATAAAAGTTTAAATCATAGACAAGGTTTAAACTCACTTGCTTGCATAATCACTAGAACTTCCGACTACTCTAAAACTTATGTCGATCTCAAGAATATCAAAGGTGACAGTGGAATTTAAGCAAAACAAGACAACCAAATGGCCCTTAGATGCTAGGTTGCCCAAATTTAACCGAAACAAGACTACCAGCACAGGATGCTAGGCCCTTAGAAATTTCTAAGTGTGACTATGAATATAAGGCCATTTCAATAGATCATTATTGCATATATTTATATATATATATATATATATATATACACACACGTACTTCTTGTACAATTATATATACAGGATAGTGGATGCTTTTCATATCCGGAAATTACTAATCTCATACAGATAACTATTTAGAAAATTACTAATTAGCTCGATCTATAAACATGTTATTTCTTTAGGGGTCCATCATGATTAGGATGAAGATATTATTTACAGGGTGATTTGTGTTTGAAAAAGACCTACCCTAGCTACCAAAAAAACAAAGTTAGGAAATATTCTTGCAACCAATGTCATCTTTTTCGTATTCACCAAATTAATTTGTTGTCTCACAAGGAAAGCCTCTAATTATAAGGGAATCTACATGATCTACGAAAATCCCATGATTTATGATTCTGTAAATAGATTTGTAATCAATCTGTTTTCCACCTTCTATTCATAGATGTACATTCCTTAATTAGCTACAGCCTTGTATTATATTTAGACAAGTTGTAATGGAAATACATTAAGCTTTCTTGCTAATTTATCTGCATAAATTCTTATATGGTATCAGTAGGTTCTTCTTTCACGAGAACAAACGATTCTGTCCTAAACAATGTCGTCCAGTGTTCAATCCAATCCCAACTCAGTCTCGAGAGGCTCCAACCCTCCCTCAAACTTACCTCTGGTTACCATCCACACCTCCAACCAACTTCCCTATAAGCTTATCGCATCAAATTACCATTCCTGGCATGCAATGTTCATTACCATTCTTTTTGGTTATGATCTGATGGGTTATTTGGATGGCACAATTCCGTGCCCTTTCACACCCACTGCGACTACTCCTACTGCTGATGTGGCTCGCTATGCACACTGGTATCGACAAGGCCAATTGTTGCTGAATGTGATCTTTTCTTCGATTTCTAAAGCCATAATGCCTCTCATCGCAATGACCACCACGAGTCGTGATGCTTAGCAACATCTAGCATGTCTGCTTGCAAGCAAATCTTGGGCTCGAATTATGCAGCTAAAGGAGGATTTAACCCTTATCGAATGGGGTTCTCGCATGGGATCTGAATTTCTTCATGTGGTCAAGGTGATCGCTGATGAACTCTCCCTCATTGATGCACCAATTTTGGATGATGATTTGACGCTTTATGTGCTTAATGGCCTTGGTTTGGACTTTAGAGATATGATGGCTCCCATTTGCACGTGAGAGACTACTCTGTCCTTTGCTGAATTGCATGATTTACTCATTGGTCATGAACACTATATCAAATGCATAGATGGCAATGCTTCCACTCTAGTTGTCACAACAAACTCATCGCAACGGGAGCTGTCTAATGGTCAATTCAAGAACAACAAATCTCACTCCAAACAAAATTCCAACAACAAATCTGGCTTCAAGAAGTCCCCTGTTGTTTGCCAAATTTGTGATCAGTTTGGACATAGTGCCAAAACATGTGCAAAACTTCAGTCCCGCCCTGCTGCAAACTATGCTTCTTCGACGACTCTAACAAACGGCAAATGGCTTCTTGAATCTGTTGCTTCTCATAATATCACATCTGACTTGGCCAATCTCTCCATTCATTCTGAGTATGAGGGCCAAGATGGGGTGGTTCTTGGGGATGGTACAGGTTTGCACGTTGCTCACATTGGGTTGACCACCATTTCCTCACCTTCTCGACCCCTTACCTTAAAAGAAACTTTACATGTGCCTCTCATTCACAAAAATTTAATATATGTTCATAAATTCACTCATGATAACAATGTTATCATTGAATTTCACCATTTCTTTTATCTTGTGAAGGATCAAATGACGGGAGCAGTGCTCATGTGCGACAGGTGTGAAGATGGTGTGTATCCTATGGCATTGCATTCCCTCTCACCCTAGGTCAATCAAATTCGTTTAGCTGGAACTCGTGTCTCCTTCGATTGCTGGCATCATCGGTTGGGGCATCCCACTCCAAAGATCTTGTCATCGCTTCTTCAAACTCATGTTTTACTTGTGTCCTCCTCTAAGTCTATATTGTCTTGTATTTCTTGTCAATGTAATAAGTTGCATAAACTACCCTTTAGTTCCACTTCTCTCAAGAGCCTTGTCCCTCTTGAATTTTTGTATGCCGATGTGTGGGGACCCTCACCGGTTCCTTCCATTGATGGCTATCGATATTATTTACTACTTGTTGATCATTTCACTAAGTATTGCTGGTTTTATCCCTTGCGGCAAAAATTTGATGTTAGTCCACGTTTATTCAATTTACCACCATGGTTGAGAATCAATTTTCATGCAAACTTAAAAACTTGTACTTTGACAATGGTGGTGAATTAATCATGCTATGTTCTTTAATCACTGCTCGTGGTATTATCCATTAAACCACTGCCCTACACACCCCTCAACAAAACAATATGGTTGAACGTCGCCATTGCCATGTTGTTGAAACAAGTATGATCTTGCTCCATCATGCTTTGGTTCCTTCCACTTACTGGACCTACGCATTTGCCACTGTAGTCTACCTCATTAATCGTCTTCCCACACTCTTTCTCTTACGCCAAAGTCCCTTTGAAGCACTCTTTGGTCTTGCCCCTGATTATCACAAATTGCGGACCTTTGGTTGCCAATGTTATCCTTGGCTTGTTCCTTACAGAACAAACAAGCTCCAACCAAATTCCCAACCTTGTGTTTTCCTTAGGTACTCCCTCACTCAACATGCCTTGAAGTGTTTGGGCCTCTCCACGGGTAAGCTGTATTTTTCTCTTCATGTCACCTTTGACGAACACTTATTTCCTTTAAAAAATGCACCACCTCACCCTCAAGAGATTTCCTCTGTCACCTCTCCTGCAAGTCTAGCCTTCACTCCTTCAGTGCCTCCTGTTCACATTGCCACTTTGGATGGTCCTCATTGCACACCTCCTGCACCTACACCTCTTGCCGTCTCCATTCCTACCTCTACTCCAAGTATGGCCTCTGCCTCCCCTATTCATTCTTCCCCTAGCACTGATTCTTCTCTACCTGCAGTACCAACACCACCTCACCGCATCCATCCCATGGTTACTAGAGCTAAGAACAACATCTTTCGTCCCAAGCAACTTTCAGTAACTACCAAGCATCCCCTTGCTTCCACCTTGGAACCAACATGTGTTTCTCAAGCTCTTAAGGACCCCCAATGGCGTAAAGCTATGGTAGAAGAATTCACTGTTTTGGTCTCACATGGCACTTGGAAATTTGTCCCTGAACCTCCTGTGCCTAACTTGGTTGGATGTAAATGGGTGTACCGCGTTAAACGCTACCCGGATGGGACTGTCAACAGATTCAAGGCGTGACTTGTTGCCGAAGGGTTTAATCAATGTCCTGGTGTGGACTACAATGAGACCTTTAGCCCCATCATCAAACCCACTACCATTCGGCTCATTCTCTCTTTGGCTCTCTCCAACAGTTGGTCCCTGCATCAAATTGATGTCAATAATGCGTTCTTGCATAGCCAACTAACTAAACAAGTCTTTATGCAACAACCCATTGGTTTTGTTGATCAGTCTCATCCTCACCATGGTTGTGCTCTGCCAAACTCCATCTATGGCCTCAAACAGGCCCTTAGAGCCTAGTACAATGCCCTGCAGTCTGGCTTTTTGGAGTTGGGGTTCTTTAATCCCAAGTCAGATAATTCCTTGTTCATCTACAATCGGGATGGCATTCTTTTCTATGTTGTGCTCTATGTTGATGATTTATTATTAACGGGCAACAACAATCAGTTCTTGTAACATGTTGTCAGGTCCTTGGGCGATACATTTTCCTTAAAGGAACTAAGTGACCTGCATTACTTCCTAGGGGTGGAAGTCATACCCATGAAGCAAGGCCACTTCCTCTCTCATAACCGATATGTTCATGATTTTACAAACACCTATGTCCGTGTCTGCTAAGCTTCTTCTTAATGATGGCACCGCAAGCTGTGATGCTATTGAATATCGCCACACCATTGGTTCTCTTCAGTATTTGTCCCTTACGCATCCAGATATAGGATTTGCTGTCAATCGCCTTGCTCTGCGCCAACCTACTATCTCTCATTGGCAACACGTCAAAAGGCTCTTGTGATATGTCAAACATACCATTCATTTTGGTATTCTCTTACGTCAGCAAACAAATCCAGTTCGTGGTTTCTCTGATGCTAACTGGGGGGGTAATCTTGATGATCGCAAGTCCACAACTGCCTACATTATTTTTCTGGGTAATAATTCCATTAGCTGGCGTGCTTGGAAGCAAAAGGCAATTGCTCGTTTGTCCACCAAGGCAGAGTATCGAGCACTCGCAACTGGCCTCAAATATGGCTTGGATTCAATCCCTTCTAAATGAACTTGGTTTCAAACTTTGTGACACTCCACTGCTTCTATGTGATAATGTTGGTACCACTCAACTCAGTCTCAATCCTGTCATGCACTCCAGGATGAAACATATAGCCATTGATCTTCACTTTGTCTGTGACTTTGTTCATCGTGGTCAACTGTGCGTAGCTCATGTGCACACAAATGATCAGCTCACCAATTTACTCACCAAGCCCCTTGCACGATCTCATTTCCAATGATTGTGGAGCAAAATCAACGTTGTTGATGGAACCTTAATTTTGAGGGGTCATATAAGGGAATCCGTATGATCTACGACAATCCCATGATTTATGATTCTGTAAATAGATTTGTAATTAATCTATTTTCCACCTTCTATTCATAGATGTACATTCATTAAGTCAAATGAGGTAGGGTCGCTTAATTCCAATTTAATGCTACTTGTTAGGCTTACATATGTGATATTTGAAATCCAACTTGTTGATCATTTTGCAACCAAACTAGCTAATTTGTGGACAAAAACTTGCATCGTGTTTACATATTATGACTATCAGTACTTTGATCAATGGCCTGCTCAGCACCCATCTCATGATTTCTTGTTGCTAAGATACACTGATTAGCTAGCTGTATGTCTGGAAATCTTCGAAGTGGTTAACTACTTGTAGTTGGGGACAATTAAATTAATTATCTGTTATTTATAGACGAGATCAAGGACTTTAACAATAGTGTAGATGGTGCATGCATATATATGGGGCTAGAAGCCTAGAACTTATTTTTCCAATTAATTCATATCTATAGATATACCAATTCAAACTAAAGATTAAATGAAGATAGATCAAAATTAATTAAAGCCTAGCTAGATGGAAACAAACAAATTAAATCTTTGTATGGGTTGTTGTTGGTTGGTGAAACATAACATATTGCTTTGTGCACGTGACTTGTACGTCCTAGGTCTATCTAACCAGCTAGCTCATGGGCTCAAAATGTCTTGTATAATATATATTCCTAGATATATAGATAGATGAAGTTTTCCATGAATACCAATTCATGAAATTATGCTCCCTGAATGTTATCATCCATGCATTATTGTATCCTTTAGAATAAAACAATTCACAGTTTCATTTTCACAAACACCTTCCTTGCATACACTTCCACTCCACCATAATCTATTTCATTTTACATTTACAAGCAACCCAACAGGCATCAACTAGACCCAAAACAATTGTTATAATGTAAACTTATCGTGACTTGATGGATGTGGATATTTTGGATGCTTCCAAATGGTGCTTTTAGTTTCAAGCAATGTAATTTTCAGGCGTGATGTATATGGCAGTGAATGCAAACAAATGATGCAGACGACATCAAAGGCTGAACGGTGCAGACGACGACAAGATTAGTGGATCGTGATGGCAAACGGGAACGGAGCAATAGAGACTTAGAGAGGGAAGTGGGATTTTAGGAATAGAGACGATTTAGAAGAAGGGAGAGAGTGAGGGAAAGAAGAAGGAAGAAGGGGGTCCTACGTTTTGGACCCCTGTGTGAAGAAACGACGTCCTTCCACACTAAGTGGAACGATTTTGTTTATTTATTTTTTTTTAAATTCAGATACATCTTTTTTTTTTTAAAAGTCGAAGTTCGTAGCTCCGAACTCCGACTTCGACAGTCATTCTCGGATACACTTCGACTTCGAGTTTGACTTCTGATAATTTCAACTCCGTTAGAGTCAAAAACAAAATGGAAGTCGGACGGAGTCAGAGTGGACAGAGGGTTTGCAGTGCCTTTCCTCCCATTGCTTTGCAACGGAGGGGACCCACTTTCCGAGTTTTGTTTTTTGTCATTTTCTTTTTCATGTTAGGGACATTGACGTCTTCTTAAGCTCCATCATCTCTTCAATTATGAAGAAATAGAATATTATTATTGGGAAATATCTAAAGGACGATGCTACATCCACCGCTCTCCATTGGGAACTACCATTAAGCATAATTGATTTTTTTATTTTGTTGTTTTTTTATATGTATTTTTTAATACTTTTAAATATTTTTTAAATATTATTAAAAAATACTTTCTTAATCACTAAGTACAAAAAGAAAAAAATTTCAACGATAATATCGAGCGGTAAAAATCAATAGTAAGAGTATCATTTTCTTTAAAAGATTATAAAAAAATAAGGCACTACAGTCATTGCTGAGAGCTATCGCTAATTATTTTAATGTGTTTTTTAATATTTTAAAAAAAAAATATTTATAATATTATTAAAAATATTTTTTTAACCATAAAATTAAATAAAAAATAATACAAGCGGTAGCTCCGAGGTGGAGCTTGGAGCGGTGGGAGTGTTATTATTCATATCCAAATGCTTGGACTGGTTTGTCTGCTATCTCTGCATTTCTATATAAAGCAGGGCCTACTGGGCTCTGAAACCATACCCATTCGCCTTCTGTTCGTAGGATTTCCTCTCCCAACTGCATTATCCTCTCGTCTAATCTCACAGCTTCAATACCTCAAGTTCGTAGGCTTTTCAGGTGAAAATTTCTACTGGGTTTCTGGGGTTTTTTCTGAATCTCTCTGTTCTCCCTGCCCTCTTCTCGTGATTCATGTACACCCTGGGATTAATTAGTATTATTCCCTCTCGGTTCTGGCCCTTCTGGGGTTTAAATTTTTCGTGGGCTTGTTTGAGGTTCTTCAAATTTTAGTTGGTTTAGCTCACGTGTGTAGATTCTTTGCCTGGTGTATTATTTACTATTTATAATATTCTTTTTATCGAATGAATCTTTGTTTGTTTGGTAAATGTAAGTATATTCTGTTGTATGCTTGTACTGGGTAGAAGAAAAAAGAAACATGTTATTTCTTCCTTGGAGGTGTTAGTGGGGTTTCTGTTGAATACAGTTTTCCTTGGAGAACATAGGTACATTGTTCTCTCAAACTTTATTCGGGTGTTTTAATTTTTTTTATTAAATTCATGCTTCTGTGATTTCAGTGTTCTCAATGGGATTTGGTTTCAATTGGATGGCTAGGTGCCTATGACTTTTTTTGATGGAAATGTGGCTATTAAGCTTGTGTTTTTTTATTATTATTTTTTGTTTCTCCACGGAATGACCATGACTTGGAGGTTGTAGGAGTTGGGGATTTCGCCTTTTCTTTTAGTCCATTATTTGTTGTTACTCTGTGAATTCTTTATTCTTTTTCCGAAACTTCGAAGTATTGCAGAATGGGGATCACCGGGGAAACCGTCTATGGCGCATACACGTATGAGAATCTTGAGAGGGAACCATACTGGCCATCAGAGAAACTCCGAATTTCTATCACTGGGGCTGGTGGCTTTATCGCCTCCCACATTGCCCGGCGTTTGAAGAGCGAAGGCCACTACATTATTGCTTCTGATTGGAAGAAGAATGAGCACATGACTGAAGACATGTTCTGTCATGAATTCCACCTTGTGGACCTGAGGGTTATGGAAAATTGCTTGAAGGTCACTAATGGAGTTGACCATGTGTTTAATCTTGCTGCTGACATGGGTGGGATGGGCTTCATTCAGTCCAACCATTCAGTTATCATGTATAACAACACAATGATCAGTTTCAACATGCTTGAGGCTGCCAGGATCAATGGGGTAAAGAGGTTAGTTGGCTTGGATATTGTATATCTAGGTCTTGGTCTAGTGAAGTACCCATTGACAAATTTCGCATAATGCACATGGAATTTCCCCTTTAAGTGCACAAATTTGCTTTTATGAGTAAAAAAATAATGTGCCTCTGAATTTTGATTACTGGGTTCATGCAGGTTTTTCTATGCATCCAGCGCTTGTATCTACCCTGAATTTAAGCAACTGGAAACTAATGTGAGCTTGAAGGAGTCTGATGCCTGGCCTGCTGAGGTTTGTGACTCTTAGTGGTCAAGAATGTTTTAGTCTTGTAGTTTTTCCTTTGTCAAGTTATGGATGTAATTAATGGGTTTACTTTTACACCGGGTTTTAGCCTCAAGATGCTTATGGCTTAGAGAAGCTTGCAACAGAGGAGTTGTGCAAGCACTACACCAAGGACTTTGGAATAGAGTGCCGTATTGGAAGGTTCCATAACATTTATGGTCCCTTTGGAACATGGAAAGGCAAGCTCTCGATTTTAGTGGTAACCATAACATATGCATGATTTTCTTTTTCCTGATTTTATCTCTTGGATATATCTTTGTACAGGTGGGAGGGAGAAAGCTCCAGCTGCTTTCTGTAGAAAGACTCTCACTTCCACTGATAAGTTTGAGATGTGGGGAGATGGACTTCAGACCAGATCCTTCACCTTCATTGATGAATGTGTAGAAGGTGTACTTAGGTACGCTCTTGGTGTTCTTGTAACTTGTATAGCTGAAAGCCCACATTCAGATTAATGGGGTTATTCCTTTAACGTTGACATTCATTGTATTCCTCAGTAAATCTGGATTGAGGGTACATTAACAATTTGTTGTAAATGGGGTGTTTTTCTTGAACATCACTAGTAATGGGGTGGGGTGTTTTAAGACAGGAGCATATGTTTATCTTGTCAAGAGCGATTCTGATTATTTTTGCACAATGAGTTAGTTCTAAGCTACCTATGGAAACTGAAGACATAGATCTAACTATTTAGAATGTCAACGTTTCCCAGACTGCTTAATAATTATTTGTGTTACCCAGTTTTTTGTTTCACATGAGAAAATTATGATGGGGTGTTCATAATACACACATTGGCATGGTTGTCTGGATTCTGTAGTTATATCTTCTCACATCTCATGAATTAACTGTTGTGGCTCAATTTCCATGTATAGATTGACAAAGTCAGATTTCCGTGAGCCAGTGAATATTGGAAGTGATGAAATGGTTAGCATGAATGAGATGGCTGAGATTGTTCTCAGCTTTGAGAACAAGACACTCCCTATCCACCACATTCCTGGCCCAGAGGGAGTTCGTGGTCGTAACTCAGACAACACCCTTATCAAAGAGAAGCTTGGTTGGGCTCCTACAATGAGGTTGAAGGTACAGTTGCTTTCCCACTCTTAATGTTACACAGTAACCCCTAAGTTTGTGTCAAGTAAGGCTACTATTGAGTCAATGCGATTGTTAAGCGTTTATTGGATAATAATGTTCTAAACCATGAATTGCTCACCTACTAATCGGCATATCTGATTTCACTTTGTTGTAGGATGGTCTGAGATTTACCTACTTTTGGATCAAGGAACAGATTGAGAAAGAGAAGGCTCAAGGTGTTGACCTGACTGTTTACGGATCATCTAAGGTGGTTGGAACCCAAGCTCCTGTTCAACTAGGCTCACTTCGTGCTGCTGATGGAAAAGAATGAGGTGGCCGAGACCCGAAAAGCTCAATAAGTTGCATGAAAGAAATCCAAGTGTTGATTATTAAGTTGAGCTATGATATCAATATCCTTTCCGTACTATGTTGATTTCTACACTGGGATGCTTTTATGCTCCAAATTTATGTGGTCGAGCTTTTCAAGCAACATGCTCCCATAGGGTGGTTTGTTAGCCCTTCTTGAGCTAGGGACGATCCACTTTTTTACGCTGTGTTTTCAGTATTGTAATAATGCTCAATGAGTATTTTGCTTATTTCCGTTTAAAGGACTTGTTATCTGCATTTAAAATGCAAGTTCTCTGGCTAAACCTTACTTGCCGTCAACTTTATTTGCATTTTAGATGCACAGTATCTGGAGTTATCTTACTTGCTATCAACTTGGATGTTAAGTAACTGCCAGCCAGGCCGTAGGAGTTATGAATAAGAAAATGGATCGGGAAGCCTCGAAGCTTTGTCACTTTAGAGAATTTATGCTTATTGCGATTTGTACCGAAGCATGTTTGAGTAAACAATCCTTGGATGCTGACTGATTAGCCATGTTATGGTCTGGTCTGTGCTTTCTGAACCTTAAAAATCAAACCGACACCCGATCACCACAATTATTCTGGGTTGGAAACTGGCCACATCCTTCAATCTGCTATTCCTTTTCTGCAGGGGATATTATAATCCAACACTATCCACAGTCGTTAATATTCTCTTCTATTGCTTAGTCAAAATAATAATATAACCTAATTTTTTTAATAATAATTTTTTTAATTTTTTTTTCATATTTTGTAATTACACCAACTATATATTAATTAATAATAATATTTTTTTCTTCACATATTTCAAAACTGAACACAAAAATAAAAATGAAAGGACGTTCGGGAGAAGTGAAAACTATGGAAAATAAAAACTGAAAAGTAAAACAGTTGGAATAATTTTTACAATAAAATATTATTTTTGAAGATGAACAGTATATCTTTAAATTTTGAAAATGTACTTAAAATTATTGTAGCTCATAGTTCAAGTTTTTATTTTTTGAAGAAGTCAATGTAAATTATTTTATCTATATTTCTTCAAATTTTAAAGATGTATTGACTTTTGAAGAAGCCAATACCAGTGCTCTAGCTGCTGATTGAGGCTATGCCATTCTTTTGCTACAAGTTACAAGCAGTTGGCAGTTGGCATGCATTGATATCTTTTAGAATTCTTAGGGCTTACCATGAAAGAAAGATAGGCATAAAATGGGTTTTACAATATTTTTATAGTTGTCCAAGTAAATTTCTTGACAGCATCAAAGCTCAATAAATGTCATGGGATTCATTTTTCATCAATTTATCTCTTTCAATCTAGGCTTAAGAGTTTAGATAAGAGCTATAAGAGATCCAAAAAAAGTTGGCACCTTATATTCTCTGTTGTTTATGGATCCTGAATCATGTTCACGGTTTAGAAGGGATTTGGTACAGGAGATTCCTGATAAGAAGTGCTGTTTTTCCAATGTGGCTTGATTTTTAGAGATGGTAGGTAGATTTCAGTGGCTGAAAATTGGAGATGAGACGAGGTGACAGAACAAGTTGACAGGAAGGACTAATGTTCACGAGAAATGTGGGGATCACGTGGTTTTTGATCTAGTAACGTGGTTGCACAAGAGTCCTAAAAAGTACTGGATGGTACTTTCGGCCATCTCTGGAAGAAAACGACATTTTGCCAACTTGATTGAAGGACTCATGAAAAGTGGGACATACTTGCATGTGGCTCTTGTTTCAGAAGTGCCTTTTTTGCAATTCAGTCCATTGATAAGTAGTGGTGTTGGATATAGGCTGTTTCAAATATGATGTGATGATAGACCGTGACAATAAAGCACTGATAAAGATTGAACAGTATAGATATATCCCCTCCTTAACCTTTTTTTTTTCTTTTTAAAAAAGAAAAACATAATAAATGTTGAATTATTTATTATATTTTGTATAAAAATTTAAAAAAATTATAATGATTATATGAGATCAGATCAGATAAAATATCTTAAACTGTATAACCAAACTAGACTGTCTTTGACCCATTACCAAGTGGAAAGAGAACGTTGAATTTGGGAGGAATAGAATTGACCTAGCTAGCTAAGTGAGTTTTAAGTATGAGATACTATCGAATATATGTTATCGTTGTGGTCATCTGGAGCATAATGGGAAGGATTGTCGAATGGCCAAAAATTATTCTAACCTAGATCAGGTTTGTGCTCAATACGGTCCTTGGATTCGAGAAGCAAAATTTTCACAACAGAAACCACCGGTTGCGTCTATTACGACAAAGTCATGGCTTGGAGATTGGTGGATTCACCAGTGTCGGAAAAGTTTCTTGAATCTGATCACCGGATTTCGACATGACAGTTACAATTGGGGCATAATGTGGAGGCAACAATTATGATAGGAGAAATGATTTGTATAAGTTTTAAATAGATAAGTCTTTGTAAAAAATACATATCACAAAAAAATCAATTTTTAGTGAGATCTATTTTTTAACAAAGGTCAGACGCGGATGGACTGGCCTTCAGACATGTTGAGGCCTTCAAGTCTGGGCTCTTCTCTTAGGCCTCCCAGAAAATGGACTCAATCTAGTAGGATATTAATATTTCTTCCCCTTGTAAGTTCATATCGAAGAGGAACCGAAGGAATAGAGGTCGTCAAACTGCTGGTGTTCTCAAGAAGGAAGGTGAAACTCAGAATCTACAGCTGCGAATGAAGATTCTTTTGCATGTAAGTTGTCGAAGAAAAGAAGGATACAGTGGGTAGACGAAGAAGAAGAGTTTTCTCAGTTATCAATAAAGGTTGGTCGCCAACCCTAGCTGCTGACAATAATGAAAATCAACGATGAATAAATCCTAGATGAAATTCTTGAAGATGAATTTGGTTTACTATGAAATGATAGCGTTTGACATGTCAATGATGTAGGAGTGGGGGTTGGGTATTTTGTGTGTGAGACTCGCAGAGGAAACCTTAGAGGATTTTTCTTTGCTTAGTGACCACCTAAATTTAGAAAATTCAGAACTTTCATTTGATGTCGTTTTTTTTTTTTTTTTTTTTTGAAACACAGAAACATGTTATTCCATTCATCACCCAAAATAGGATTTTTCCAGCAGGACATACGTATCAATTACATATGGCCCTTCTTCCATCCATACACATTCAACATCATAAGCTAAAGCTAGCTTTGCTAGATTATGTGCTACACAATTCGCTTCTCTAAGTACAAATTGAACTTTCCATAGTGGTCTCCTGAGTTGCATTCTTCTGGTGTCCTCAATGAGTTGGCCATACCACAACCAGTTTTCATCAACACTGTTTGTTGCTTGGATAACAGATTTTGCATCTCCCTCAAAAGTCACATCTGAGAAACCCAAGTCATCACACAATTCCATTGCCCTTTGTAATGCATGTGCTTCAGCTACACTAGGCTAAACTACACTGTAAAAACTGTTACATAAAGTAGCCAATATATCACCTTTTGAGTCTCTAAGGATAACTCCAAGCCCCACCTTTTTTTCTTTTGCATCTATAGCAGCATCCCCAATTGGCCTTAACCTTCAGTTGCCTTGGTTTTTTCCACCTTGCCATACATCTCCTAGTCCCTAATGTTATGTGAGTCAGATTTGGCACATTCTGAGCTTGCTTGAATTCCTCAAATTCAGCCACTGCTGCTGTTATTAACTTATCAGGTGGCTCAAACTGGTTTTGAAATATCATAGCATTTCTTTTAGTCCAAATTCTTCACATAATCATAACCACATTTTGAAGATCATCACATGATAACTTCTCTATTAAGCTCAGCCATAAATCCATAAAAAGTTCCTCTATCTTTGACCATTTTTGAACAGGACTGCCAATATTAGACCACATATCATTGGTAGCGGTACAACACCAAGGCACATGACAAACTGATTCTTCTTCATGCAGACAGATGGGACAATTAGGTGATTCCACAAAATGCTTATCATATAACTTTCTTCTAGTAGGTAATATCTCATGGACATCTTTCCAAATAAAGTGTTTAGCATACCCTGGTACATTTAATCCCCATATATGCTGCCACCCAATACCTCTATCAGTTTGATTAGATTATTCAGCTTTTATGGCTTTTTTCCTAGCCAATTTCAAGATGATATGCACTTTTGACTGAAAACATCCCATTTTATGTATGCCCCTAGATAAGCTTATCTTCCACACCTTGCCTACTGATTGGGATACTCAGAATCATCTCTACCTCTTGAGGACTAAAAATTGCATCTATCACTTCCTTTTTCCAACATCCAGTATCTGATTAGATAAGCTCAGCAACCTTGGAATTGTATTCTATCAACTGAACAGGTGACTGCACTTTGCGTGTAGACATTGTTGGTATCCAAGGATCCCCCCAAATACTGATTTTCTGACCACTACCTACACTCTACATTAAGCCAGCCTTTATTAAGGCCAGAGAATGCCACATGCTTCTCCATATGAGAGATGGTCCCTGTCCAAGAGTTGCATCCAGGAGTTGACTACTTTGTACTACTTTTCCTTCATAACCTGAGTAGTCATAGAGGTGGAATCAGTCAACATCCTCCAGCATTGTTTTGTAAGCAGTCATGTGTTAAAACATTCAATATCCTTAAATCCCAAACGTCCACTCTTTTTAGGTTCTCCTGTAACGCCCCATCCCCGAGGGTCCGGAGAGTTAACTCATATGACCTGATAATCAACTTTTACAAGGCTAGAGTACTTCCAAATTCAAGAATATATATTTTCTCAAACCTCAAATCACACGTAAATACTTCAATTAAATAAACCATATAAACTCATCTATCCAATTTTCAATCCAGCAACTCAAATAAAATCAACTATTCTTCATGTCTCAAATAACAAACTAAAATAATGAAACATTAACATAAGTATCCATAAACCGTCTAAATCCATTGAAGCAAACTTAAGAAAGATAATTAACCTCCAACACCAACACTAATATCATGAGATACCCAACAACAAAACAATGCTAATCTTCTCCATAGACTCTAATACTGATCTGCAGCTGAGCCATCGATGTCATCTGAAATATTATGAAGATTAACGGGGTGAGTTATCAACAACTCAGTAAGCAGAGAGCATATACTAGCATGTAAACATGAGCATTTATAACATTTGATAAGCCGAACAGAACATTTACTTTCAGAATGTAGAAACAAAACTTGTACAAAAACATTAGAGCGAAATTTTCAGAAAAATGAACTTATTCCAAAAATAGAATCCGTTGACATTTCTAAACTGAAACATTATAATCTTATCTTCATTTAATATCACATCGGGACAATACCATGTTTAACCCCCGTGGTAGGGTAATAAACCACCATTATACCCGTGGCTGGGCCATATTCCATGTTTCACCCCCGTGGTAGGGTTATAAACCACCATTATACCCGTGGCTGGGCCATTTTCCATGTTTCACCCCCGTGGTAGGGTTATAAACCACCATTATACCCGTGGCTGGGCCGTATACCATGTTTCACCCCCGTGGTAGGGTTATAAACCACCATTATACCCGTGGCTGGGCCTTAACAGAAACAGAACGGATTTCATCGAAAATCCGATTACAATCATATACAGAATCAGAACTTCATGCCAAGGTTTTCAGATGACACATCATATCAAAACAAAACACTGAAAGGCTTCAGATCATTTCACATGTTCGAGATAAACATAAACAAAATATTCTCATTTGTTCATAACAAAACTTTTAGAATTCCTTATTCGCTCTTTTACATAGTTCAGAAACAAAGTGCACAAAACTAGCTCATGTCTACACCAGTCATGACAGAAAATACTTTCTCATATATTGAATTTATGCATATGCAGAAAAAAGAACATCTGAGGTTGTTTTCAGATCATTTCTTTTAAAAAACAAACACGTTTATTCTCAAAGTCAACCTCATTTTATTTCTTTTATGCAAAACTAGTATATGAACCCCGCTTACCTGGACTTCTTAGCTTTTCAGAAATTTCTTCAAAAAATGTTGAGTCGACTAATAATCGTCACCTATAAAAAAAAATCACACAATTTCCGTAAGTTTTCAACCAATTACGGATTTCCATATTTAAGCCTAAGCTTCTAAAATAATCTATCTTAATTTCTCAAAACTTAAAAATCCTCATAATCCCAAAGTATATCATTACTTCATAAAATCACCAATATCCACCACAACCCACGCCATACACAAAACACCAATATTTAAACCCGAACAGCCAACAAATCTCATAGTCTAAACCAATCATACTAACAACTCCATCACCCAATCCAATCAACCCCGTTACTCCTCGGACTCAGTCCGGCAAAACCAACCAGCAATTAAAATACAGTGTAATGTGCTAGTGCAAAAATACATTAAATTCACGAGAATTCTTTGAAAAAATACTTACATTGCTATATAATGATTTCCGAAGGATCACGAAACTGAAAAAGGCGACGTCTGAGCAACACCACAGTGTAAAATACACTGTGGCCGTGGGTCACAAATACCCACTTTTCAACGGAGACAAACGAAGACCCCAAAATGATAGGGTAGGGCCTAGAGAGGTCGGTGAAGCCAATGGTGGTGGTGGTTTGCCGTGGATGACGGCGCAAATGGTGGTTTAAGGCCAAAACGTACAAATGGGAAATGGACTTGGTGGGGCTTCACCGGTGACGGATCGGAGCCGGGGTTGGGTCCAAAGGGTTGCCAAGAGGTCGGGGATGAAGTGGTAGGAAGATGGTGGCCAATGGTGGTGCGACGGCGGCGCGCGAAGGAGGTGAAGGCCGCGGCTTCAAGCCGTGCGTGGAGGCTAACGGTGGCTCGGATGGAAGTGAGGTTGGTAGGGTGAGGTCGCCGGCGGCAGGGGAACCAAAAGGAGGGGGCGGTGTCGACCACGGCGGCTCGACGGCGGTGGGCTGGGTGGAGGCCGAAGTCGCACGGGGAGAGAGAGAGGGTCGGGCTCGCGCGGGAGAGAAAGAAACCGAAGGAAAAAAAAGAGAAAAGAAAAAAAAAAAGGAAAAGAAAAGGAGAAGAAAGAAAAAAAGAGGGAAAAAGAAATGAGGTCCAATCCTTATAACTTGGGTCACGAAAATGATCAAACGGAAACGATTTTAAAACCATAAGTTAAATAAAATAATTTAAACATAATGGTAAAGTCAAATTGAAATCATTAAATCACCCAGTGATTAATTTAAATATTAAAAGCAATTTAAATGCATAACAATAAATAAATATCAAGAAAGCACACAATAAAATAATTTTCACCAAATTAACAAATTAAAATTATAGAAATAAACTCACTAAAAATCCAACCAATTTTAAAATAAGAGGATAAATTTTTGAATAAATAATAAAAATCATTCAATAAAAAATTACACTAAAATACGGGGTGTTACATCCTTCCCCCCTTAAAAAAAATTTCGTCCTCGAAATTTGTAAGGTCAAACATCACGCTAAAGCAGGATGCCAGATACAACTCAAAACACGCTCGAAAAGACCATACCAACAACAACTCCCAACAAGCATGAGTAATGTTCTCTCAAGTCTATTTTCATAGGCAATTCTATCATACTCGTATTAGTCCCCCAGTGGCACAACACGTCCAGTATTCTTAGGGTGGCATTACTATCCAAAATCTCATCTTTCCACAAGAGCCTTTACACAACATCCAAGGAATCCCAATGATTATTACTATTTTCGTAACACGATCTGCGCTAACCTCAATCGACTCTTATGTTAAAACTCACAAACCTTAATTGAATTCTACAGGTTGGTAACCTATTAGCCACTTCCAAAGTTAACCATCAATAAACATTTCCATCATCCAGACCTATTATCTCAAAATCAACAAGAATTATATCCTAATTCCGCACCACCAAAAGTTTAATCTCTAATTCCTTAAGATCAGCATAAGGTTTGAATCCTTAAATATAACACAACATAATACCATTGAGTACGAGGTAGCTCAACGCCTACTAACCAAAAAAAACTCTCACCACATTTGGTAGAAAATTCTTTATCTCCAAAACCATGAACTATTACACACTTTCCTCAAACTCACCAAGAATTAATTCCTGGATCTGCACCAACTATTATCCTTAAATCTGCTATGGATCTAATCCCAAAACCTACCACTAAAACCTCGAATTAATAACAATTATTATCCAAACTGGACCAATACCTTCAATCCTCAAAGAAATAATTCCCTTAAAATTTCCTATATTAATAACTCAACTTCGATCAACCCCATTAATGGTCACAGATTAATCAGTCTCCAAAATAAATCAAGCTAACACTCCAAGCTTGCAGAATTAAAAATTTCAATCTCATTATAAATCAGTCCTTCAAATTGCAATTCTAAGATCTTAAATTATATAAGAATCAATTTCTGAAATCTGTAAGATCGATGAACTTATATCCAATAATAAAACAATTGACTCCCAAAGCTTTCAAAATCTAAACATTAAACGATAACAATCATTTCCGAAAATCTGCAAAACCTTAAACTTTTGGTGAAATTTCCGTAAGTCTATCTTTAAAGTTTGTTGAACTTACAATCTTCTATTCTAAAGCCTCGTGTCATACATCCATGAAATCGAAAATCTCAACTATCTTACTCCCCAAATAGATCACCCAGACTATGCCGTTCCTTTCAAACCTTGATATTATAAATGCACACCAAGTTGATAAAAGTTCAAGTTTACTCTGCTAAATATAACAAAAGCGTTCTCAGTCGTACCATCATCCTGCCATAACTTAATCCTTAACCTGCTTTTCAGCTTCGAACGAAACGAACAAAACAAAATAAACTTAATAAATATAATAATATAATTTCAATTCAAATAAAATAAAATCAAACAAAACCAAATAAATTCAAGTTAAATAAAAATAATAATTTCCAATTAAACCTTTAAACTTTTCTGGTACTGCACACATGGTTTTACCCAAACTTAGTCATATCATTAATCAGCACATATAGTCATTCCTACCATCTAATATTGTAAACCCGACATCGCTCTAAACTCTCTTTCGTCTTTAGAAATCTAACCTCAAAAATCTAAACCTTAAATTAATCTTATAAAGATTATCTCCTACAGTCCACCAAGTAAGCTTGTCGGATCTAAAATCCTTAAACCTCAAAATCTCGAAACTCAATCATAAAGTCTGTAAAATCTAAACCTCCAATATCCACATAATCATCTCTTATTCTTTAAAATTCTACACCTCAAATCTGAAGTTTCTTCTCAAACCCACAGATATCTAAACCTCCAAGGTTTATAGTATGCAGAATCTCTAACCTGGCTCTGATACCAACTGTAACGCCCCGACCCCGAGGGTCCGGAGAGTTAACTCATATGACCTGATAATCAACTTTTACAAGGCTAGAGTACTTCCAAATTCAAGAATATATATTTTCTCAAACCTCAAATCACACGTAAATACTTCAATTAAATAAACCATATAAACTCATCTATCCAATTTTCAATCCAGCAACTCAAATAAAATCAACTATTCTTCATGTCTCAAATAACAAACTAAAATAATGAAACATTAACATAAGTATCCATAAACCGTCTAAATCCATTGAAGCAAACTTAAGAAAGATAATTAACCTCCAACACCAACACTAATATCATGAGATACCCAACAACAAAACAATGCTAATCTTCTCCATAGACTCTAATACTGATCTTCAGCTGAGCCATCGATGTCATCTGAAATATTATGAAGATTAACGGGGTGAGTTATCAACAACTCAGTAAGCAGAGAGCATATACTAGCATGTAAACATGAACATTTATAACATTTGATAAGCCGAACAGAACATTTACTTTCAGAATGTAGAAACAAAACTTGTACAAAAAACATTAGAGCGAAATTTTCAGAAAAATGAACTTATTCCAAAAATAGAATCCGTTGACATTTCTAAACTGAAACATTATAATCTTATCTTCATTTAATATCACATCGGGACAATACCATGTTTAACCCCCGTGGTAGGGTTATAAACCACCATTATACCCGTGGCTGGGCCATATTCCATGTTTCACCCCCGTGGTAGGGTTATAAACCACCATTATACCCGTGGCTGGGCCATTTTCCATGTTTCACCCCCGTGGTAGGGTTATAAACCACCATTATACCCGTGGCTGGGCCGTATACCATGTTTCACCCCCGTGGTAATAAACCACCATTATACCCGTGGCTGGGCCTTAACAGAAACAGAACGATTTCATCGAAAATCCGATTACAATCATATACAGAATCAGAACTTCATGCCAAGGTTTTCAGATGACACATCATATCAAAACAAAACACTGAAAGGCTTCAGATCATTTCACATGTTCGAGATAAACATAAACAAAATATTCTCATTTGTTCATAACAAAACTTTTAGAATTCCTTATTCGCTCTTTTACATAGTTCAGAAACAAAGTGCACAAAACTAGCTCATGTCTACACCAGTCATGACAGAAAATACTTTCTCATATATTGAATTTATGCATATGCAGAAAAAAAGAACATCTGAGGTTGTTTTCAGATCATTTCTTTTAAAAAACAAACACGTTTATTCTCAAAGTCAACCTCATTTTATTTCTTTTATGCAAAACTAGTATATGAACCCCGCTTACCTGGACTTCTTAGCTTTTCAGAAATTTCTTCAAAAAAATGTTGAGTCGACTAATAATCGTCACCTATAAAAAAATAATCACACAATTTCCGTAAGTTTTCAACTAATTACGGATTTCCATATTTAAGCCTAAGCTTCTAAAATAATCTATCTTAATTTCTCAAAACTTAAAAATCCTCATAATCCCAAAGTATATCATTACTTCATAAAATCACCAATATCCACCACAACCCACGTCATACACAAAACACCAATATTTAAACCCGAACAGCCAACAAATCTCATAGTCTAAACCAATCATACTAACAACTCCATCACCCAATCCAATCAACCCCGTTACTCCTCGGACTCAGTCCGGCAAAACCAACCAGCAATTAAAATACAGTGTAATGTGCTAGTGCAAAAATACATTAAATTCACGAGAATTCTTTGAAAAAAATACTTACATTGCTATATAATGATTTCCGAAGGATCACGAAACTGAAAAAGGCGACGTCTGAGCAACACCACAGTGTAAAATACACTGTGGCCGTGGGTCACAAATACCCACTTTTCAACGGAGACAAACGAAGATCCCAAAATGATAGGGTAGGGCCTAGAGAGGTCGGTGAAGCCAATGGTGGTGGTGGTTTGCCGTGGATGACGGCGCAAATGGTGGTTTAAGGCCAAAAACGTACAAATCGGAAATGGACTTGGTGGGGCTTCACCGGTGACGGATCGGAGCTGGGGTTGGGTCCAAAGGGTTGCCAAGAGGTCAGGGATGAAGTGGTAGGAAGATGGTGGCCAATGGTGGCGCGACGGCGGCGCGCGAAGGAGGTGAAGGCCGCGGCTTCAAGCCGTGCGTGGAGGCTAACGGTGGCTCGGATGGAAGTGAGGTTGGTAGGGTGAGGTCGCCGGCGGCAGGGGAACCAAAAGGAGGGGGCGGTGTCGACCACGGCGGCTCGACGGCGGTGGGCTGGGTGGAGGCCGAAGTCGCACGGGGAGAGAGAGAGGGTCGGGCTCGCGCGGGAGAGAAAGAAACCGAAGGAAAAAAAAGAGAAAAGAAAAAAAAAAGGAAAAGAAAAGGAGAAGAAAGAAAAAAAGAGGGAAAAAGAAATGAGGTCCAATCCTTATAACTTGGGTCACGAAAATGATCAAACGGAAACGATTTTAAAACCATAAGTTAAATAAAATAATTTAAACATAATGGTAAAGTCAAATTGAAATCATTAAATCACCCAGTGATTAATTTAAATATTAAAAGCAATTTAAATGCATAACAATAAATAAATATCAAGAAAGCACACAATAAAATAATTTTCACCAAATTAACAAATTAAAATTATAGAAATAAACTCACTAAAAATCCAACCAATTTTAAAATAAGAGGATAAATTTTTGAATAAATAATAAAAATCCTTCAGTAAAAAATTACACTAAAATACGGGGTGTTACATCTCCCATCTTTGTCTAGCTTCTTCATTGAATTCTTTTCTCATTTTGCTTGTGGCCCCACTAGAATTTTGACGTCATAGCACTAATCTCCTTACAAAGCTTCCTTGACAGTTTGAAAACACTCATATGAAAAGTAGGTATTGCTTGAATTACTGCCTTAATCAGTATTTCCTTTCCTGCTTGGGAAAAAAATATATTTTTCCAACTATTTAACTTATGCCACACCTTATCCTTTAAAGTTCTGAAAGTATAATACTTTGATCTCCCCACCATAGCTGGCAAACCCAAATATCTTTCATAATTACTGCTAGGAGAGACACCAGTTGCTTGAATAATCTGATTTTTTGTCATTTCATCTGTATTAGAGCTGAGAGAAATACTAATCTGTTTTGAGGAAGGAAGAAAATGAGAGAAATTTTGGTCACTATACAAAATATTAACTTTTGTATAGTGACCAAAAGAGATATAGTCATAAGAACTAAGATCCATTTTGATCTAAGTTTCGGGTACTAAAATTTGGTAAGAAATCATGAAAGAAATAATGTCTTGAGATGTTTATGTGGGTATGACCTTGCTTTAAAACGCAAGTTGTAGCATGAGGTTTTTATAAGCAAAAAGGTTAAACTTTTGACCTGCATGGTGACAATAACTAGTCTCGGTCTGTATGATTTCAAAACGTTTTAAGAGTATGTCTTGTGTTAAATAGCCATAGGTTTCGATTCCTTGAAGTTTGGCTTGAGATCTTTGCAAGAAAATATGTTTGGAATTTTTGTATGATTCGCCTTGCTTGAACTGAAAGGTATATTGATGGGTTTGTAAACAAAACTTGATTTGTTTCAAATGGTGGTTTCGGTTCTTCATAAGTGATATGGAGTGTAAATATTGATATATGTATGATGATTTAGCCAATTGGAGTTTCAAAACGTTTGGAGTGCTAAGTAGAATCGATCTCTTCCAGTGCATGAGTGCATTGATCTTGTTGAAGAGTCAAGAGCCTAGCTTTGGGACTTCAGTGTTTCGGGTCTTGTATTGTTTATGCACGTGTATGTATGAGTGACATTATGTGAGCATATATGGGCCTTATATGAAAGAAAAAATCTACACAACCTCCTACTATTCACACAACCTCCACATACCACACTTTTTTTAATTTTTATTATTTTTTTCTTTTATCAAATATTTAATATTTGAATAATAAATAGAAGAATTGAATTAATTTAAAAAGAATAAACTCAAAATAAAATTAAAAAAAAAATTAAAAATTTTAAAAAATGTGGCATGTGAAAGTTGAGGAGGTTGTATAGCATTGCTCGTGATTTTAAATGAGTCAAATGAGATTTTAAGAGATGCTCAAAAGAGGTCTTGGGTTGTCAAGGAATGGAGGTAGTCCATATTGAATAGTACTATGTGTAACGACTTGAAAGAAATTTAATAGGCGAATTCTATTGAATTTCTTTAGATCTTAGAAAACGTCATTAAATTTCAAAAAATTTCACAAATCAAGCAATCGATTAAAATTTAGTTAGTTAGTGTAGTTAGATCTCAAACCACTATAGTGACGGAGTAGTCTTTTAATTTCATTAAGGTAGTCTTTCTTCGACAGGACAATAGAGGTGACTACCAATGCTTAGTAGTATAAGTTTACGAAATGAATTGCAACATTATATTCGTTTGAATATTTAGAATTTTATTGTGTAATAATATGTTTCCGATTTTCTAGATGAATAGTAATCGGGATGCATTTTCATTTAATTAATGCATTTATGAGTAGAATTTTGTGAAACAAATTATACCATTAGACTCGTAGGAATATTTATAATTTTATGGTGCTATAAAAAGTTTTGAGATTTTTCGGGAGAATAGCAACACCCTAGAGAGCGCTACGTGGCTATTGTTTCAAACAATTGTCAAATCGCTATGTAGGATGTCCAAATCTACTTAGAATCACTAGGATTACTTTTTGGTTGGGCACATGGCACAATCCTAGCCACTCATATGAATAGTATTAGGACACTTGTCACATGGAGATTGAGGTGTGATTAGGGGTGTAATTGGTCCGGTTTGGTCCAGTTTTGTAAATTTTTATAACCAAACCAATATACACCGATTTTGCAAAATTTAAGAACCGGATACCAGACCGATTCACTATCGAAACCGAAACTTCCGGTTTTTTGATTTGGGTCCAGTTTTACGAATTATCTATGTTAGTAATAATATGATATTTACATATACTAAAATATTAGTCTATTTATATTATAGTAATAGTACAATATTTTATAACAATTAACACATTCTAGTATAGTATTGAATTTAACAATAGTCTATATAAGTTCTAGACTTTTTATATAAGTATATATGATCAAATGTGTAAAAATGTATTTATCATTGATATATATATCAAAAGTAAGTTTATATTAATAACTTAATATTAATGTATATGTTTAATATTAATATTAATTTTATATTACAAACTTAAAATTAATATGATATATCAAATGTTATATTAAAAATTATAAAATTAAATTTTGTTATATCATATGTTATATTAATTAGCAATTTAGCATATAATATATATAATATAATATAAAAATTATAAATATATCTACCGACCCCTTTTGGTTTAAACTGGTTTTTAAAATATGAAACCGATACTGTACCAATTTAGGATCAGTTTTGAATCTTAAGAACTGGTACCGCACCAGACTGCTTACAAACTAGACGTTCGGTCCGGTTCAACCAGTTTTTTTTTTTTTTACACCCCTAGGTGTTTCATTTGAAATGGAGGAGGGTAAATTAAGCCATGTGATCATTTCACCTATGCCAAACACTATTCCGATCAACCAAAACACTATTTGGTCAACAAAATGAGGGTTTCAACTCTAATGAAAGCCCAAATCTTTGAGTCAATCGAAACCCCACATGTGATGGCCAAAACTTTAAACTTGGTTTTCAAACCCTAAACCATTCGATTTTGATTAAGTGTTTTATCATTTAGATGAATCACTTCTACATCCTTTTAACCACTCAAACACACACTATTACACACTTATCTACTCTCTTACATCTTGGTAATTACATTTGATCAAGAAAGTCAAATTTAAATCAAACCCTAGCCGAAACCCCATCTAAACCCTATCTATACCCCCAATTTGAGCCCACTTGGTTAGACCCATCTTTGGCCCACGAAAACCACCAGCAAGCCCAAGCTTCTTCCTCCATCCAAGGCCAGCCTATGGCTAACATGCTTCCTTAGGGTAGCCTCCAATAGTGGCTTGATGGTAAGGGTTACTCAATGAGGCGTTGATCTATGTGTTAAGATTTTAAATTTGAAGAGTTATGGTTTATATCTTTGATAGAATGTTGATAAACATGCAAGAGTTTGGTTTAGCGGATACTTGGAGAAAGAGATGATGTGAGAATTTTGTGAGGTTTTGTGATTAGTAGTCATATGGTTTGTGGATAGTAATGAGATAGTTTGAGTTAAGTATTTATTTGGTTTTGGGAGAAAAGATAGAAAAAGTTAAAGAAAAAATATTATAAAGTTAAAATATTGTTAGAATATAACTTTTTTAATATAATTTTTGTTTTGAGATTTGAAAAAGTTATTTTGTTTTGTTTTGTTTGAAAGTTTGAGAAAATTGTAATGTTTAGTTTGAAAAAGTTATAATGATTAGTTTGAAAGTGTTTGTAATTGAATGATTTTTGGGAAGGAAATGAGATGAGATGGGATGGGATGAGATGAGATGAAAATTGTTTCCAAACATACCCTTAAACTCAATCTAGAAGCTCTCGAGTTTGCCAATGTGTTTTGATGAAACTTTTACTATGACATGCTAGTTTTGGTTGTGTTTGGGTAGACTACTGAAACTCAATCATTACTTTTAACTATTTTTTACTACTATTCAATATTTTATCATTACTTTTTTTACCACTTTTTCACTACTATTTTTAATATTTTATCATTATTTTTTTTACCACTTTTTCACTACTATTCACAAATCATTTGAAATCACCTTACCACCCAAACATAGCTTTAATGCTTGGATCTACTAGAACTTGAATATAAGGTATATGGTTTTGTTATTTGAAAATTTATTGCATAAAAATCAAGGATCTAGTGACTTTGTTTTAAGTCCAAAGCATGCTATACACGGTTTTGAAGTTTTCATGCAAATCGATTGTGTAGGTTGTATTTTTGTATTTTGTCTGTTTAATCAAGCATGCTATCACTTAGGTTTGAATGATAAACATGTTAGGAGAGTGTTTTTAGAATTTTGGAGTCCGTGGAATTGATTTGAAAAGTGTTAGACTAAGAATATCAAGAGTTGACTCATTTTGACCTAATCCGGATGTTTTGGCATTTTCTTTAATTTAATCAGTTTAAATTTTTATGAAATGTGTGTTTTTATATCTTAGCATGATTTTAGAACTATGGATGTGATTTTTGAGAGTTGATAAAATCGGTTTATGCATGTTAGTATATTAGGAGGTCAAATGACAACAAAAATCAAGTTTTTGGCCTATGAGTGTTCCAGCCTAAGCATGTTTGGCATAATTTTGTTTTGTTTTAAGTTTTTCTGAGTTGATATTTGGAATTTGTACAAAGTTTACATGAGGAAATCTCGGTAATGTTTGGTGTTCATATGAAAAATCCTTATTTTATGGGCAAAATTGTAATTTCCCACAAGTAGATGGGTAACTTTGCAATTTTAGCCCTACGTTAGCAAGTTCTAGTTTTAAAAGTATTTAGTGAGATATTCTGACTTAAAAAAGATATCTCATTTTAGTTCATGCTCTTTTTATGCTTGCTTACCGTTACGCTACATTTTCACTTTACGCAAAAAATCTGTAAATTAACTTCTAACTTACTCTTGGTATATTTACGTAATTACAATGGTAAGGCTACTGTGATTTATATTCATGTCAAATATGTTTATTGTAATTTTTATAATATACCATGTCATGCCATCAATTATCTGTTACATGTTTATCTATTACATGAATGCCATGTCATTTGTTACACGAATGTTATATCATCTGTTACACATTTATTTGTACATGAATGGCATGTCATCTATTACATATTTATCTATTGATGCCACAAATGCTATGTCATCTGTCATGTGATTATCTGTTACCTGCCATGAATGCCATGTCATTAGCATTTAGTATGTCATGAAATATTTCATATGAACATGGCATTCATATCTATTTATTATGGAAATATGAATCATGTTTATATTTTTGGGATATTGTACTTCTGGTACATTGTGTATTACTCAAAAAACAATTATCTGCTGTGAATATTACATACTGTTAGATGCATGTTAGGTGCACTACATCTTTAACTGTCATGAACTGAGGGTATGTGACCTTGTGTTGCATGTCCCGACACTTTCAAGCTCCATCAAATCCCAGAAGCTCCATTATCTATGCACATGCATCCATTATCTATGCAGTAACTATCATTGCATGTTTTCATGAGAGTTGAAATAGACATCACTTGCTGAGATTTATAATCTCATAATGATAGTCTCACTACGGTACCAACTCTTGGAATAGTAGATTTTGCATACTAGTATGATGAGGGTGTCTTCAAGCAAAATGACCGATCGCAACAAAAGAAGTAAAAAGGATGTTTGGCTATTCATCGATGGTCCACCTATTGGCCACCTCTTTGTCTATGTTTTAATTTACCTTGTTGGGGGGAACTTTTATTTGATATCTGAATAAATTATGGTTTTTTAATAACTTAGTGCTACAGATATAATTGGTGATTTGTGGATGGTATTTGATACCATGATGAGGTTTAAGATTTTGCTTAGGTACTAATTATTTCAGTCTACATATTTTCTCGCTGCGAATTCATCATATCATTAGTAACATGCTAGGATCATGCATATTCTTGGCATGAACATATGAGGCGTGTGACCTAGTGTTATATGTCCCGACGTCTCGACAACCCATCCAATAAGTGGGAGGTTAGGGCTTCATATTGATGCCTGCATTGCTTGGATTGATGCTAGGATCATGCATATTCTTGCCATGAACATATGAGGTGTGTAACCTAGTGTTATATGTCCCGATGTCTCGACAACCCATCAAATAAGAGGGAGGTCAAGGCATCATATTGATGTCTTCATTGCCTGGATTGAAGTAAACTTGTTTTTGTGTAGTTTCTCTTGGAATCATATTGATGCCTGCATTGCCTACATTGAAGATCAAAAGTTGAATCATAAATGGCAATTAACAAGTATTTGTGGGCATGCCGATGCATAAAAGGGATAACAACTATTTGAATATCCTTTAAAAGCTTCAAAGACAATTGCTTGTGGTGAGTGGCTTTGCTTTGGATATTTTAATGAGGTTATTATGTAGGATGACAAAGGTGGGGGAAGAAATAGGTCGGCTTATCAAATTGAAGCGTTTAAAGAAGTGATAGATTTACGTCATTTTAGAGTGGGTTATTCAGGGTATCCTTTTACATGGTGTAACCAACAAGATGGGATGGCCAACATGTCAGAGCAACTTGATAGATTTATGGCCACTGAAAAATGGATGGAGCTTTATCCTTTGGGATTGGTATTTCATTTTCCTTTTTTCCATTATGATCACTTGCCTATTATTCTTGACTTGCATTGTAGACATAATTATGGGAGCTATAGATATAGACTTTCCCTTGTGGGCAAGGTCACTTGATTGTGAGAAAGTGATAAAGCAAAGCTAGGTTGAATTGTTTATAAAGATGGTTTGGCAACTTCAAAGTGTTCTTTAATAAAAAATGTAGCATGAATCTGAAGAATTTGAAAGGAGCTGATTTTGGGAACATTCAAGTCAAACTAAGACAAAAACAAGTTGGTTTGCATTTTCTATACGATTGTTTTATTGGCATTTGGTAAACAAGCTAATTTCAATGGCATCCCCTTTTTTCTTCCAAAATATTGGCATTTGGTTGGTAATAACGTTAGAAATGCAGTGTTGTATGTTCTGAATTCAAGAAGTATGTCGCTTGGTATGAATCATATTTCAATTGTTTTAATATCATAGAGTAAGAATCCATAATAGATAAAGGACTACGGACCTATTAGCTTATGTAATTTGTTGTATAAGCTGATTTCTAAGGTTTTAGCTAACTGACTCAAAACAGTGTTGTCTTTTGTAATATTCGAAAGCCAAAAGATCTTTTGTACTAAGTAGACAAATTACTAACAATGTCCTGGTAGTTTATGAAATTGTCAAATTTTAGACCACTAAGGGAGAGGTAAAATGGTCTAATGTTCATTAAGTTGTATATGAGTAATGAATATAAGAGGGTGAAGTGGTTTTTTCTTGAAAAACTGATGGGTTGCACTACAACAAATACTGAAGTTTCCCAGGGAGGAACTTCTTGGCAAAAGGCCGGTTTTTCGTGGGAAATAGCTTTTACGCACCAAATCTGTTCGTGGGAGTCTTGTGACTTTACTTTGCTGCAAAAAGTCTTATTATCCACGATAACTCTAACTCGTGGATAATACCAATGTTTCACCATAGCACGTTCCGTATGAAAAAACTTATATTTTCGTCACAAAAGAGAATTCAAGTTCTAAGAAGCCTGTGGTAAAAGGAGCAAGTCCGAGGAGTGCAATCGGTGGGTAAAACTATTACCCACCATTACCGTTTGTGGGAAATAGGAATGTGTTAAAGGCATTACCCATGAAGTGTGATGGTGGGACAAACTTACTTGCCATGAAGGAATGTTGTGGGAAATACTTTTGCATTAATGATGAAATATTTTTCCCCACCACAACTAACTTGTAGGAAATGTAGAATTTTCATGAGGGAAGTATGTAGGAAATGCATTTTATATCAAACCAATTTAGTCCATAAATCCCACAACAGCAGTCGTGGCAATTAATTTATTTGCCATGGAGGCCTCCTGTCATAATAACATTTTGGCAGATGTGCATGGTATCAGCTTTTTGCCACGATTTCTGGCTCCTGGGAAAAAAACAAGTTTTCTCCACTAACCTGGGACTATAGACAATAATTTATTCGCCACAACCACGGACGTGGCAAATAAGTTATTTGCCATGGAGGTATCCTATTGCAATAGCATTTTGGCAAATATATATGCATGGCATCAGCTCTTTGCCACGATTGCTAGCTCCTGGGAAAAATGGCTTATTTTCTCCACCAACCTACTAAGACTGTAGACAATAATTAAAATTGTCTATATTTTTCCTCAAATTTGAAAATTAAGGAGTGAATATAAAATGACAACCGTATAAAATTACTCCATTAAGGAGTAAATATGGCAAAATTACTCCAAAATACATTGACTGCCATTTAAAATGATTGTCACTATTCACATATAAGTTAATTCAACATTTGAAACTGTTCATTTAAGGAAATGGAAATACATCAATGGTCACTGTGTGGGAAGGACAAGAGAGGGTCGTCACTGTGTGGAAATACATCAATGTCCAATTGGATGGGTTTTAACCACCATTGAATTTCTCTTTTTAAAATGTTATACTGTATCAAATTCCACATCAATTAATGCTATTTCAGAAGGTACTGTCACACCATCTCGTGGCTCAAGGCAAGGGACCCTCTCTCCCCTTACCTTTTCCCATTTTGGGTTGAGGGGTTTGTATGTGAGCATTAGCATTAGTTTCATCAAAATTATCTTCAAAATTTAGCTAAAAGTACACATTTTCCATAAATCCAAAACCATTCAAAGCATAACCCCACATTAGATTAGTCAAAATAATAATATAATAATATTTTTTTAATAATATTTTTTTATATTGTTTTTCCTACACTAACCATATATTAATTAATAATTTCATTTTTACTTAAATTATTATTTCCCAACTAATTTTTTTCCTCAATCTAATTATCCAACAAACACATTTTAGAATAACATGTGAGAAATACTAAAGTAGATGGGTCTGATATTCTATAATAAAATATTACTTTTGAAGATGAATAGTGCATATTCAAATATGAAGAAACACTTGGAAATATTGTAACTCATAGTTGAAGCCACTATAGTATTTGACTATTCCAATGCAGATGATTTCATCTCTATTTTTTCAAATTTTGAAGATGAATTGGCATTTGGCTAAGCCAATGCCAGTGCTAAGAGGGCAGTAGAAGAAAGAAGACTTTCATATTCAAATTTGCTGAATTAACAACTTTTTGTAGATGATTGTATGTTACTTTGTGGAGGTAATTTGGAAGACAATCGGTATATTTAACATTTATTACAACTCTATGATTTATCTTCTGGTCAATAGGTAAATTGTGACAAGGCCTCTCTTTTTTTTAGAAGGAACACACAACAAGGAGTTCAAGTGAAAATCAAAACCTTATGGAGTTTGGACATTGCCCGACCACATGAACTTGGTCTACATTCTCTAGTTGGTAGATTGAGGAGAGCCACTTTTAACAGTTTTTCAATGGTAATAGTTTTACCCACAAGTACAACTTATTTCTCTAATCGTAGTATTTTTTAGAACATTTCCATTGCTCAAGAATTGGTGACTGGGTTGGACAAAAAAGTTTATGGAGGGAATGTGATTTGTAAAATTGATATGGAAAAGGCATATGATCGGGTGAATTGGTGGTTTCTCCTCCGTGTGTTGAAGGGGTTCGGTTTTTCCTCAAGATGGTGTGACCTCATTCTCCAATGTATTTCTTCTCCTTCCTTTTCAATTATGTTGAATGGAGTTTCTAAGAGTTTCTTCAAGGCTTCACATGGTATTAGACAAAGAGATCCACTTTCTCCTTATCTTTTTATTTTATCAGAAGATATTCTTTCTAGACTTTTGGAGTTGCAATTTGCTTTGGGAACTATTAAACCTTATCATTTGTCGGCTTCTTGTTTGATGATTTCACATCTCCTTTATGCTGATGATTTTTTGCTTTTCTTGAGAGGTGACATTCGTTCTATGCGGGGGTTATTGAAAACTTTGAAATTATATTAAGCTGTGTCGGGTCAAAAGATGAATGAGGAAAAATCAAGTTTGTTTTGTTCTAACAAAATAAACTATACGAGGAACCACGAGTTGTTACAGATTTCTGGTTTTACTGAAGATAAGTTTCCTTGTACCTATCTTGGAGTTCCTTTGCATACTGGTAGACTCACTGTACCTATGTTGAAGCCGATTGTTGAGAAAATCCAAAAGAAAGTTGCAGGATGGAAAAGAAATCTTCTCTCTTCTAGTGGTAGATTAGTTTTACTGAAGCATGTCTTCAATAGCGTACCAATTCATGTACTCTCGGTGCTGAAAATTCCAAAGATGGTGCTTACTGATATTCAAAGGATTCTGTCAGAATTTCTTTGGGGGTCTATGGATGGGAGGAAAAAATGAGCTTGGGTTTCTTCGAGAAAAGTTTGTAGGCTGATTCTTGAAGGTGGTTTGGGGTGAGGTATCTTAAAGAAGTGCAAGACTCACTTTTATTAAAGTTTGCTTGGAAGTTGGTTGGAAATGATTCTCTTTGGGCAAAGTTTTTTAAAAGTCGCTATTTGATGAGTATGTCGATTTGGGAAGCTTCTCAGTATCGTCGTGGCTCTTCTTTTTGGAGGACTGTTATGGATAGAGTGCCATTGCTTTTTAAACATGGTTTATGGAAAATAAGTGAAGGTAAAGTAAATTTCTGGTTTGAACCTTGGCTCCCATCTGGTGTGCTTGCTAATAGAATCCAAGTAAGTGAGTCTCCTTTGCTTCAGATTTGTGACTTGCTTTCTCTTGTTGGTTGAAATATTCCTTGCTTGTCAGCTTTGGTAGGGGAAGAGTTATGTAATGAAACTCTTCAAGCAAATGTGCGGCTAAAACAGGATCCAGACATTTTCATTTGGGCTACTTCGTCTGATGGTCAGTTTATGTCGAAGGGGGCTTGGCATATTTTACGTCTTATTTCGGCATAGCCGCATTGGGCAAAGTGGACCTGGTTTAAAGGTCTTCCTTGCAAAGTTTCTTATATTGTCTGGAAATTTTGAAATCATGCGCTACCTGTTGATGGAAATATTAACAGACTTGGTATTTCCCTAGCATCTCGTTGTTATTGTTGTGTGGATAGAGGTGCTGTTGAAACAGAAGAGCATTTATTTGGTTCTAGTTTTCTAGCGGAAAAACTTTGGGAATTTTTCTTTAAAAGGTTAGAGGTTATATATAGAAGTGGGCAAAGTATTTTTTTTATCGTGCTTTTCTATGGTGGTCGAAAGCCAGCAATTCAACTCAGATGGGGATAGTGCGTGGCATTATGCCGTGCCTGATTATTTGGGGCTTATGGGTGTTTCGTTATAAGATTTCTATAGAAAATCGAAAAGTCTCCTGGGAGACTATTGTGTCGTCTATTTTAATTCAAATTCAAAATTTTTTCTTGATGCCGATGAAGATCAGGGATGGTTCTTCAAGAGCCCATGACATGCTGCGGAGTATTAAATGTCCTATCATTTCGTGGAGATATATTAATGCTAGAGCTTTTGCTTGGCAATGCCCAACTCATGGTTATTGGAAGCTGAATATGGATGGTTGTTCATTGGGAAATCCTGGCCTGTCTGGAGGGGGTGGTGTGATTTGTGATCATCGAGGTGATTTATATGCAGGCTTTTCAAATCAATATCAGCATCAGACTAATGTTGTTGTTGAGTTTTGGGCTTTTAGGGATGGTCTCAGACTTTGTAAGGAATTGGGTTTGTTAGGGATTATAGTTGAGACAGATTCTTTGATGGTAACTTCATGGATTCAACGTGGGGAATGTACTAATTGGTATTTATGAGACTTTTGGGAATAGGTTCTTGATCTTCTTCGAAGTGTTAATGCTCATATTTGCCATGTTTTTAGAGAAGGTGCTCATAACTTGTGCATGGTTCTTCGGGCTCATAGCTTTCTTCCTTGTCGACTTAAAGGTCTGTTGCTTGATAAAGGTTCTTTTCCTTATGTGCGTCTAAGGTAAGGGTTGTAGTTTTGAATACATGTGCAGTAATGATTCGAAACTGGGTATGGTCCCTTTGCGTGGTATTTTCCAGTATTCTCCTGGTATTTTTCTGGTATGTATGTCTAAGTTCAGGTTTTAGTGGTATTTTTCTGGTTTTGTATTGATGTCATTCTTTGATAATAAGGTTTGTCTTTGTTGGTCTTTATTGGGTCCTCCTTTGTAACTACGGTATTCATCCGCCATAAGTGAGGGCTTTTAAACAAATGTGGGAGGGGGTCAGTACTTTTGGACATGTGACCCTGTCTCTTTGATATATATATATATATATACATAAAAAAAAAAAAAAAACCCACTTTTAACAGTATAAAGATAGAATGTGGAAAAAACTGTAGGGAGGGAAGGAAAAGACAATCAATTCTAGCGTATTGTATAAGTTATTCTATAATTGAAAGTAATTCCCAGAGAATTGAATATGTCGTTGCAAGAAGCTCTTCGGTCTAATATTAAGAACATGTGTTGGAGTTTTCTGGAAGTGAATTTCTGTCATATAAGTCGTCATGCAAGATCTAGTCTCTATAGGTAAAGGGATAGTTGATGCCATGCTCCTGGCACTTGAATGGACAGAATTTCCCTCCAATATGTTGCTTGATTGGAGCTAATTCGAAAGGTCTTTCGGTAATTCCGTGCGCGCTTGGCATAGATGAGATTGCCCTCCAAGGTGCTACGTGAGTGCAGCTTATTTGGTGTTTGTAATTCCCGCCTAACCATTGCTTCTTCTGCTTTGCTTGTGCTAGCATGGAACGACGAAACTTCTCTCTTCGTGCCCTGAGCCTGAGCATGTCAAATGGGAGCAGGTTGCTTCTGATGGCAAGTAATCCGAAATAAATGTTGTTTTCAAACTTAGAAATGATTAAAATATTTTATGTAAAGTAAAAAAAATAATGTGAACTATTATTATTGTTCAATGTATCGGTTCGATTGTTTAGATTTAAATAAAAATGTGTCTTAGTAACTTGAGATCACAACGAATGCCTCTTAGGGATAGGAGCCTTAAATGCTTTCCAATCAAACAAAGAGTTGTGTCATTTGGTGAATTAGAAACAATTACAATGTACTCTCTAATATTTGAGAAGTTGTGACTTCTCAAAAGATGCTCTTTCATTTTAGTTGTGACTTTTCACAAATACCCTTTCATTTATATAAGTTGTGATTTTTCACAAGTATCATTTCATTTATGTGATGTGACTTTTCACATGTACCATTTTATTTATATGATGTGACTTTTCACAAGTACCATTTCATTTAAATAAGTTGTGACTTTTCACAAGTGTCATTTCATTCTAGTTGTGACTAGGGGTGTAACCGGTCAGGTCCGGTCTGGTTTTGGACAAAATCTAGGACCGAACCGGTATGTATCGGTTTTTCATTTTTCAAAACTGATTACGCCCCGGTTACCCTCCTAAACCGGTACATCCGGTTTTACCGGTTTCCGGTCCAGTCCGGTTTTTCGATTTTTTTAAAATTTTAAAAATATATAATAAAATGTTACTTCTTATGATAAAATATTATTAATAATTTAATATATATATATATATATATTATGTTTTGTCTTTCTTTCTTTGGGCTCTAGCTATTTATATCGGATTCGAGGATCTCCTTTTGTGTGCACCCACAAGGAGATTAATGGGAACCGATGTTGTTGTATCTTGAGAGTAGACTGTCAAGAAGCCTAGTGCATATTTAAATTTGGAGGCGGTGGAATCTACTCTAAAGAATGCGTCCATCACAACGTGCTTCAACACCCAGTTCTTTTTCTAATTTGTTCTTGTTATTTTTCATATAATCTAGTTTACAAAGCGTTTCAGAATATTTCCAACAATCTTATAGTAGAATCTCTTTGTTAAACTAGAGGTGTGTTTTAATTGATTGTTGTCACTATGATTTCAAATGAACCTATTGCACCCGAGAAATTTGGAGGAATCAATTTTAAGCATTGGCAAAAAAAGATGAAAATTTTTCTTACAATGCTTGGGTTATATTTTGTTATTGAAAATAATCATTCTTCTGATGATTTGCATAAGCTCGCACACACTATTGAATTGCAAACATATGCAAAAAAGATAATTTGTGTAGATGTAGGATTTTAAATCATTTAAGTGATACACTTTTTAATGTTTACCTACACATTAAATCTGCCAAAGATATTTAGAATGCTCTTGATAAGAAATATGATGTACAAGATGCCGAAATGGATAAGTACACCGCAAGTCAATTTATTGGCTTTAAGATGGATGATTTCAAATCTGTGGTAGAGCAAGTCCATGAGTTAACTATCTTTTACCATGAATTGGGCCAATGGGGAATGAGAATTAGTGAGCGTCTCCAAGTTGCTTGTACAACAGACAAGTTGCCTCCTTAATGGAAGAATTTTGACATATCTCTTAAACATAAGACTGAATATATAACAATGGAAACATTGATCTCTGCCATTAGGATCTAAGAACAACACTTGGAAAATGATCTTATCCCACCATTGGTTTCTGATTTTCAGTCTAAAGTAAATATTATAGAAGGCTATAAAACACATAAGAACCCATTATATCAGAAGTCCAAATTCAATAAGGGTAAAAGTAATTATGGGAATAATTTGAAACCAAAGTCTCATATCAACAAAAATTATAAGAGACCCATTTGGTTTAACTGTAACAAACCGGGTCACTTGGCCAAAAATTGTCGCTATAAGAAGAGGAAATATCAAGGCAATGAACAACCAAGATCGCCTAACCCATAGGCTCATATGGTGCTTTCCAAGATTGACTCCGTTGGAACTGATAAATGGTATGTAACCATAAGTCCCTAAGTTTATCTTACTTGTAGTGCTACTGATTGGATAGTAGATACAGGAGCCAATGTACATGTCACTTCTAACCGCAATATTTTTTCAATATATCAGGATACAAGTGACATGAAAGTGACGATGGGTAACTCCACCTTTGCACAAGTATTTGGAGTAGGAAAAATTGAACTCAAATTAACGTCTAGAAATAATCTTCCTTTAGAAGAAGTATTTTACGTACCAGAGGCGAGAAGAAACCTAATTAGTGGATCTTTACTTAGTGGGGCAGGCTATACATTATTATTTCAATCCAATAAAGTTATTGTAACTAAATATGAGTCATTTGTGCAGAAATGTTATGTGAGTGATGGTTTGTTTGTAATAAATATTCAAAATAATGTAGTAGACAAATTTGATTCTAATAATAAATTTTCATTTTCTACATGTTCCTCTTCAATATGGCATGCTAGATTAGGCCATGTTAAATTATCATAATGTTAAAAGAATGATGGACTCAGAGATTATTCCTAAAGTTCATGTTTATTTAGATGAAAAATGTTTAATCTGTGTTAAATCAAAATAGCCTAGAAAGCCATTTAAATCTATTATAAGAAATTTATCACTACTTGAATTAATTCATACTAATGGTTGTTATTTGAATGGTGTCTCCTCTAAAGGTGGTAATAAATAGTTAATTACTTTTATAGATGATATGTCTAAATTTTGTTATGTTTATTTGATGAAAACAAAAGATGAGTCATTTAGTAAATTTGTCGTCTATAAAATTGAAGTTGAAAACCAATTGCAGAGAAAGATTAAAATTATTAGGTTTGATAGAGGAGGTGAATACTCCTCTAATCAATTAGTTCAATAATGTGAGGAGAATGATATTATATATGAGGAAACTACTTCATATTCTCCTCAATCCAATGGTGTTTCTGAAAGAAAAAATAGAATCTTGGTAGACATGGTCAAATGCATATTTTCTAGTTCCGACCTACCTGAGCAATGGTGGGAGGAAGCAATACTTGCATCTTGTTTTATCTTAAATAGAGTACCATTTAAGGGATTTGACAAGACACCATAAGAACTCTGAAAGGGTAGAATGCCCAATATTAATTTCTTTAGAATTTGAGGTTGTCTTGCATAGGTTAATGTTCCAAAAATTAAGAAAAGAAAATTAGGTTCCAACATAGTAGATGCAATATTCATTGGGTATGCTAGACATAGCTCTGCATATAGGTTTTTGATTATCAAATCAGAAGTCTAAAGTATTGATCCCAACACCATCATGGAGTCTAGGGATGCGACATGCTTTGAATATCTATTTCCTTTCAAAAATAAGTTAGAAAGATCTTTATCTACAGTAAGTTTTCCTTCCAACAGTAGTCAGCCTACCATTATATCTAATCCTGATAGTGCATTTGGATTAGAAAATGAACTTGGAAGAGGAAAACGAGTTAGAAAGGAAAAAGATTTTGTATATGATTTTTATGCTTATTCTATGGAGGAAGACCCGTTGACTTTCAAGGATGCCATGTTTTTTATTTATTCTACTTTCTGGAAATAAGCAATAAATAATGAGATTGAATCTCTTAAAACTAATGGAACTTGGAACTTATGTGATCTTCCTCCTGGATGTAAAACCATTGGATGTAAGTAGATTTTTAAAAAGAACTTGAGACTTGATGGTACTATTGATAAATTTAATGTTAGGCTGGTTGCAAAGGATTTTATACAAAGAGAGGGTATCCATTATTTTGATATGTATTCTCCTGTTACTAGAATAACCACAATTCGTGTTCTAATTGCTCTAGCAGCGATCCATAAACTTGAGGTCCACCAAATAGACGTAAAGACCGCATTTCTTAATGGCGATCTAGAAGAGGAGATATACATGGATCAACCAGAGGGGCTTTTGGTTCCAAGACAGGAAAAGAAAGTTTGTAAATTTATTAAATCTCTCTATGGTTTAAAGCAAGCCCCTAAACAATGGCACCAAAAGTTTGATGAAATAATTTGATCTTATGATTTCAAGATAAATGAAACTAATAAGTGTTTATGCACTAAAATAGTTGATGGTGCATGCGTAATGCTATGTCTTTATGTTGATGATATTCTCATCTTTGGTACCAATATAGATATTGTTCTTGATGTTAAAAAATTTTTATCTAAGAATTTTGACATGAAAGACATGAGAGAGGCACAAGTAATTTTTGGTGTTAAATTAATGAGATCTCGTGATGATATTAACATAAATCAATCTCATTATATTGAAAAGATTCTTAAAAAGTTTGAGATTCGAATGCAAACCTGTCAGTACTCCTCTTGATCCTTATTTGCATTTAACTAAGAATCTTGGAGATCCTGTGTTGCAACTAAAATATTCTCAGATTATTGGTACGTTACTGTATATTGCTAATTCTACTAGACCTGATATTTCATATACTGTGAGTAGACTTAGAAGATATACTAGTAGGCCTGATGATTTTCATTGGAATGCATTAGAAAGAATTCGTAAATATTAGAAAGGAACCATGACATATGGTATCCATTATTCTGGGTATCCTACTATATTAGAAGCATACAGTTATGCTAATTGGATAACTGACACAGTAGATCGTAAGGGATGAGTGGATATATTTTCATTCTCGGTGGAGCAGCTGTGGCTTGGAGATCTTCCAAGCAAACTATGATTTCATGATCTACTATGGAGGCTAAATTAATAGCCTTGGGTACTACTACACATGAGGTAGAGTGGCTTAAGAATTTATTATCAGAAATTCCACTAGTTAAAAAACCAATGGCAGCTATTTCTGTTCTTTGTGACAATCAGGCTGTGATAAGTATTTGTAATATTAAACACTTTAATCATAAGAGGAGACATTTGAGTATCAGGCATTCTACGATAAGAAACCTGATAAAGAATGGATACTTGACTTTGGAATATGTAAAGTCAGAAGATAACCTAGTGGATCCTTTGACGAAAGGATTGTCAAAGTCAAAGGTTATACGTACATCAATGGGGATGGGACTGAAGCCCATTAATTAGGTCATCAGTAGCAGCAACCCAACCTTCCTGACTGGAGATCTCAAGAAGAAAGTTCAATGGGAAGAACAAACTATTTAAGTGACTGGATATCACTATTAAAATATTATAATAGGTCTATCCTTAGAGTGTGAGTGCTACAAATGCAATGACAAAGAAAAAGTAAAATACTTTGAATGAGTCCAAGACTAAGGTGAGGTATTGAATTGTAGGTACCCTTGGAGTACTCACCTATGTGAGTGTGACTGTGGGGCCGCAGTCTATGGTAATTGGGCTATTCCCTAGAGCGCTCATGAATCCAAGATATGGTGCACGACCTTTATGCATCACCTTGAAAGGAACCTGATATGGTGAACCAAGTCTTGAACCTGATATATGTTGTACTATGTGCTTGGTGTGGAGAAGCCCGAGTTAAAAGATTCTGATTCAAGACTTCGTTCACCAAGAATTTTTCAAATGGAAACACGCTAAGAGCATTAGCATTGGTCTATGTATATGCATATGCAAAATCACATCTTTTGCATATCCATTTTGCCATTCAAGCAAAACTTCCACATTGGCTTATGTATATTTGAGACAAAATAATAATAAAATATTATTTTAAATTTTTTTCTAAAATCAATTTTTTTATATATATTTTGCGATTAGCATCCACTACATACATTTGACATTAATAATACAAATGTAATAATAAAAAATATAATTTTTTTATATATTATATTAAAATATAATAAAATGAAAAATGTATATATATATATAATATATTATAATAATAAAATGAATGTGCAGGTGAAGATGAATGTTTGTTGTGTTGTTGAAGGAGGGAGAAGAGAAAATGATTGTGAGAGAGAGAGTGGGAGGAGAGAGAAAAATGATTAAAATATGTTTTGTGGAGTTAATAGTAGTTCTTCAAATTTAGATAAATATTGTTCATAACTAGCTAAATATATGGATATGCATAAGCCTATGTAGATAAATTTAGGCTCATATTATGCAAATATGACTTTGCACATGCATATGCATATATCAATGTGGATGCTCTAACACTAGGTAGACGTTCAAAGCCACAAACTACCTCTATTGATGCATAGTACTTACTCCAAAGAAAACTTTATTCTACTTTGTCCTTTAAAATATTTTAATCAGGTGGGGGATTGTAGGTTTTTAAACTTAGAAATGATTAAAATATTTGATGTAAAGTAAACAAAATAATGTGAACCATTACCATTGTTCAATGTATCGGTTCGGTTGTCTGGATTTAAATGAAAATTTGTCTTGGTAACTTGAGACAACGCATGCCTCTTAGGGATAGGAACCTTAATCGTTTCTCAACCAAACAAATGGTTGTGTCCTTTAATGAATTAGAAACCATTTGAATGTATTCTCTAATATTTGAGAAGTTGTGACTTCTCAAAAGATGCTCCTTCATTTTAATTGTGACTTTCCACAAATATCCTTTCATTTATATAAGATGTAACTTTTCACAAGTACCATTTCATTTATATGATGTGACTTTTCACATGTATCATTTCATTTATATAATGTGACTTTTTACAAGTATCATTTCATTTAAATAAGTTGTGACCTTTCACAAGTGTCATTTCATTCTAGTTGTGACTTTTCACAACTGTCCTTTCATATTCTATAAAAAGGGAACCTCACCCACAAATTCATTGATTCCAAATTCTCTATAAAATTTAGAGAAACACTTCCTCCTTCCTTTTGTCTTTCTTTCTTTGGGCTTTGGCTATTTTATATCGGATTTGAGGATCTCTTTTTGTGTGCACCGACAAGGAGATTAACGAGAACTGATGTTATTGTATTTGGGAGTAGACTGTCAAGAAGCCTAGTGCATGCTTAAATTTGGAGGCGACATAATCTACTCTAAGGAAAGCGTCCATCACAACGTGTCTCAACACTGAGTTCTCTCTTTCTAATCTGTTATTGTTATTTTATATATACTCTAGTTTAGAAAGCATTTCAAAATATTTCCAATAATAAAATCTATCTAAACCTACTATAGTACTGACATAAGAAGTGACGATTTATGAAAAGTTAAACAAAAAGTTAAAATGAAAGTAGGAAGATTTGATGGACCCTAAACATGAATCACATAAATTGAAAAGGCTATACTACGTACGTACCCTAGCGCAGAATGGCCATTAGGTTTGTTCATCCGGGCAGGTTTTTTTCTCGGCCCGGTTAGGAACCCGAAAAACTAGGTTCCGGTTCTAGGTTTTGGCCCGGATCAAACCCGGGTTTGAAAACCCGGTCCAGGTACGGGTTTAAAACCTGATACCTGGATTTTTTTTTAACAAAAACTCGTGTCTCTCTCTCTCTCTCTCTCTCTCTTGCTGTCTCATTACGCTGCGGCTAGAGAAAACATAGAAACCCTAAGCCCCTGCCTCCATCACCGTGACCCTGTGAGCCATGACCCCATCACCATCGTCGCTTGCCATCACCGCATCTCGGTCGCTGCATCCCTGTCGCCGTCGACCTTTCCCTCTAGGGCATTGTTCACTTATTTGGGTATTCTCTCTCTCTCTCTCTCTCCCTATACTATGATTATGTGCGTGAGGAATGGATGGGGTAATCACTTGGTTGATAATGGTTTGGGTTGTTTATGGATTCTGTATTTGTTGATAATCGGAGTTAATGGGTGTTGGTTTCCGTGGCTTGTGGGCTCTAAGCCTCTGCTTTTCCTTTTGGATTTGTGTTGTTTTGTATATCTTTTATTTGTTGTTGAGTAGAGTACTGTACCTCCATTGGATTTCTGGGTTTGGTTTTAATTGTTAGGGGAATACCCAACTTGGGAAATGGTTGTTTGCCTGGCCCTAGCTAACTTGTGCATGCAAGGTCAGAAAACCCATGCCAAGTAAAAAGACTCACCCCCCAAGTTGTCCATCTCTCGTTACTTCAAAGGATATTTTTCAGAACCATATTCATATATTTTTGTTAGGTTTCATCGTCTAGTACTTACTTTTCTGGTGTACCGTATTCAATGGAACACGGTTTCTACTAAAAGGATCCTATCACATTTTGCTGCTCCCCCCTCAATAACCATTCCACAACATGGCTGAAAAAAAGGACCAAGAAAACTACACCAATAAACCAAAACAAAAAACACCAAGAACATTCCTCTTGTGCCCAGAAAAAAGGAAATAAATGATAAAAAGAAATTTTGGATAAATTCTACAATGCAAAATGTTTCCAGGACAAAAAAAGTTATTTCTATATGTGTTATTTTCTGGAGACAAAAGGAATATCCATGGTGTTTTTTGTTTTAATTATAATAATATGTTTTGTTCTTTTGTAGATATTGCAATAAATTTTTCAATTCATAAAACCTTTAATCATTTATGAGAAAGAATTTACTTGAACAACTAAATAAAATCAAAAGTATTGCATAAATGAAACTCACAAAATCTTAGTTTTTTAATGTGTATTGCCAATTTGCCAAGTAAAGTTTATGTAAGGACTGGAACCATGTCTCTGTTTTAATGAAACCCTTGAATTTCAGCGAAAAAAAAAGAAAAAACTAAAAGCCTAAAAACAAAAGGGTACTTACCATACAAGGTTTAGATGAATATCTATATGGAACCCATAAAAATGAAGCCCTTAAGAAACTCAGTTTACCCATACAAGGTTTAGATGTCATCAGGTACAGAGATGCTTCAAGGGTCCCCTCGTTTCTCATTCTAGCTGTTGAGTCTCCCATCTACTTCGCAAACTCGACCTACCTAGAAGTAAGGTCAGCTCAATTTTGCACAATCTCAGGATACTAAAAATGTTTTGTCCTAATCTATCATATCCGAGTTTTATGTATATATAACTTTTTGGATTGTGAGGTTCCTGCGTTGCATGCATAATCAAGTTATCTTTGGTACAACATAGTTTTTGGCAATAGAAGGGATACACTAAGCATTTCCTTTAACTTGTGGATCTCTTGCTGAGTGAGTTTCTTGTCACAGGATACTAAGATGGGTTCGAGAGGAGGAAGAGTGGATAAAAGCAAATAATGGGAGTACATTGAAATGCTTAATTCTAGACATGACAGGTACTTCAGTTATCCAAACTTGAGTATGTAATGGTTTGCTCAAACAAACTTGAATTCAAGCCTGTGAAAACCATTATTCTTGTGGAAGGCTCAGCCATGAGTTGCAAAAGGGGTTATATAGCACAATGGAAAGAAAAGAAGATATACGAAGATACGACAATACTTGGCAGATTGTTGCAATCTAAGAAGAGTTCTAGTCAGGAACTCAAGAGAGGAATTTGCTTTTTTTTTTTTTTTTAAACGATTTTGGCTGTGAATGTTCATGCTTTTTATCCATATTTTTGTATCTTCCTTTTTACAAGACGAGGAAAGCTATGATCTTCTCAGAAAAAAAATTTGAAGTTCAAATTTTTGCATTTCACCAATTAAAAAAAAAATTCTGGGTTCAACCTGGAACCCAGAATCCGGGTTTTGAAAAACTCGGATTTACCCAGGTTCCGGCCCAGGTCTGGCCAGGGCCAACCCGGTCTGGGTCCCGGTCTAGGTATATCTGGGTTCCCGGATTGGAACCCGGATGAACACCCCTAATGGCCATATCCCAAATCCCCTTGGAGGACTAGAAGCCGATTTGGCCCTCCAAACAATTTATTATAGTCATCATTCGGTGTTTGGGTTTGTCTGCATCCATTTATTGAGTGTACAACTATCACACCTCGGGAATTTTTTTTCTCTTAACGTGCACGCTAGCTTTTCACATCCTCATCGGTTTTCATTTTTCGATTCTGCCTATGTTTCACATTAATTTTCATGCAATTAGGTTGTTTTGTTTATATGCCTAATTGTATTCGCTAGGGCTTTAGTGTTCCCTTGACAACAAGGACACAGAAGATTAATCCCATCTTGTATAAAGTTTTTCAGGGCAATCACAATCCTTCAGGTTTATTCCATCAATGTTTTTTAAGCCGAAAAACTAGAGGTGTAAAGAAAAAAAAAATCAAAAAATAGATTGAACCGGACCGGATTGGACCGAACCAATGGGTTCAATCTGGTTTTAAAGTGAATCGGTGTGATATTGATTCTTAAGAACCTAAACCGGTTCGCATGCAACCAATTTAAACCGAACTGAATCAGTATATATATATATATATTTATAATTTTTTATATTATATTATATAGTATATATTATATGCTAAATTGTTAATTAATATAAAATGAAATTCTAATCTTATTATTCTTTTTTTTTTTAGAGCCGGAAGCCACTCAACACGCAACCCCGTCCCAATTTTGTTAAAGAAAACCTCACTTATGACGGAGGAATACCGTGGAACAAACAAAAATATATCCAACACCAAAAAATCAACAAACCCAACCCCCAACAACCATGGAAAACTAAAGATAACTTTGAAAGCATTACTTCCTTATGGAAGGACATCCCAAAGCATCTAACCTAATAATGCCCCTGAATAGCTTCGGTATGCACTCACCAGGTAAAAAAATCCTTGTGAGGCCCTCCTCACCTTTCCTTGCCAAAAAATCCACTACTTTGTTACCTTCTCTAAATTGATGCACCACTAAGAATTGAAATCCATCTAATTCTTGAAGGAGAGAGTCCCAATAATCCCAAAGATACCATAAATTACAACCTCGCTTCTTCACCCAATCAACCACTACCTTAGAATCACACTCCAAAATAACATTTAGACAATTCATCTCTTTACAAAGCCGGACCCCTTGAAGTAAGGCTCTTAACTCAGCCTCATTGTTTGTTTCGAACCCATAGTGAGCAGAAAATCCCGCTTTCGGTTGAACAGGGGGCTTTAAATTTTATAAAGCTATTCGGTGATGATGAATGGGTCTTATAAAGGTTTTTTCAAGTCCAAGAGAGGCCTACGACAAGGTGACCCTTTGTCGCCTTATTTATTTATTTTGATGCAAGAAGTGTTCTCAAGGCTTATTCGGAAAGAATTTGAGGAGGGTCGTATTGGGAAGTATTATCATCCTAGAGGGGCACCGTTGGTGTCTCATCTGTTATATGCAGATGATATTCTGATTTTTTTGAATGGCGAAAAAAGATCTCTAAGATGGCTGGGTCTACTTTATCATGCTACGAGCGTTGGTCTGGCCAGCGGGTTAGTAAAGAGAAGTCGGCCATTTTATTCTCGCCAAAAATTAGTGTTGCGAGGCAGCGTGGGTTGGTACGTCTAACGAGGTTTGCATCTGGGAATTTCCCCATCATGTATCTGGGGGTGCCGCTGGTTTGTGGACGCTTAAAAGCTGTTCACCTCAATCATTTGGTTGCGAAATTTCGGGCTAAGGTGGCGGGGTGGAAGGCAAGGCTCCTGTCGCAAGGGGGGCGTTTGGTTCTACTTAAACATGTACTTTCCAATATGGCTTCCCACCATTTGGTTGTGATGAACGTCCCTCAAGTTGTGCTTAAAAAAATTAATTCAATTCTAGCCACTTTTTTTTTTGGGAGAGAAGAATGGGAAAGCAAAAATGAAGTGGTGTGCGTGGTCTCGGATCAGTAGGCCAACGGAAGAGGGTGGGTTGGGTTTGAGGAATTTACTGGAAATTCAAAAAGCGATGCATATGAAATTGGCTTGGTGTATTTTGTCGGTGGACTCATTGTGGACTCGGTTCATGCCATCAAAGTACGGAAGAGGATAGCATGCTTCATTGATTGTAGCTCAAAAGAACAGTTCGAGAATTTGGAGCTCTATAGTCTCTGTTATGCATGATGTATGTGAGGCTTCCAAAGTTAGACTGAGAGAGGGGAGTTTGTCTTTCTAGTTTGATAGGTGGTTTTCGAATGGCACTTTATGCAATTTGGTGGGGGTAGTTGGTACACCTTCATTAAAAATTAAAGATGTGTGGGTTGGGAATACTTGGGACGGTGACATGCTCGAGCAGCTAATTGGTGAGGAGTTGGCGGAGGAGGTGATGAGGGAAATTGGTGCAGGGCTCACTAGGCAAGATATTTTGATCTGGAAACCTACTTTGGAGGGAGAGTTTACAATAGCCAGCGCATGGGAGTTAATCCGAGTGAGAGGAGTTTATCATGGTTGGATGGCTTGGATATGGAGTAAATATTTGCCGAAGAAAATATCAGTTTGCATGTGGAGGGCACATTTTAATTTATTAGCGACGGACACTAAGGTGCAGTCCCTGTAACACCCGGACCCAAATTGGTATAGTCGGACTTTAGATTTTTTTTAGATTTTTATTTATTTATTTATTGGAGCTTGATATTTTAAGTTTTTATTTTACGGACTTGAGTAGTGATTTATTTTATTTTATTTTTTTGCACATGTTTATTTATTTGTTTATTTTTTTTTTCTCTTTCGATCTTTATCTCTTATTTTCCCATAAGTATTTTTTTTCGTTCACGTCGTGCATGCTCACACACAACTCATCTTCATCCGCTCACACGTCTCCTCCTCTATGGTTTTCTTTCTTGTTCATCCACCTATATATATTTATATATATTTGTATTCGAAGAAAGCATCCGCCGCTGCCTTCCTTAGATGACCTCGGCTAGCCAGTTTTCCACCCTCCTTGGTGAATCACTGCCATCTCCCAAACTCCTCCTCAGAACCTTTCCCAGCCACTAGGCGTCGCAGTCGAGCCAACCCGAGAAACATTCGGTAGTTGTTTCGTGAATTGTTTCCTTAAAAACCAATTCCCGTGCGACTTCACCATCAGTGGACGCAACCTGGGTTGTCCACCGCGCGTAACCAACTGTCCAGACCTCACCATCGTGCCCACTGCCCAGTCACACAAAGCTGTCGCCTAGCATAGCGTCCCATAGCCTCTACAAAAAGCATCGGACTACTCTATTTTGGTATCCAAAAACAGAGCATTTTTCAGCCGCTGAAAACACCCTCCACCGAAAGCTCCTCCACGCTGTGCCCCCACAGAAACTGCCAAGGAGGACGTCTCATCACCCCTGTCCGCAGCACGCTGCCTCTGTTTCCCCGGTAAGCTCACGCCATTTCTGGTTGGTGTCTCCGTTCTCTCGGTCTCTCCCTCTTTCTCTCACCGTGTTCCTCTTTTGCTCGTCGCCCTCTCTTCCTCTCTCAGCCAGTGACCAGGCGCCACCCCACATCTTCCGTAGTCTACCGCTAGCTCCACGCCGTCGTGCCGCCATCTCTCCGTAAGTGCTGTCGTTGCACTGTTGTTGAGTTTTCTTATTTCCGCTCTCTAGTAGTTCATTGCAAGTGGTGCGTATATATATAGATATATATATATGTATATGTATTTTACGTGAACTATAGTAGGATGTATTATTACATTTTTCTCCTTAACGCATACCTCTAGATTTATTGTTTCGGGTGTTTAATTTTGTGAGTTTATATTATGTACTTTGGATTTTGAAATCATGGGTATATAACGTGGACTGCATTTGATTTTTATTTTTAGACTTAGGCACATGTGAGTTTTATTTTTGTTAAGTTGTTTTTTGTAAAAGACTTTTTTTTTTAACAAAATATTTTTATGAAAATACTGATGAATTCTTGAAGTGATTGGTAAATGCAAAATCTTATTTTAAATCCTTTTAAACGAATATTTTTTTTGATTTAAACAAAAGTATGATCATCTACTTGTAATGATTTCGATATAGTTACGCTATTTTAGTTTTATAGATTATAGTAAGATCTCAATTGTAAATAAATTGGAATTTAATGTTTTAGTCGGAGTTATTATGTTGGATATTGATGAGTTAGAAAGTGATGTTGGTATATTAAGAATAATGAGAATTTTAGGTTTTGAGGAATTAAATAGGTTATTTTATAAGCTTAGGATTAAATATCGAAATACGTGATTAATTGGAAATTTATGAGAATTACGTGATTATTTTTATAGGTGACGATTAATTATTGACCGACGTTTTTTAGGAATTTCGAAAAAGCTAAGAAGTTCAAGTAAGCGGGGTTCCTATACTAAACTTTGCATTAAAATAAAATGTGCTGAGGTTATTTTTTTGGAAAATATACATATTTGATTTTGAAAAGAAATTTGAACTACCTCGATTATTTGTTCTGCATTACTCATGTGATTCTGTTTAAGAATAAACTATTTTCTGTCATGACTGGTGTAAACATGAGCTTATTTTTTATATTCTATTTCTGAACTTTGAAAAAGAGAGCGAATATGAAATTTTGTGCATAAGTTATGTTGTATAATGATTTTGTTCTATTCTGAAGATTTTTTGTACTCTGATATGATCTGATGTGATTTCTGAAAACCTCTGGCATTACATTCTGTTTCTGTTCCTTTTTGACCTCACCACGGGTGTAAAACTGTGGCCTCCGTTCTGGTTGGTACCAACTTTTCTGTTTCTGGTGCACCCACTTTGCAAACAAAGTGGTTTTCTGCATGGTCTTTCCTATGTGCACACTCGGGGCTCCGAGAATGAATAAGAGGAAGATTCACATTCTGTTTCTGCTCGGTTAGCTACCGGGATTTGCACAACCCTACCACGGGGGTTAAACATGGTATTTGTTCTGATATGATAAGATAAGATGTGATGTTTCAGTTTATGCTATGCCAAAGGGATTTTGATTATGAATATTTTTAAACTTTCACTCTGATATTTTTGATAACATGTTATGACGCTGCATTTTGAAAACATTATTTTGATTCTACATTCTAAAAGAAAATATTTTGTTCTGCATTCTGATTTCTGTAAATGCTCATGTTTACACACTAGTATATGTCCTCTGCTTACTGAGTTGTTGATAACTCACCCCTTGTCTCCATATATTTTTCAGATAATTTTGATGGTTCAGCTGGAGAACAAGAGTAGAAAGTTTTAGCAGGTGTGATGATCAGAGTGGAATACGTGCCCGAGGGTACAAGTGCTTATTTGAGAGTCGTAGTTAGTAAACTGAATTTATGTTTCGGATATTTTGATTTGATGAGTTAAGGATAATTTCGAGTTTTAGAGAGTTTTTAATGTATGCTATTGAGATTTTCTTTATTGTCCCCATGGAGGAACTTAGATATTTGGATTGATTAAATTGGTTAATATTTTATTGGATTTTTCGGATTTTATAGTTGTACTATTTAAGTTGATTTGAGGTATTAAGAGTTAACTCTCCGGACCTCCGGGAACGGGACGTTACAGTCCCGTGGAGTTGTTATGGCTTCAAAGTGTAACTGCTGTCATCTACCACAGACCGAAACTTTAGATCATGTGCTTACTACTAGGGAGATTGCAAAGCAAGTTTGGTGTTGTGCTTCACTGGCGCTGGGCATTGGTGTACAAACCAGGACCTGGGGGCATCGGGTGGAGGCTTGGATGGCGTGTGCAAAACGAGGATCGCAGAAGGGCATTTTAGTGGGCCTGTTACCAAGTGTTATTACTTGCCCGCAAAAAAATCCCTTGCGGCCTCCACCACCTCTTCTTTCACAATATGGCAACAAGAAATATAAAAAGAGGAACCATACCCATCCGGACCAGGGCTACTATGTTCTGGAATTGAAAAAACGGCCTCCTTCACTTCCTCTTCCGAAGGACTATGGCACAAACTGGAGTTATCCTCCTCAGATATTTCCAATCCCACAAGAGGAGAAAGATTTGCATGTTCAGTCTGCGGCATATCTGTAAGAAAATTAGTGAAATAATCCACTGCCCCCAAGTGCACCTTCTTTGCTAAATCCAACATTGTACCATCTGCCAACCTCATTTGAGAAATAACCGAACCACGCCTACACTGCGATACAACCGCATGGAAAAACTTGGGGTTCTGATCACCTTCTTTTAACCACTTATTCTTTGCTAATTGGGCTAGACGACTCTCCTCCCTCTTCTCCCAAATATCAATCTCCAATTTAGTGACAATATAATTGGCTTCAATTTTTTCTGAGAAACCAGACTGCAATTGGGCTTCCAAGACTGCCATCCTTGCTTCTAGCTCCTGTATATTAGTATCCACTCTCCCAAACACAGATTTATTCCATATCCTCAGCTCCATCTTAAGTCGCTTCAATTTTGCAGCCAGCTTAACCATTCCCGATCCCAACGTAGGCTGTTTCCATGTCTCCTCTACCAACCTTTGAAATGAACCATGAGAACACCACATTTTTTGGAACCGGAACGGAGAAGGCTCGTACCTAGTATTAACATGGGTTAAACGAATCACCATGGGACTATGGTCTGATGTCTTTCGTTTAATATATTCCATATGCGCCAAGTTAAAACGGTCCGAGAAGGCCACAATCATAAGAACGCGGTCAAGCCTCACCCACTTTCATGCAACCCCCTCCTGCCCATTACACCATGAAAGAGGATTTCCATGATAATTCAGCTCCACTAGACCACAGTGATCAATACACAAGTTAAAATCATCCATAGCTTGAGCAGCTCGGGGACAACCCCCCACACGTTCCCGGTCCTCGCGTATAATGTTAAAATCCCCCATAACATAACAATCCATGGAGCGCCAGCAGCCCTACAGCCAATCAGATGCTCCCATAACTCTCTTCGATCCAGCTGAGTACATTTAGCATAAACGAAAGAAACCAACATCCGTGTCCCATCTAACACAAACCACCCCATAACCATCTGCGTTGACACACTAACAACCTCAAAATCATATGGAGCTCTCCACAAAATCCAGATTTTTCCCCCTGGACCCTCGTTTGAATAAAAACCATCAAAACCCAACGAACTAACTAAACGCTGAAGTTTATCTAATATCGCAAAAGGCTCAAAAAGAGCAACAATAGATCCATTATTTTTCCAAACCAAACTACGCAGCACACGCTGAGAACTGCCCAACCCCCTTATATTCCATGCAATGATGGACTCTGTCATAGATTAAGTTTATTGAGACGGGTAGACACCCGCTGAGATTGCAAAGCACAATATTTTTTTTTTTTTTGATACCTTCACCCTGTTGCGAAACAGTATCAGAATCATATCCTTTATGTTTGGCCAAGTCAGGAACATTTTCTTCCTCTTCCACATCAGTACCATACTACTCTGGTGGCTCTTCTACTGTAACCGGCTGTAGGTGACACTCCATATCAAGCACCGCAGAGATCATCTCAGCTTGACCACAATCCCCACTACACGGCGATTTATAAGCATCAACTAGAATCAAGTCCATATCAGAACCATCCCCCCGAGCAGCCTCAACCACCCGCAACATTTGGATTGAAGGTTGCTCGACCACCTCCTCTTCCTCACATGGCTCCTCCACCATTTTCATCTCAATATTCACTGGCTCTCCTCTTGAAATTGTCTCTGTTTCCTCCCTAGAAACTGCTACCTCTTTCCCATTCACTGCTTCCACTACAACCCCATTTTCCTTCTGGACTTCCTTCAACCCATCTCCTGGGACCGCCTGCGAACTCTTCTGTTTAGGAATCTCTTGCCATATTTTTTCCCCACCCCTTTTGCCACATCATGTCCCTTACGCACAACCTCTTCACTAGCTCGACATACAACTGACGTGTGACCCTGAGGGCAGCACTTGTTGCAATAGAATCCAGGTCTTTCATACCGAACCTCCTGCCAAATTTTTTTGTTAGCCATTACAATAGGAAAACTCTGAACCGGTTCATCTGTCAAATCTATTTCCACACACATTAAGCCCCCGAAGCTCTGGTTCTATGCAGAGTAGCATTATCAATCCCCAAAAATCGTCCAAACCTTGTTGCTAGAATTTGTAGGAAATCCGCTCGACCCATATGAAGAGGCAAGCCTGGCAGAAAAATCCACTGGGGTGCTAGCGTTGATTCTTTCCGCAAATCAAAATCCTTTGTCCATCGAAATAATCGAAAAATCGATCCAGCAATCAACTAACCCTCTTGTGCCCAACCATGCACGAAATCCCTTTCAGTCTGCATCTTCACCAAAACGTGATAGTCATCCATCACGCTCACTGTCAGAATCTCCAGTAAACCCCATGACTTAATAATTGCCAATCGTATATCATCAATCGTAGGCCTCATATGCACAAACTTCAGAACAATAGCATAACGAAAATCCTCTGCAGCCTTCGACATCTCTGGTTCCATAAAAACGAAACCAGGCTCCCCGTCCACATCCACAGGGTATCTCATAGGGACCTTGAATGCTGAAGGTGTCACCACCTTCGAAACAATCGAACATATGATAGAGCCCCTCCATCTCCTCCAACAGGCCCTTCCGATGAAGGAAGGGTAGAGGGCCCCGCCATGGGCTCGCCCTAGGCCAACCTCGAAAGCAGGTAATGTAAATTGCTACAAATTGCTCTCCACGTTTTTCGCAGCTTTTATCTTTTGGACTTTCCCTAATCTTATTTGTCAAGTCTATTAATCTTATAACATAAAATTAATTTTTTAATTTTTAATATAACATTTTATATAACATATAAATTTTAATTTTGTAATATAAAATTAATATAACATAAACTTTTAATCTTAAACATAATATTAATATTAAGTTATTAATATAAATTTACTTTTGATATATATATATATCAATGATAAATATATATATATATATATATATATAGCAAGGTCCTTGCTATATTATGAGCTCCCGAGTTATTGGTATTGAACTCACCAAGAGCTTAGTTTTTTCCTCCTCAATAATTGTGAGATCAGCCGTGCTTAGTAATTTTGAGTAAGAGCATATTTCATTCTTGCGTGGTGATCTCGAGCAAGTTCTTATAGAGATCGGTCTTGCTCCGTGATCGCGAGCAAGGGCATCGTTTCTCCCTGCTCGGTAATGGTGAGCTAGACATTGGCGTTGCTCGGTGCTCCTGATCAAGTGGTTATGTTATCTTGAGCAGCATACATTCATTCTACTTGGTTATCTCAAGTGGGGTCTTGTGAAGACGACCTTACTCGATAATTTCTAGCTAGTGCATATTTTCCTCCTGCTCGGTGATCACGAGAAAGGTCTTGTGAAGATGACCTGGCTCGGTGATCACGAGAAAGAGCATATTTGCTTCCTGCTCGGGATCTACTCGGTGATCCCGAGCAAGTTCTTATAGAGATTGGTCTTGCTCAATGATACCGAGTAAGGGCATCGTTTCTCCCTACTTAGTAATGGCGAGCTAGACATTGGCATTGCTCAGTGCTCCCATGTAAGGGTTTTATGTTACCCAAGCAAGGACATCATTTCTTCCTACTTTGTGATTGTGAGCAGGGTCTTGTGAAGACAACCTCTCACAGTCTTGAGCAAGAGCATAATTTCTTCCTGCTTTGTGATCCCGAGTAGGGTCTTGGAGGGATTAGCCTAGCTTGGGATTACTGACCAAGGCATGTCCGGTTAACACAAGGCTCATGTTTACAGTGCAAAAGAAAGTCCACCCTCGCTCGGGATTATAGAGCAAGCCACATTACGATTACCAAGGAGGAATCAAACTAAGCCCTTGCCTGGGATTACTGAGCTAGACTAGTCCGATCAACACACTGTTCACGATTACAGAGATGAAGAAAATCCCCCCTTGCTCAAGATTATTGAGCTTACTTGATCTCTACTAGACCACATCACAATCACCAGGGAGAAATATAAACTCTGGTTCTGGATTACTCAGCAAAGCAATCTCTACAAAACCTCCTCCCGATTACCTAGGAAGGACTTCTTTTTCTCTAATCAGTGATGCCAAACAATGTCTTTTCTTTTACCTCACTAATTTCAAATAAGGTATTTTTTCAATATCATTCCTGCATAGACTCAAAGCTTATTTCTTCATTTATCATTGTTCTCAATGTGACTAACTTCTAATTTGGTCCCTCATGCTATTTTTATTTTTTCGCCCTTAATGCATTTTTCATGCTAGGACCTTTTTCCGTCCTATTAACCCATTGTGAGTAGGTGGGCTTCGGGGCGAGCTTTCCAGGGAGAGAGCTCGGGGAGGTTGTTAGCGAGTAGGTTGCTCGTTGTTGTTATCAGAGTGGGCACGATGCTCACCCCTTGTTCTTTTATTTTTGCTTTTGTTCCAATTGTCGGAGGGCAGCAATGGGCTAGCTTTAGAGCACGACCGATCTAAGTGTTCACATGTTGGTTGCTTAGGTGTTAGTCTTGGTGCTCGCTATGCTGATCTCACTACACTCGTTGTTCGAGAAGAGTTTCATTGCTCGCCTGTGAGGCTACCTTGTTGCTTGGGAAGGGTTTTGTTGATTTTCATGATGAGCGGGCACAATGGTCGCCATGCTGGTTGCTCGCCACTTTAATCCTAAATTATTAGTTGGGCTTGCCCAAGTGACACAGCATCTCCCTGGTACTTGCACTTTCCTATCTTTGGTGCTTGTACTTTATATATAAGGAAAAATAGACAATATTGTACAGCCTTAAGCACTTTTGCCCGCTGAAGGGGCGAGCACTTTTCTTTCCACGATGCTAGCCGAGATGGAGAGCACTATTGCTCCTCATGTTGCTCTCCTGAAACTCCCAATTTCGACAAGTTTCGTGGAAAAACAAAGTGTTCGCCCCAAGGTAAGTAGTGTTAAGGAACATGACGCTCCCCCCACCTTGGCGAGTAGCATGGAAAAACAAAATGTTCATCCATAGGACGAGTCCTAGAGAGATCCAAAGTGCTCTGTTGGGGCAACCACCACAAGATCAAAACTGCTTGCCCTCGAACACCAGGGAGGGATAAAGTGCTCGTCTCCAGATGAGCATGATGAGCGCATCAAAGCTTGCTTGCGGGGTGAGTACCGTGGAATGCAAAAGTGTTCGCTCCTAGGTGAGCATTAGTTAGAGCAAAGTTGCTCACCCCTAGACGAGCAATGTGAAGGAGCATAAAGTTTGCGACTTCGGCAAGCATCATGAAAAAGCAAAGTGTTTGTCAGACAAGCAGTCGGAGAGTACCAAGGGCGTAAAATTATTTCACTGTTTGTGGATTTGACATATTTAGATTAAACTCTATATTTCTCAATTTAATATTTTTACTTTGTCATATTGGATTGGAATCTTTATTTTTTATTTGAAATTATTAATATGTAAGATAACAGAGAATCATGTCTTGCACGTGGATGCTTAACTAACCTCGTAAAAACGTAGAAGATATAAGAGTTGGGTGAAGCCAAGTAGCCCGATATCCATGCCCCCAGCGTGACCCATATGTGCTTTTTTTTTTTTTTGGTTACTTTATACTTTTTGTTAAGTTGTGTTTTTCTTTAAATATTAAAAAAAACACACAAATACTTTAAAAAAAACAAATACACTTATCGATCACATTGGGATGCGTATCGGTCACCCTAACAGCGGAGTTTGGTGGGTTTCTTGTCCTGATCAATTATTTAATTTATTGTATAATACTTTAAGTTAAATAAACTTGGTTAGACATATTATATTTTTAATAAATTTAGTTATTCTTGCTCCTCACGCGTGTACACAACTTTTCTTACGCTGAGTTTATAAAAAAAGTTTTGCTATACAGAAGTCAGTGTGTTAGTACATTATTTAAAGTGAGACCTATTATAACTTTAAAAAAATAAAAACGCCAATCATTTTTTAGTATTGTTGATGTGAAAAGCTTCTACATCAGCAGTGTTCTAGGTGTGTTAAAAATAAAGTTTTTAAATAGATTTTCTCTTATAAAAAGTCCATTGGTATACATGTACTATTTCCCTTTAATCGTTTTAAAAAGAAAGAAATCACATAAACTTCACCAAAAGAGTACTGAAGAAAATAATTTTAGGAAGAAATTGGCTTGTTCCAAATTTGCTACATATTTCTGATGGAGGAGAAGTTGCCTTCTCACTTTTGAATTTGCTACATATTTGTTCTTAAGTTATCGAAATGTGACAATTTACACATTCGATTAATACTGGATTGTACCATTTGCCTTGTGTTTCATCGATCTTTAAAAGTCAGGTTCTAACAATCGGTACAAACTGCCAAATTAGAACGTTTGTGGAAAATGGAAAATATAATCACCCTTTAAAAATTAGAATTCAAAAAAAATATATAGAAACCGGTGAGTTTCTAAAAAAAAAAAATTTCATCAACCACTATTCACCACCTCACACCATATGAAAAACACCCAATATCCTATAAAAAAACACTCCCACACCCTATAAAAAAACTATAAGTGTGAAGTATGAAAATAAATAGTAGCTGATGCAAGCAATAAAGTTATTTTCCCCCGGTAAAAGAGATCAATCCGAAAAAGTATCTCCACTGTTTCAAAGCCTTGACAGCAAATTGTATCGAAAGCCCTTTTTTTTCCTCTGTAATCTGTATATGAAAAACTTCGTTTATGTTTTTTTTTTCCCACACAGGGCAATATAGTTGTAGTTACTCACATATTTTAGCCCCCCCACCAAAAAAAAAAGAGGAAAAATATCTCATATTGAAACATGATTTATCAACCCAACACCACCAGTAGAGAAGTGATGTTGCAGATGTACTCTTATTGATAGATGGCTGCATTGTAAGGAGGTGGATAATGTGTGTTAGGCAATGCTGCCTAGACAGCAACAAGCTCTGCCAACATGATAGATATCAGGGCTGATGACAGTCTCTGCCTCAGAACTCAACCATCAAGAGCATGATAGACAGGATTAGCTTCAAGTTGCTCGGCAAATTTCTCAAGAACCTCCTTCACGAGTTTTCCAAATTTATCGTTCTCTATGTCCACATCACTTTTTCCATCCTTAACATCAGCAAACACTGCATTGTAAAGAAGCACCACTGCTTCATCAGCTTCTAATGGCGGCAAGCCCAATGCTTTCCCATTTCTCTCAAGGAAGCCCCTGATTAATTCAAAACTCCCTACACTATCCTTTCCACTCTGCTTTTCGGCCACTATCTTCCTCACGACATTGTTCAATTCCTCCTCATCATCCAAAATCTACAATGTTATTTAGCATTATCAAAATTAATCCAACAGAAAAATGTATCTATTACCATGTAATATTTCTTGCAAAGGCTAATGCCAATAATCGCTAAATTCCAGACTTGTTGGAAAAAGCCAAACACATGCGTTACAATTAAGTGAAATTTTGAAATCCAATTCAGCCATTGATCCAATAAAGTATTAGGACAGCAAATGCTAGGTCAGAAGGTATGGCCAAACTGGTGGCCAATGTCAGAATAAGTTCCAATTACTTCATCCTATCACCAATGCGAAAAGGTTGATTTTAAGATCATGCTTAGTGTTACCGAATTCAGATTAACTTGTGCCTATTAAGTTTAAGCTTATCCATCTTATATTTCTAAAACTTTATATTATTAGATTTTCAATTAGTTGCAGAGCACTTCCAAGCTGTGCTATGGTGATCCAGCATTCAGAATACTGTTAAACAGTCTAATGCTGGACAGAAGCCAATTTTGTCCTGTATAATATGATCAAAATCTCTTAAAGATTTTCACAAATATCTGATTCATTGGAAATAATTCTAAAGCCTCACGTAACCTTTCTTGTGTTATTCTAGAGTGGCCGATATCATTCCCTTTTTCTCTATTGTAAGTTAATTTCCTCATTCAAAATACAGTTTCATGTTTTCTAAACAGAAACAAAACCCACATTGTTTCTTAAATTCAAATTATACCAAAGGAAGTTAGACCCCAATTTCCCAGTAAAAGAAGCAGACTTCTCATTACAGGTTATCGAATAAATACATGAGGTAACAAATTTCGTAGCTAAAAAACAAAAATAAAAATAAAATAGAAGACGAAAGGAAACTAACGGCAAAGATAATTAACAATAATTATTGAAAAGATATCTAAAATGAAGTATTGCGAGAATGGACTACCTTTTTCAGCTTAGAACCATTGATGATCCTGATGTTCCGGATGCAAACAACATGCTTTTCAGCCAAGGCCTCAGCGAGTTCTTGAAGAACTGGCTGGAGTGATTGTGCAAATTGTGCTTGGCCCAATTCTTCTTCTCCCTCTGGCTCGTGTTTCCGCAAGATATCATTTAGCAGAGGAAACGCTGTTCAATTGCACCTCGTGGGTTATGATTTGAGAACATTATCATTTATGGAACTAATAATTAATAAAACTCAAGAGTACAGACTAGATTAGCAAGTTCATCGTGAGTCTCTGAATGTGGGCTAGGTACTACTGTCAAACTCTACACATGAGATCCCGAGCACAAAGATAGTGGTATCCCATGGCAAGTTCAACTAATTTGAGTCCTTCAATATGAGATCCCACCTATTGAATCTAGGATTATACCTCTGGATGTGGGCTTACGACTAAAAATAAGAAATTAACCAAATACAATTAGATGAATAAATTATATGGCCCATTAAATTGTGTGGTGTCACAGAAAGAGCTTCCTTTGGTCCAGAAGATGGGAACTGATTTCCCCAATAAAGAATAGAATTATGTCGATTATAGAGGATGTACCCACAAAATAGTTTTTCTCATGGACTAGTGTTTTGAGGGTATGCAATAATCTAAATTGGGGGGGAAGAGAAGAGTGATAAGCTGTCCAGGCTTGACCTAGACACCTTAGTCAAGATACTAATCGTTAGAGGTCATGACAGAAAATATGCAAAACATAGACTTGGGGCTAAACAGAAAATTTACGTGAAAAAAGTATGCTAGCTATAGATGTGCCATATAATCAAGTACGAGCACACTATCATCTGCTAGAGTTGTTAGCTATTATTAAAATTATTTTATAGTTAAACTTGTCCTGTTATGCAGACAGTCAATATAAAAGAAATTTTTCATCACATTCTCTTTGTTTTCTCTACTTCTTTATCACTCTTTTCAACTTTACAACTCAACTATACAACTCAACTTTTACAACTTCACTTGGTAAGAGAGCAACCGATCCACTCACTAGTAAAAGCATCAGAATCTGAAGGTCATCAGCTCTTGACTAAGGCGTTCTAATGCCAGCATCTGTATGCTGACATCATGGTTGACATCATATTGAACTCCAGCAATAACATGGTTTGAGTCACCAGAGCCTTATTGGTTGTTATGGTGATTTTTCCAGATTGTTTCAAGTCATATGATGGGATCTTTGAATGGTTTGTGGCGTTTTTTTGTGGTCTGCATGCATCAATATTGTTCATCCACTATTGGTTGGTTGAATTTGGTTGTTGTTCAGCTTTGCTTGATTGTCTTCAGTATGGTCGAGGTAAATCTTCACCATTCAATGATGATGATATGCAGATATCAATCAACTCAAAAAAAATAAATGATCTGAATTATCCAGCTTGGGTATATGCTATGAAAATCTTCATACATGGAAAATGAAGATTGAAAATTTGATGGATAATCCACCAGTCATGAAAGATGACTCTTATGTGCATTGGATGAGTGAGGAATCTATTGTTATGGGGTGGCTGTGGCATAATATGGAACCTCACATGGGCACCACAGTTGAATGTTGTGATTTTTCTAAAAAGATTTGGTAATATATTGCTACATCACTTCTCATTAGAGTAGTTTTTCTTGGGTATATGAGATATAAGAGAAAATCTCCACCACTACGCAGTCTGGGAGACATTGTCTGAGCTTTTTGTTTTTTTTTTTTTTATCAGTAAATAAAAATTTTATCAATGAGAAATACACATAGCCCAACTATATTGGACATATACAAGAGCAACAGCTAGGCATGATTAATTAGAAATACAAGTCATGAACATTCACACCATTGAAATCCATTAAAATCAACCAATGGAGTGAAGTGTTAAAAATTAAATCTCTAAGATCATCCATTGACCACTTGCAATCATCAAAGCTTCTCACTCCTCTCCCTTCAAAGACACCTCCAAAGGCACCACCAAAGACAAATGGGACCATCTTCCATATTACTGCAATTTGCTGATTACCACATAAGCCTCCATAATTTGCTAGGAGATCAACTACCCTCCTCGGCATCACCCAAGCTAATGCCATTCTAGCAGAGAACGCATTTCATGGGGTCCATTTGTCTGAGTACTAGAGTAATCTTTAAAATTTGTGGGATCATCTACTACAGCATCATCCTTTACTATTGACTTGGATGAAGAGAAGCTTCATCGGGAGAAATATATAATTGCTTCTAACTTACAGCTGCTACGATTATTGAATCTGTCTTGAGACAAAACACCACTGTTGTCTCCTTAGGATCTTCTACTTTAGCTCTAATAGTTGCGCCTGTGGTAGTTTATGCGGTGGGGGTCATATTGGTGGACATGGTATCACACCCAATCCCTAGATCTTAGGGTTAGGGCTGGAGTTTTGGAGTTGAGGCTCACGGGCCCATAATTCTTGCTAAGTGATCGAATGTTATTGGCTAATACCTGGCCCAATCTGGAATATGGGCAGCCGGCAAGGGAATTCTGAGATGGTGCAAAAGAATGTTTTTAAGCCCATAAAACCCCAAGTAATAAACCTGGCCGTGATCCCATGCTGCTAGGAATCCTAATCCTACACTAACCCAAGGCTCTAAGCTGTTCAGCCGAGACTGAGTAGTAGTAGACAGTTCAAAAACTTCCTAAAACACTATCAGCCTCCACATAGGAGTCCCAAGCCCTAGGAATGCTTCAACTGAAAGATAGACCCAAAAAATCACGCCTACTGTCGACTCAGGAATTCCCAATCTGTAATGGACCCACTATGTAATGACTCTGTTCGAGATAGTCAATCTCCAGAATTAAGGAAGAAGAAGAGAAGAGAGAACTTCCGTGCCTTTCTTCTCCTTTATTTCTCCTTTTATACTATCTTTATTAAACGGCATCATGTTACAACCAACAAAAGACTAAATTGTCATCATATCTATTTACAACAATTGATTCATTCAATTACAGACACAAAATGACACCGTGCAACTTAACTAAACGGCGCCGCACAAGTAAAACACAATTCCTCTTCACATATCCCAAACAACTGCGTTTCAGCCCATCAACTACTTTAATGCCCTCTTTCCCTTCTGGTTTCCTGAACTGCTATGCACCCTTTCAACCCAGCTCTCGCCATCTTCTATGCCTCGAGCTATCACTACAACCCATGACACAATCTTGGTGGGAAACCTAGGTTGCAGCCAAGAAACATCCAAGAACCTCCAAGAAAAGAAGCTGCCCAACCCTAGAAACCTAAAACACACTCACTTATCCAAGACACAAGAAAGTCTCCTAGAAACCTTCAAGAATCAGGTATGCTCAAGCCCTCTTGCATTCTGTTGCTACTCTATTGCCTTGAGACTCCTTAGGTTTTCAACCACCTCGGTCCACATCATTGCTGACCCATTCATGCCTCAATACCCCAAGTTGAAAACACCATTAACCTTGCTGTCGATACATTAGGATTCCTAATCCTAGGAAACTTGGCTGCCTGCAGATCCTAATCCTAATGAAACTCAAGAAATCTACCAGTCGTTGCCATTTGAGACTCTAAATCTCAACAGACTCTGCACCATCTGCCCTAATAAATAACATGCTGCTGCCCCTTTCTCCTCATCAAACCCTAAGAAAATTTCAGGAGCATTAACCCTACAGATCAGCTACTGTCACCAGCCTCAAACCAGAGAGAACCCAAGCTTTTCCCTACACTCCTGATACTTAAGATAAATTTGTATGGATATTCCCACTTGGAGGGTGAGATCCTCCAGAAAAGGTGTGAGGAAGAAGAAAACTGAAGAGGAAGAAATAGAAATGTGTATTCACTGATTGGCTGCTCTGTTACATTTCCCTCTGTCTTCTATAAGATCTACAACGACAAGCAGAATAACAGAATTCCTAACACTACGGCCTCCAGGGACATAAAACAACTCAAAAGTAATAACAAACTAGAGATAAAACTAATAAAAGTATTTCCTGCCATGTGTTCTTCTCTGATGCTTCCCACACAGGATCCCAACTAGGCCCCAACTAAAGTGATCCAAAGGCTGAGAAACTGCCACGTCCCTTTGTTTACTAGACACGTCAACTGCTTCTTAGACCCAGACTGCTTCTTCTCTCAACCTCCTATCCTTAGCGTCGGTCTCTCAACCGCGTGTAGGGCTCCTAGGTGGCATCGTCCGGCTATTGTCTCCACCACTGGACTGGCAGCTCTACCAATGGTCGGTTCTGGTGCTTGGTCATGCGGCATGCTAAAACCTCTTCAGGTTCTGATTTGAGAATTCCATTGGCGTCTATAGGTGGCAATGAAGGTAAAGGTGAGATCCTTTCTCCCATTTTTTTCTTCAGCAGGGAGACATGAAATGTGGCATGGATTTGAGCAGATGGAGGTATATTTAGGGCAATAGGCTACTGCCCCTATGTGCTGTAAGACTTGAACGGGGCCGTAATACCGAGGAGCAAGCTTTAGGTTCCTCTGATGTGCAACCAACAGCTGCCAATATGGCTGGAGCCGTAAGTAGACCCAGCCACCAACATTATACTCTTGTTCCTTCCTCTTTAGATCTGCGTACCTCTTCATCCCTTCTTGTGCTCTGTGGAGGTTGTGCGTCAAAATTCGTAGAATCCAAATCTCTTGATTGAAGGATTTCTTACACTGATTCTACTTTGGATGTTCCAGGAATATAGGTGAGAAGGGAGGGGATAAATATCCATATAAGGCCTTGAATGGGGTCAGTTTTGTGTAAGCATTGCTGGTGGGTGTTCTACCACCAATCAACCAAGGGAACCCACTGAGACCAGCCGGTCAATCTCTGCAAAGCACCTAAGGTACTTCTCTAAACTCTTGTTGACTGCCTCTAACTGTCCATTAGATTGAGGATGATAGGCAGCACTAAAAGCCATTTGTACTCCCTGTAGTTTAAAGAATTCCTGCCAAAACCTACTCGTAAAAGTATAGCCACAGTTTGAAACTAAAAGATGGAAAGGCCATGTAGTTTAAAGATATGTTTGAGGAATAACTTCACTATAGTTTTGGCTATGAATGGGTGGGATACGGGGGTGAAGTGACTATATTTTGTAAGTCGGTCTACAACCACCCAGAGGCTATTGTGTCCATGCGAACAGGGAACATGGTAATATAGGACCATGGTTGAGAGGGGATAGGCAGGGGTTGGAGCAAGCCTCCTAGAAAGGTGTTTTCTGCATTCACACTCTGACATACATCGCATCCCCGGATAAACCTTTTAACGTCCGCCTTAAGATCTGGCCAAAAGAAGTCCCTCCTTCCTCTATACATGGTTTTATCATACCTTGAGTGTCCTCCCAAAGGGCTACTATGTAATAACTCTAAAAGCTTAGTTTTAAAGGTCTCATCTAGAGGGATATAGAGTCACTTCTTGTAAACGAGTACGCCATCTCGAGAGGTATGGAGGGAAGGCAGAGAATTTTCTGTTAGTTGGCCAGGAGTTCCTGCACTCGGCTGTTCTTATCATAAGCCGTTTTAAATTCCTCAATCCAGTCCACCGAGGGAAAAGAAATTCAGCACAAGGACACTTCATCATCATCAGATTTTCCTTCCCCTTCTTGTATTCCACCACAAAGTCGTACCCAAGTAACATGGATATCCATTTAAGTTGCTTGGGAGTACCAATCTTCTGGTCCAACAAGTATTTCAAGCTTTCTTGGGCAGTTTTAATCACAAAAGACTAGCCAGTAGGGCTTATAAACCGCAAACTCAGCTCTCCTTTTCGTAAGTAGAGAGCTGTAATAATCTTCCTTTCGACATTTGACTAAAAAATGTAATTGGCTTCCCTTTTGCATCAAGATTGCCCCTACGGCTCCTCCTGAGGCATCACTTGATGGTAAATGGTTGAATTAAGGCTAACACTGGTTGTTGGGCCTCGAGAAATTGAAGGAAGCAGTCACCCAACAGCCAATTTTAGCCCTACCTGACTTCAAACAACCATTTACCATCGAGTGTGATGCCTTAGGAGGGGCTGCAAGGATAGTCTTGATGCAAAAAGGGAGGCCAATTACATTTTTTAGTCAAATGTTGAAAGGAAGATCACTATAGCTCTCTACTTATGAAAATGAACGATTTGCCTTGGTGTCTACGGTTCATAAGTGGCACCCCTTCTTGCTTGGTCAATCTTTTGTGAATGGTCGCTATTTTGATAATAGGGAACGTTTGATGGGAGGGTTTAGAGATTTTTTCTTCCACATGTTGTTACTTTGGGCTTCAGTTATTGTACTGAGTGGGACTAGCTTTAATGACTTTTATGCTATTTTTCACAACACTTAGCTTGTAATTAGGTTTTTCTATTATATACTTCCCGTGTTCTTGGACTTTGCCTAATTATGTGGATTAATAAATTTTTCTTACTTACAAAAAAAAAAATCTCGAAGGCCATTTTAGCCTCTTTTGTGCAATCGAAATTATTCTTCTTAAGCATGCTAGTGAGGGGTGCCGCAATACCACCATATCCACGGATAAATCTCCTATAATAGCCTACTAAGCCCAAGAACCCTCTCAACCCCTTAATTGAGTTAGGTAGGTGCCATTGTATCATTGCTTGGAACTTCTCTAGATCTGCTCCAACTCCTTGGGCAGAAATCAAGTGCCCTAAATATGTTATCTCACTACAGCCAAACTTGCATTTGGAGAGTTTGGAAAAGAGCTAATACTGTCTAAGAGTTTCCAAAGCCATTTGTAAGTGTCTCACATGCTCCTCTTCGCTTTTGTTGTACACTAAAATGTCATAAAAAACACTAAAATAAACTTTTTGAGGAATGGCTTAAATACCCCATTCATGAGACTTTGGAAGGTTGAGGGAGCATCAGTTAGCCCAAAGGGCATGCATAACTAAGAACTCATAGTGTCACTCATGAGTTCTAAATATTGTCTTGAGGACATCATCGGGCCTCGCACGTATTTGGTGGTAACCAAACCTGAGGCCAAGTTTGGAAAACACTGCTGACCCATGCAATTCATCCATAACCTCCTTCAAAAAGGGTGTTGGAAATTTGTCCTTACTGGTGACTTGATTAAGGGCACGATAGTCTACACAAAGGCGCCAGGTCCTATCTGCCTTTCTAACCAACAAAGCAGGTGATGAATAGGGACTCTGGCTTGACTGAATGACCCCAAAAGCTAGGAGTTTCTTCACTATTCTTTCAATCTCATCCATATGAAAATAAGGGTAACGGTAGGGCGTTACTGACATATTTGGCAATAACTTAATTGAATGATCATGGCACCTAACGCAGGGGAGGGGAGGGGTAGTCCCTTAGGTTCCACAAACACATCTGCATATGTGTCTAACTTAGGTTCTTCAATTAGCTGCAAGACTACTCCCTTTGTCTCGAGCTTGTGAAATTTGTTTAATGAGCCTTCCCCAATCAAGTGGGATGAAGCCAACCCTTTAAGTTCCACAGGTTGAGTCTTGTAAGTGAAATTGCATGGTTAGTTTTTCAAAGTTCCAAAGAATGGAGCGCAAGCCCCTTAGCCACCGAATGCGGAACCTAAGACCCATACTTTCCCCTTCACTGGGTAGTTGCTCCCCACTGACCACTCCGACCTTGACCCTTTTATCCGACTGATGGGTAGCTACCCCCTACTTATCCAAAAAAAAATTGTGCGTGCTGCCTGTGTCAATCAAGATAATGAACCACTGAGATCCAACCTTTCCTTTTAATCGCATAGTCCGAAGGTTGTGTGAACCTATGATGGCGTGTAGTGAGATCTCTGGATTTTAAGTAATGGAAATGAAATCTAGAGATTCACTATTGGTCTCCTTGTCACCAATTATCTACCCCTTTTTCTCTTCCACCTCACTATCTTCCAAAACTTCTTCTAAAATGTATAACCTAGGGTTTTGGCACTTGTGACTTGGGTCCCACTTAGAGTCACAATAGTAACACAATGCCCTCTCCCTCCTATCCTTCTTCTAATTTTGGTTGATCCTGTGAATTGGCATGTTGGTCTTAAGTGAGCCCTTGTTGGATTCCACAACAGGGACATGTGGATATTTTAAGATTCTGGGTTCATTAGAATGCAACAAGGAGCTCCTATGATACCTTCTAGTGAGGGCTACATTTATTCTTGTATCATAGCAAGGCTATAGGCGGCAACCCAATTAGTAGGATTTAACATCCTAATGGGTAGGCGAATCTCATCCTTTAGCCCACTCATGAAGCAACTCAGTTTGTTGGCTTTAGATACCTCAATCTATTTGAAAGGTACTCAAAATTGGCCTTATATTATTCTACAAACCCTGTTTGACTCAATCTAGTCAATTATTCCAAGGGGTCATCATATGCGCTTAGTCCAAATAATACCAACAAAGACCACCCAATCAGTTACTAGCCCCATTTCTTCCATGTTTTGAAACCACATGGGAGCCTTGCCCTCCATGTGAAAGGAAACAAGCCTAAGCCTATGTTGAGGTAAAGTGTTATGAAAAGCAAAAAAGTGATTCACCATGTACAGCCAAGTGGTGGGATGCTCTCCAAGGAAGGTTGGAAAATCAACTCGAACTATTTTGGTCTGCACCTCCCCAGACTGACAACCTATATCTTCAGAATGCATGTTACCCCTGATGATGATTCTCCCTAACAATGGTTTTGATACTTCTTTTGCAGCTCTAATGTCGACACTGCCAGCTGGTTCACCACAGAGTCTGATTGTCACTTCAAGCCAATATCTCAATCTCTAGATTTTTGAACTATGAGTCTGTGGTTTTCTTTAGGGCGTTCAACCCATCTTGCAGCTGGTTAAGACATGTTCCTTCAGCCATCCTCAAGCTCAGCAGAGATCAGCATCTTTGATGCCAACTTTGTAACACTCCTGATACTTCTTAAGATAACTTTGCAAGGATATTCTCACTTTGAGGGTGAGAACCTCTAGAAAATGTGTGAGGAAAAAGAAAAATGAAGAGGAAGAAATAGAAATGTGTATTCATTGATTGGCTGCTCTCTTACATTTCCCTCCGTCCTCTATAAGGTCTACAATGACAAGCAGAATAACAGAATTCCTAACATTACGGCCTCCTGGCCAATAGACGTAAAAAAACTCAAAAGTAATAACAAACTAAAGATAAAACTAATAAAAATATTCCCTGCCACGTGTTCTTCTCTGATGCTTCCAACATAGTATCCCATCTAGGCCCCAACTAAAGTGATCCAAAGGCTGAGAAACTGCCATGTCCCTTTGTTTACTAGACATGTCAAACACTTCTTCTCTCAAGCCTCCTTCTCTCCTTAGCGACGGTCTCTCCCCATAGCTCTCAGTCTCTACCTCAGCAGCCATGGTTGGTGACAACACCCTCACTGCTATACACCAGAAAATAGATCCTGGAGTGCCGTCCCACACTTCCAACCTTTTTCCATGTTTCCATCCTCAAGAAATTCAAGAAAGTCAAGAAACCTTGCAAATCATGATTCTCATTGTCTACCATTCCTTATTATCGAATGTACTCATCAATCTGGCCAATCATGGGCTGTACAAATGCTAGAACAGACCAGAATAACAACCACTTCAAGCAAACTGATCAGGCAGAAATCCTAGTGCGGAAGTTATCCAATGTTTCCTTGACTCCTCTATGTGACTTAAACTTGAACAAACATCCTGATCACACATCATTAAAAATGCTTTTACTACATCAAGAATTCAAGATTGCGAAATAATAGATACTCTCTTTTTGTGTTTATAAGCAATAGGAGATTTTATTAAAGCAAGCAAATAGGCTTAGCCCAAGTACTCCGGAAGTATACGAGCTGAAACATCGGAAATATACAAGCGAAATAATATATACTCTCATTGAACCCAAAACCCTAGATGCATGAGTCTGACCGGCTTTGCATGATATTGTGAAATTCTGACCATGGTGCAATATAAACACTTTATCACGAAACTCAACTCAACTCAAATCACAATCCTACAATGCTGTCCAGATTTACAGCATGAAGGAAACCAGAAAACAAAGATCTTGATACCAAAATATCATACCCAAAACCCTTGATTTCATGTCCCTTTGAAACCATGTCAAATATCACCAAATTTTTAAAAACAATTTTTAAAAACTGTCAAAATAGTCCCTCTATCCTACGGATTTCATGTACAGTAGACGTGCATATATATGCATACAAAACATTTAGTGAAGCCTAATGATAGAAGTCGTGATTAAAGTCAGATTTTACTCATCATAAAACTGCCATCATGTAGGCAATATCAAAGCTTAAGAGCATAAATTTTTGACAAATTCCATGATTTTCTTCACATGTTTAAGCCCTCAAAACATTCACTCATAGCAGATACCATTGCACGTGTTTTCATTAAATCAAAAATCCATTATCTGCCCTTACACCCAAGAGACCATCTACTCTATCGTGCAAGTTATGAAAGCTTGCTAAATTCAAACCAAGGACCGACAAGGGTTGCTGCCAGAGAACCTAAAGAACCCTAAAACCAAAATTTCCCTCTGGTTTTAAAGCCTATATATGATCAAAAGCATGCTACATGTTATGAGATTGACAAACTCCCAAAGTCATACACGGCATGACACTAAGATGGAGACAAATTAGGTAGCTCTTCACTTTTGATAGTGACTACAAGATCCCCCTTAAATTTCCAAGCACCTCGTTGGGCCAATCCATCATAGGCATAGCTCAAGTCCCACACTTTTGGTTGGGATATGGTTTGATATCATTTGTAATGCCCCTAAGGAAGGGCCAAGGCATATTTGGTCAATGGAACAATTGAAGCCCCATTGGAATTATTATAAAGGGTAAGAACTTCTTCATTTCAAGCAATTGTGGGATCCATACACCACCTACACTCACCATATAGTATGGGGTATCACAATCTCCCCCCTTAAATTCTCAACATTCTCGTCAAGCCATTTAATCATAGGTGACACAGCTCAAGTCCTACACTTCTGGTTGGGATAGACTTTGATACCATTTATAACGCCCCATAGAAGGCCCAAGGCACATCTAGGCCATAGTCCAAAAGGCTAGTCAATGGTACAATTAGAGCCCTATTGGAATCATTATAGAGTGCAATAACTCCTTCCTCCCAAACAATGTAGGATCTCATACACCACCTATACTCATAATTTAATATCGGGTATCACAACCACACAAGAAGGGACTTTTTTGGGCATATGGCACTAAGTAGTGTGGGGAAAGTCATTTGCTTTTACATTGTAAGGTGGTTGAGGAGTTATGGGCTGGCATCCTTAGTAGAGCCGGGCTGAGTTGGGTAATGCCTAAGAGTGTGATGGATCTACTAACATGCTGGAATAGGCGTCACAATAGCTCTCAACTGGCAGCAATGTGGCGGATGATACCTTTGTGCTTAATGTGGTGTTTATGGTCAGAAAGAAATGATAGGTGTTTTAACAACAAGGAACGTGCAGTGGGGGAAATCTGAAATTCATTTGTATTCTTTCTTTTACAGTGATTTTCTGCTATTGTACTGAAGGGTGGGAATGTTCACGAGTTTTTATCTTCTTTCCAACTCACTAGAATGTAATTAGGTGTCTCACTTTGTATACTTCCTGTGTACTTGGGCATTGCCTAGTTTCATTCTATTCAATTAAGATTCTTACTTATCAAAAAAAGTAGCGTGGGGAAAGACTAGGTTTTTCTTTGCTCTATGGTTGGCGGCACTGTTGCAGAGTGGGGGAAATAATTGCCTGAAAATTCTAGGGCTTAATGAATTAGAGAGTGGCACAGATTGGTGTATTTATACAACCTGTGTTTTATTGATTGTTGGGGTTTAGGAATCTTGGGTGGCAGCAGCCGCTAGGGTTTTCTTGGGACTCTAAGGGGTGGCATAAGCAGATTTCCTGGCTGAACTATACCTCTGACAGCTTGTGCTCTATAAGGATCTTGCAAGAGTTCTAGGCCATGTTTGGACACTTAGATGAGATGGGATCTCAAAACTTTTCATAATTTCCTTCCCAAACATCACTCAAACACAACATTTTTCAATTTCAAATCTTCAACTTTTTTATCTAATCATTACATCTTTCCCAAACTTTCATACAAAACACAAAAAATAATACAACTTTTTCAAATTTCAAAACAAAAATAATATTAAAAATATATATTCAAATAATATTTTAACTTTATAATATTTTTATTCAACTTTTACTTATAAAACAAAATTATTTTTATTCAACTTTTTCTCTCTCCTTTCTCAAAACCTAATAAAACATCTTAACTCAAACCATTTCAATACTATTCACAAACCATTTCACTACCATTCACAGACTTCTCATCTCATCTCATTACCCAAACATGCCCTTAGAGTCCTAGGGTTTTCTTGAGTGTGGTGGCAGCTTAGGGCTCAATAGGATACTTCTTCTCGGTTTAGTACTCCAAGGTTGACTCATGAGGTGTGGTAGCCTTATATCTTGGAGGTTTCTTGGATTTTATGGGCTGTGGCAGCAATTGCTTGTGCTTTTCCTACTTTGTCTCTTGGATTCTTACCAAGATTACGAGTCTTTATGATCTCCAGAGACAGCAGCAGCATGTGCTGGAGCTTTTGTTAGGGTTTTGCTCTTATAATGAGCCCATGGATCAATCTTAGTTGGGCAAAAATAACCCCTTGGTGTCGGTGAGTCCAGAATTTGATTTCCTAGTAAAAAAAGGATTCCTATTCTATTTAGGAAATCTTCAATTATCAAGAATCTTATATTTTTCCCCTTTGGAAATTGCCATATAAGTCTGCGAATAAAGTGAAAACAATATTAAAACAATTTCACAGTCCCGGGGGCTTAGGTTTAAAATCTAGCCCCAACCTTAGGATCTAGGGCTTGGGGGTTACACATTATGTGGAGGGTTGATGGAACATAGAGTCACCTTTAGGAGATAATGCACTTAACAATATAGTCAACGAATATTTCCTAGAAGTGCATTTCATTGGCCTAATAGTTTTTTTTCCTTGACTCGAAATTTCTTTCCTCCCATTCTATATCTCTTCTCTTTCTTTGTCTATATTTGTTTCCAAATAATGGTTTCAGATCCACAAATGAATCATCAAGACTTTATATCTAGAGTCCACATTCAACTGAAAATTCGAAAAATCCAAATTCAATCTACCAGTGCTAAATTCATTACAAATACTCATTTAAAAAAAATTATTTATTCAATAATATCCACAAACCATAATAATAATCTGACAATACTAAAGCAAACCTGAGAAAGGAGGAACACCCATTTCAACTCCCATGAGGACAAGAGCATTCTGTATCTCACCCTTGCTGATCTTCCCCTTATCTTCTGCATCTAAATCAGTGAACAAATTCTCCGATATCATCGCAAAATCATCCTCGTCATCTAAAAACAACCGGAGAATTTTCCCATCCAATATTGATATAACAAGTGGATCATCTGAACAGAATTTTCACCCATAAGGACACATTTTTTTTTCAATTCATCAACATAATGAGGAACACAAATACAAATGCATATTTTTATATGTGCACTAATAAATTTGACTCTCAAAATTTAAAAAGTCAAGTTATCTCTCATCTTCCCTCTTTTAAAAAACCCACATTTTCACACAAAAAAATCATCTAGCATCAGTTTAGTTTTCAGAAACATTGATTTTTCTTTCCCTTTCTCATAATCCCTCAGCCAACAAACATAGCAAAATCCATGCTCCTAACATAACCACACACATTCACACACGCACACAAATTAGATATAATTGAAGCTTCAAACATCATTACGCACACAAGCACACACACATACACAAACAAAGTAAATGCAATCCAAGCTCCAACCAAAATCACACACACACAACTTAAACACATTAAATGTACAAGTCTATATTGGTTGGTATAACCAATAGATGAATATGATTTTAAGATCTGAACATTTAAATACTCTCTTTTTCCTTCTCCAGATTTTCTCAGCAACCAGCATAGCCAAAGGGAAAAAAATCGTATTATATTTGATTGTCTGATATTCAACAATGTTAAGTTTCTTTAGCTTCTCACACTTTCTTAGGAACCGAGCACAATCAAAGACTATATTGAAACGTTTTATATCGTTGGTGATCCACGGATCATGCTGAACACACACTCTCTCTCTCTCTCTCTCTATATATATATATAGATATATATATGTATATATATTGCAAATCCTTCAATTCCCACAAGACCACCGGGTGCCACATTACCAATATAGGTAAAACTATGACACGGTGACTCTTATATCAATTTTGATAGTGAAGCTTTATAATAATTTAAGACAATTAACTGATCAAAGATGTTCTTATACAGGAAGAACCTGTATGCATTCAAGCAATTATAATGGCAGAGCGTCTTTGATGAATGAAAGTTTTGACACCTTTTTATCCGAAAAAAGAGACAATAACTAAAAATTGACGCTCTAAGTTTGCTCATATATCTTCCATATTCAAGCACAAAAGAAAAGTACATTTGAAAAGCTTCGATCTACAAATAATCACACTAATCCACGGGAAAATGGTTGAGCTCCATCAATGTTAATTCTTTATCAGCATAAGTAGAGCTATGTACCTTTTAGTCGATCGGCAATGGCGTTGAGGTAATCTGCGAGACTCCGGGAAGCTTGGTCTCGGCTGAGTTGGGTGTGGCGGAAGGAGAGGACGTCGTTGACGTCAATGCTTTGGAGAGCGGAGGACTTGACAGCTTCAGGCAATGAGACGCCGAAGAGAGCCGATGAGGCTCTGGAATCGGCGAGGTCGAGCACCTCAGCTCCGGTCCAAGCGGGGCCGTGGTCCGGCAGGGTCTGGTCAAGTGCTCTTAGGTGGGTCCCGTCCAAAATAGTCAACGCGCCGTCTGACATTTTCACAGAGAGAGAGAGCGCAGAAGATGAAAATTATGGCACTGTGTTGAACTGCTTCTGTTGTCTTTTACTTTTCTCGAGCAACCAGTTTTGAATATCGATTCCCACTAGGATAACGATAGATTATTCCCACCTACCGCTTATTTTTTACTCTTTTTATTTATTTATATATTTATTATTATTTTCTTTTACTTAATAATTAAGTAAATAATTATTAATAAAATTATATTTTTTTTAATTTTCCAATTAAGGATGGTAAAAAATTACTTAAAAGAAAATTATAAAAAAAAAAGTAAAAATTTTAAATACACTATGAAATAATAAAGGGAAAGTAATAAGTAATAAGCCTATCATTATTCTTTCTTGAATAAGTGGGTTGTTTGAAAGATACCATGATTTTTCTCGTTCTATCTCATTTCGTCTATTCTAATCTTATTTTTTAAAATATTATTTAAACATAAATATTATTTAATTAAAAATTTTTAACTATTTCATCTAATAACTCTCTCATTTGATTTACAAACTTTCAAAATACTCTACTAATTTTGACATCGGAGACTCCAAGGCCCCAATGCCACCCTCTCCCAATTTCTTTATTCTCTATTTTCACAGTCTCAGTTCTGAAGACCTGAGTTGCTGGAACCTGACTCAAAAGCGTACGAAACACGACGTTAACAGTTGGTCTCAGAATGTGATTTTTTTAGACCGAACTGGACCGAGACTAACCAAATGTATATATATAATATTATTTTATATAGTAGTTGTATAAGTTAATTATCCAATTTTCATCCAAGAGATTACTATTGACCATATATACAATAAAATTATTTAATATTCATTGACCATATATAAAGTGTTAAATAGATCACTGTTAGAATTCAAAGATGAGTTGAGATGGTTGTAGATGAGTTAAATAAAATATTGTTAGAATATTATTTTTAATATTATTATTTTTTGGGATTTGAAAAAGTTGTATTGTTTATTATATTTTGTGTGAAAATTTGAAAAAGTTGTAATGATGAGATAAGATGAGTTGAGATGAGTTTTGAATCCCTACAATGAAAAAATATTCATAGACCGAGTTAGACCGAATGGATAGACCAGATCGATAGCTAACAGTCCAATTCGGAGAAAATAATGGACCGAAAGTTTTGGTCCGTGACTTCCCGGACTGATTACACCCCTAGTTAGAATATAGTTTTTAATATTATTTTTGTTTTTTGATTTGAAAATATTAAATTATTTTTTATGTTTTTAATGCAGTGTGGTTCTCCGATTTGTCTTACCCTGCTGGTGTCCTCAATGGATTGTCGATGTCACCTTGTCAGAGGATCAAGGGTCCCCTTTACTTCCCGCTCATTTATATTGATAGGTACTCAAAGGCTAGACGCTGCTCGAGGGATCTCCAAGAGGGCAAGTCTCATACTAGGCCTGAGCACCGACCAATTCGGAGTCAGTATGGCCAGCCTCCGACTTCGACTTCGACAGAAACATCCTCCGCTCCGACTCCGACTTGTTGGAGTGGAGCCGGAACGGAGTCAGATTTTAGACTTTTTTTGCTTTTCTTTTTAACATCATATTTGGCTTACTTTTTTTTAAAAAAAAAAAAAAATGTGCTTTCAAATTTCAATTGTTTCAAAAATTACAATCCAAACTAAATAATTCACTTTTGATTACAACAAAAAATACAACTAACTGAAAACAAGTACTAACATGCTTTCAAAATTTAAAAAATAAAAATAAATTAAATTACAAACTTCTAAATGCACCAAAATAAATTAAGGCTTCGTTTGGAATCACAACTTCTCTCAACTCATCTCAACTCATCATTACAACTTTTTCAAATCCCAACACAAAATATAATAAACAATTCAACTTTTTCAAATCTCAAAATAATAATAATAATAATAAATAATATTCTAACAATATTTTATTATCTCAACTCAACTCAACTCAACTCACTTCAACATCCAAACGCAACCTAAATTACAAACTTCCAAATTACAAACTTCTAAATCCCAACAAATGAACCAAAATAAAGTAAGTAAATGTTACAAACTTCAAAATGTTTCAACTTCCAAGTTGTGCCTGAAACAAACATGAAAAGATTAGTAAAGAAAACATAAAGGAGCATAGGAAATGCTTGGCTGCAAGATACGTATTTTGGCACTAGATTAATGTGGTTTCTGACTCCAGAAATGGAATTTGGGTCCTAAAATAATACAGGATATCAATAAAAATATATTTATAAGATTAGATATGGATAAGTATACGCATATATGTATGTATACAAAAATATGTATTCTCTCATGCATAATAATTAATTATTTTTATTCCTTGCCAATAATAAATCAAATTCCAACCTTCCAGACACCAGCTTGCTCTACCCCATTTTTAACCTGCACAACAAAACCTAGCTTGCTCCCCATTTCCTCACTCACTCATTCTCACTTCTATACCAAAACCCACATGATTATTATTAAAAATAATAACATTAATAATATGAATAAAAGATAGATTCATATAAAATAAATAATATAACAAACACATATCATAAACCCATTACACAGATCATATCACCAACACTTATGATTGAAAGGTACTCTTGCGTACCTGAAATGAAGATTCAAAAAAATATATATTTAAGAGTATTAAACTATATATAGTATATTATACTATGATATTTATATAGTATACTATGAATCTATGATATATATTAATATATGTGAATATTAGTAATACTAATTATACTATTACTAATCCACACCATTATGGCCTATTTTATATATAATATAGTATTACTATAATATACTATTAGCCTATTACTATATCTAGTATAATTACTAATACTATAGTATCATACTATTAGTATGTTAGTGATTTAATATATTAAATCTCTAATATCTTATACTTGATATATATTCATATATATATATATATATATTAGTAATACACTAATAGTATTAATATATAGTAATACTATTGGTATAGTACTATTACTATATGTTACTATATTATCACTAATACTATAGTGATTTAATACTATATATTGTTATAGTGATTAGTATAACTATATCAGTATTAGTTATACTAATAGTTATATTAGTATTAGTTATAGTGATTTAGTATAGGTAAAAGTTATAACTATAGTCTATATTAGTATTAGTATAAGTATTAGTATAACTATATCACTGATAGTATTAGTATACTAATACTACTAGTAATAGTATTACTATATCACTATAGTTAATAGTATCATATAGTGAAATGGTACTAGTAACTAATACTATAGTGATTTATATAGTAATTTATATATAGACTTAATGTGGATTACTAATAGTATTAGTATTAGGCCATAAATCTAATTAATATAATAATGTATATTAGTATTACTAATATATTTATCAAAATGAATATGTTGAGAATTTATTAGGCCAAAAAATATAATTAATATAAGATATTGTTATATAAAATTTATATGATTAATACTTTAGTTATTATATATTAGTATTATATGTTATTATAAATTTATAAATTAGTGTTTATCCATTAGTATTACATGTTATTATATTTATACATTAGTAATTTAGTATTACATGGTAGTAATATTGTAAATTTGTAATAGTATGATATTTACATATAGTCATATAGTAAACTATTATTAGTCAATTTAGTTTATATATATTATAGTATAAATATATTATTTAACTAGTATATTATTGAGTTTAACTAACTATATAACATATAGTTGTATAAAATTTAAATGATTAATATATATAAAAATATATATATTTTTATAAAATATGTATAAAATCGGAGTCGGAGGTGGAGGCGGAGTCGGAGTCGGTTCATCAACGACTCCAACTCCTACTTTGAAGTCAGAGTCGAGTGGAACCAGAGTGGAGTCGGATTCGGAGTCGGATTTTCAGATTTTTGCTCAGCCCTATCCCATACCCCTGCTGTATGCTCCCATATAGGGTTGTGTCCAAGGGATTCTACCTGTGGGCCGAGCCAATGAGTCTATTTGTTCTGGGCTGGGCCTTTGTTTCTTATTCCCTTAGTTGCTCCTCTCAAACCCATTAAGAAAGGGAGAAAATCTCTTATAGTTACATCGCCAATTCTCATCAGACTTGTATAGTGGAAATTCTTTTTAATCTTAAACTCGCCTTGATGTCAAGGCTGAGGTCACCCCGATGACATGTGTTTGACTCCAAATTCTGAGGTGATTCCTTGTTACTTGCCATCCCTAGTAATGTTTCCCTTTATGCCCTTGCTGGCACGTCTTCTCATAACTATGCTTGTATTTGATGGCATCTTTTTAGTTGTGTTAGCATTGAATGTGTTAGGTGGCTCTTCACCTTCACATCACTTCGTGGTGCATATTTTTCAAGATTTGAAACGTCTCGTACCCCTTCCTTCTGCCACAAGGTGTGGGAGATTAATTGTTGCCTTCTTCCTTTATAACTGTGATTGGATCATGGTCTTGTCTCCTTTCTCCGCACCGTAATTGTCTCGCTTTTCTTTTCTTCTATCTCCCCAGCCTTTTCTCTTATACTCCTTTCCTCTTTATATGTTACTTTCTTCCTCTTCGTCAATGGCCCCTGAGAAATCCGCCCAACCCACAACATCTAGTGGGGGAGATGCGCCAGAAGATGGCGACGCCAAACTGTCTTTCTTAGGTAGCACTTAGAGTTCAAGTGTCCAAGCTGCAACGCTGGCATCTTTGGCCCTTACCTACCAGGTCCCGAAAATAGTGATCTTCAAGGTCCCTAGTCCGCACGAAGGTGCCGTCGACGCCGAGGGTGGTCAATCTTCCAGAGTTGCCCTCCTTCCTTCTATGTTTACATGAGGTTTGAGGCTGCCTTTCCCTCGTCCCGTTTGTGATTTGCTGGATCGCCTCGGTCTAGCCCCATCCTAGCTTCACCCGAATGCTTTGAGGCTTTTGATTTGCTGTAGCATCATCTGGCTGCGAGCCTTGCTGAAGTCGAACCCAGAGCAGGCTGACCTCACCAACCATGAGTTCTTCCTCACTTACAATGTTTTACGGCAGAAGGGAAACATTTGCAGCTTTAGGGCGACGCATGCCCTTGTTAATTTGGAGCTGCGATACCGCAAGGTGAAAGCTAGTCCGAAGTTCTTTCTCGTGTCCGGCTGGGGATGGGAATTCCCAATTGGTCAGGTGAATCACCGCGAGTTCCTGATTTGAACTAATTGGGGAGGGCTTTAATGATAAGATGGTGCGTCTGACAACTGCCTCTTCCAAGTTGAGGCGTATCGCCATTGTAAGCGAAGGGGTGAAGAAAAAATTCAACAGCATCTTCTTGGAAGCCCTTCTTTTAGAGGAGAGCCTAAGGGTTTCTTCGCCTTCCCTCGGTCATGTTCCTCTTGACGACAGGGTGTCTCTTGCCCGACCTTAGATCACCCCTGCTCAAAAGCGTTCCTTGAATCCTTCCCCAGTGGGCAAGGGGAAGAAACATCGCTTGGAGGGGGCTGGGGTCGATAGCAGGCCCTATCCAGATTTTCAATTCCTGAAGGGCAGGTGTTGGCTACTCCTGATGCCCATCATCCCGTTGTCTTGGCGGCCCCGGTGGAAACATCCCGTCGTGCTGTTGGCGTGGAAGTACTGGTGGAATCTTTTCTAAATCGGGCTCTTAATTGATTAAAATTATTCTATATCATGAGAAAAATATGATTGAACTCATATCAGTAACTCTATTTCTCAATTAATATGAAGCAAGAACAATAGATCGTTGGACACATAAATAACTGGAAAAAAATCAATCTCATAAATAATACTACTATATCATCACTAACAAAGTTTCATTCTCAAAATTAGTGGAAAACTTAACTAGACATATTGATAAAAATAAATTCTAAAATTTGTATGTAAATAAACATCAAAATAATATTTAAAAGAAATATAAAAAGTAAAAATTACATACCTGAAAATATAAACGTAGCTGTAGAACCTTTCTTTCTCAAATCTGTAATACTATTATTGTATCCTTGATACTCTTGTACATACTTATTTATTTTTTTCCAGATCTTGTTCGGTGTGTAGATGATAAGTATCCCAACCTATGTCTATTTGGTATTTATATATCCTCATTTGGTTTCAAGTTTCAACAAGATATATATTCCGTTTCAAAAAGTTTTTTTAAAAAAAGATATTTTTAGTTATTAAAATTTAAAAGTACCTTTCACATCTTCAATAAGAAACTTTTTGTGGTGCGTAGCGTGAATCAAGGAATTGATATGAAATCAAATACTAGAAGCACAAAGTAAAATAAAAGAGCATTGACGTAAATATATATATATATATATATATATATATATATATATATATATATAGAATCAGACCTGATTGGAACAACATGGCATGAAACTTGTCTTAGTTGGTTTCGAAGAGCTTCAAAAGTCTCTCAAATAGGTGTCATCTTGGGCTTACTCCCTACTATTATTTCGTGGAGGTTATGGACTAGAAGGTGTTTTGCCCGTATGGAAGGTAAGGCTAAATCTGCCCAGGTGGTGTGGCAATCTATCAAACATTGGAAGTAGTCTAGGGAATCCAGGACCTTCGGGGGCTGGAGGAGTTATTCGGGACATGCAGGGAGCTTTGTTGTTGGCGATCTCAATGAATCTCAGTTATGGAAATAATACTTACGCGGAATTACGAGCACTGGTGGAGAGAGTTAAACAATGTAAAAGGATGAATCTAGTAGCAGTAGATATTGAAATGGACTCAAGGATGATATTGTCATGGTTACAGAATAATAGATGTGGTATCTGGTATTTGAAGGAATTTTGGAAGGAACTTCAAGATTTGCTTTCAACTATGGATCCAAAGTTTCTGCACATTCACAGGGAAGGAAATGCCATTGCCGATTGGTTAACTAGAAGAGGCGCAAGAGAAGGTGAAGTGGAATGGAAAACCATGAGTAAGCTCCCTCCTTTGCTACGGGGCTTGATCAGAGTTGAAAAATTGGGTCTTCCAACATTAAGGTGTAAGAGCTAGGGTGTAGGGTTTAATTGGTGCGGGACCATGGTGGAAAAGTTTAGTATGAGAAGAGTTAAGTAAGTTCACATTGGTGGAAAGTTACGTGCAACAAATGCTCTGAACTACAGCAAAGTTACGAGCAGCAAAAGTTTCGTAAGTTCACATACGAAAAACTTGTAGTTTTTGTATTACAGGTTATGTCGCTCTGAACTGATCTGGTATGATAGCTTATTTGTTTTGGTTTTGTTTTTGTGTTTCGCTTTTATAGGCCTGTCTAGGTTATCTAGTTTTATTCTTATAGGTTTGTTTATATGATCTTTTATAGGCTTGTTTTAGTAGTTGTGTTGGTTTGGTTTGTTAAGTTTTGGTTGGATACAAGGGATGGCGTTAGTGCTTTATTTGTAAATCCCTAGTGTTGGTTTTGTTTCCATAGTATTCCTCTGCCATAAGTGAGGGCTATAAATAAAATTGGGATGGGATCACTATTGAACATGTGGCTTTCGGCTCTTCTATAAAAAAAAATATAAGAGCACGAAAACATTGGAAAAAGAATATTTAATTTCATTTTTTTAAAAAAGTAGAATATTTGCAATTTGATGTGCTGCGAGATCATGAAAATTTTTAAATTTATGGTTAAAAATAATACAGTACATAAAATAAAATAAAATAATTTAAAAAATATCGTTCAATATGTTCAATATTAGAGACAAATTTAAATTTTCTCTCTCTGAAGATAAACCTTTAGTTACGAGTTTTATATCGTCGCTAAAATATTACTTTTTGCGAAGATAAATTGAGTCGTAAAAGGTTTATTATTAGACTAAAACTGATAAAAAACTACAATTCTACTAAAACTTGTTATTTATGACAAAATGAAACTAGTTGACAATACTCTACCTCAACAAGATTATTAGAGACGATTATAGTCATTGTTAGTTCTATAATTGTCGTTACAATTACTTTCTCATTTGGTGTGAAATTTTCTCGCTTATGTAATTGTGACCAATACAAATAACGGTATAAGTTTGGTTGTTAAAAGTAATATTAGCGATGAATTTTAAAATTTTATTCGCTAAAGATAAACATTTAGCTACGATTTTTATATTATCGCTAAAATATTTTCTTTTGCAAAGATAAATTAGGTCGTAAAAGGTCGATTATTAGATTAAAATTGACAAAAAATTCTAATTTCACTAAAACTTATTATTTATGACAAAATGAAACTAGTTGGCAGTACTCTACTACAACAAGATTATTAGCGACGATTATAGTCATTGCTAGTTCTATAATTGTCGTCACAATTACTTTATCATTTGATGAAAAATTTTCCCCCTTATGTATTTGCGACCAATATAAATGACGGTATAATTTTGGTTGTTAAAAGTAATATTAGCGACGAATTTAAAATTTTCTTTGCTATAGATAAACATTTAGCTAGGATTTTTATATCGTCGCTAAAGTATTATCTTTTGTGAACTTATTCGTGCTTGTATTTCGAATGTGTGGTATTCTGTAATGCTTAATGGAACGACGAAAGGTTTCTTTCAAGGGAGGCGGGGTTTGCGCCAAGGGAATCCCCTTTCGCCTTATCTCTTTATTATCCTTCAAGAAGTGCTTTCTAGACTTTTGAAACAAAGCTTTGTTGAAAAAAAGATTGGAAAATTTTTCCAAGCAAGAGGTACTCCTCATATTTCTCACCTTATGTATGCTGATAATATTGTAATTTTTCTGAATGGAGGAAAGAAATCGGTGAAGGAACTGTTGTTGGTTTTTGAAAAGTATGAAAATTGGTCAGGTCAGCAACTTAGTAAAGAAAAGACGGCCATATTTTATTCTCCAAAAATTTCATTAATAAGAAAGAGAGCTCTTAAAAGGCTAACAGGGTTCTCCGAAGGCTTGTTTCCTTTTAAATATCTTGGGGTTCCGATTGTATTGGGGCGTCATAAGCATGAGCATCTAGAGGAGATGATTAACAAAGTTTGGAACAAAATCAGTGGTTGGAAAATGAAATTATTATCAGCGGGTGGCCGTTTGATTCTACTTCGCCATGTGCTGTCTAGTATGGCTTTACATATATTTGCAGTATTGCAGGTTCCCCACTCTATTATTAAAGAACTAAACCGAATGTTGAGCACATTTTTTTGGGGAGAGATTAATGGTAAAAGAAAAAAAAAAAAAGTGGGTGGCATGGGAGAGTATTTGTAAGCCAATAGAGGAGGGTGGACTTGGTTTGTGGAATTTGGGGGATATACAAAAAGCTTTGCACATGAGGTTTGCATGGAATCTATTGAAAGGAGAATCACTGTGGGCTAGTTTCTTTAAGGGAAAATATGTGGGATCTTCGATTTGGTGTCTCATTGATATGAGAAAAGGAACGAGATTTTGGAAAATGATTGTCAAAAGTATTCCGAGTGTTCTTAATAATGCAAAGTGGAGAGTTAGAGATGGTAATATTTTATTTTGGTATGACAAATGGAGAGATGGGGGTCCTCTAATTGATGAGTTCCAGATAGTGGGTAATCCGATGTTGAAAGTTAAAGAGTGCAAGTTGTCCAATAGTTCGGATGTGGATTTATTGAGTACGTTGGTTGGACAGGATAATGTGGAGGATATTGTTGAGGCTTTGGCTGGGTGTAAGGGAGGATCTGATGTTTTGATCTGGATGAAGAACGAGAGTGGGAATTTGTCTACCAAATCCGCTTGGGATTGCATTCGAGTACAAGGATCTAGTATGGAGTGGCATTCTTGGGTGTGGCATAAGTTACTTCCACTTAAAATTTCGGTTTTAATGTGGAAAGTGTGGAACATGGCCTTAAGCGTAGATGATCGTCTTCGGCGCATTGGGATCCAGATAGTTTCTCGTTGTGATTGTTGTGATAAAGGTAATTATGAAGACCAAAATCATGTGTTACTTACAGGTGAGTTTGCATCGGCAATATGGCATTTTTATGGATCTATTTTTGGTATTCCTATTGGTCTTACTTGGAGGGAGACTGTGCAAATTTGGTTTCGACGGGCGTCCTCTAATTCTCAACTGGGAATAATAGTGGGGCTTCTACCTTCTATTATTATTTGGCATCTTTGATGTAGACGATGTACTGGCAGTACTGCACGTATGGAGGGCAGGCTTCAGTCTATTTTTTCGGTTCGACTTTCTATTAGTAGATGGATGGGATTATTAGTTCGAGATATGAAAAATGTTAGCAAATGTTCTAGACATGATTCACAGGTGTTACAGTCATTGAATATTCCAGCATTGGTTCCTGATAGGAAGTATTTAAAACTAGTGGCTTGGCAAAAGCCAGCTCAAGGGTGGTTTAAATTGAATACAGATGGGAGTAGTCTTGGTAATCCAGTTTCTTCAGGGGTGGGCGGTATCATTAGGAACGATCGAGGTCATATGGTTTATGCTTTTAATTCTTATATTGGAGTCGGATCCAGCAATAGATCGGAGTTGTTAGCTGTTTTTCAGGGACTCAAAGCCTGTAAGGAATTGGGGATTAATTTTGTGGAAATTGAATTAGATTCTCAAGTGGTGATTTCGTGGTGGAATAGGAGAAGGTGTGGTGTGTGGTACTTGGAAGATTTTTGGGAAGATACGTTGGCTCTTATGGATTCTATGGTGTGCGTAGTTCGTCATGTTTATAGAGAGGGAAATAAAGCTGCGGATTGGTTGGCCCGGAGTGGTGCGTCGGGTCTTAATTCTGAGTGGAGATTTATTAGGGATGTGCCTAGGGTGCTTCGTGGTTTAATCCGTTTGGATATTCTGGGTTTGCTTTCATTGCGTTGCTGTTAGCGTCATGTTACAATGTTTTGGTGGTTTTTTTTTTATAGGAATGGTTTTTGCTTGGTTGTCCTTCTTAGTAAGTCTTTGATTTGATGTTTTCTGTAATTTTGACACTTGGGAGCGGAATTTTTGTAATACTAGGTGTCGGTCTGTAACCACGGTATTCCTCCGTCATAAGTGAGGGCTATTAATAAAATTTGGGAAGGGGTCACTCATGGACAGGTGATCTCGACTCTTCTATAAAAAAAAATATTAGGTTAAAACTGACAAAAAATTACAGTTTCATTAAAACTTATTATTTATGATAAAATGAAACTAGTTGGCAGTACTCTACTACAACAAGATTATTAGCGATGATTATAGTCATTGCTAGTTCTATAATTGTCGTCACAATTACTTTATCATTTGATGGAAAATTTTCCTCCTTATGTATTTGCGACCAATATAAATGACGGAATAATTTCGGTTGTTAAAAGTAATATTAGTGATGAATTTAAAATTTTCTTCGCTAAAGATAACATTTAACTACGGTTTTTATATCATCGCTAAAACTTTCGTGGATAAAAGTAATTTTTCTTGTAGTGTTTATTATCATGAACGAGAGTATGTAACATTCTGTTACATGTCCCGACCCTTCAAGTTTCGTCAAATCCCAAGCAGAGCCTGCAGGTGTCACACGAGTAACACTGGCATTTAAGCTTAGCCATAAAGAGGAAGAAGGGATCCCCATTGTTCCATTTAAAAATGCGCAATGCCAAGTGATCTTGCTTACCTTGGATAAGTGTAAGGGGACACGCCCACTATTGACCACCCCTCACTTTACAAAGCACAATGCCTAGCCTTGCTTCCCTTGGATAAGTGTAAGGGGAAACTTCCACTATTGGGCACCCCTCATTTTACAATAGAGTAAAGAATTATACATACAAATTTTGAAGGGACTCTCTTAACCTATCTATCTTCATAAGCTAGGGACTATTTCAGCACTAACAATGTTGACATCCTTCCAGCAAGGGATGCAATGCTTGGTTAGTATCACCAATGGATATATACAACTTTTCAGAATAGTTATCCTAATCTATCGATCTTTTTTATTTTTTATTTTAAATTTTATTGTCTAATCTATCGATCATAACATTATGTTCTACATTAAAAACATTTTATGTTATACGTGGCCAGATTAACTTTCATATTTAGGAGACAAGTTGAAGCTTTTCTTTTAGCGAGGGAAAGTATTCATAAAAGATTTTCTCTTGCCTTTGATTTTTGCAGCTTGGGGGATGTAGCTAGACAAAATCATATCATCATTACATAAAATACCAAAAAGTCAATACATAAACCAACCTAGTTTTCTGGCTAAGCCTAAACAAGTTTTAACTCACAGAATTTTCTAAACCATCTGAACTTCACCAAAAGTCCTTGTAACATAAATGGACGAGAACTGATCTTGTGCATCATAAACTGTATTATTCGAGGAGTTCACAAATCTCTGATCTCTTTCAGCGCACAAGGCAAAAGCTTCCTCTCCATGTACTGCATTGTCACCAATTTGCAGCTCATCATTATCCAACCTCAGTGGAACTATCAACCTAATGAACAAGCAAATCAAGCTAGTGATGACAATGTTCAAGCAAACCACAAAAAAAATGCCCAAAAGCTGAATCCCCAGCTGTCGAAAACCTGCAGAAGTTCGACCATTTTGAAGGCCATATGCTAGCCCTATGTACTTATCCCAATCAGGCACCATGTAAAATAGGCGGCAAAGTTTAGGCAGGGCAAAGATGCCGGTGAGAATGCCGCCAAGGCTTCCGGCAATGGCATGGGTGTGGAAAACGGCCATGGGGTCATCAACTTGTCTTAAAAACCTAACCTTGTTATGGAGCACTGTCATTGTGTACCATGGAACACTACCTGAGATCAAACCCATCAGAATGGCTGCCCAACCTTGCACAACTCCTGTTAAGTACCAGGTGATTTAGCATGATTTGCATGGAAACTCAATAAGAAGAACAAACCAACAAAGATAGCAATAAAACAGACTACAAAGATAGCAATAAAACATACTAAGGCCTGGTTTAGATAGTGAATTGAAATGAGATGAAAGTTGAGAGTTGAATAAAATATTGTTAGAATATTATTTTTTACTATTATTTTCGTTTTAAAATTTGAAAAATTTAAATTGTTTATTGTATTTTATTTAGAAGTTTAAAAAAATTATAATGATTAGATGAGATGGGTTGAGATAGTTTCACTATCCAAACTAAATATATATAACTACGTCATCCTAACCATTTTAAATAGGAAAATGCTAGAGAGATTATAAGTTTTGCTAGAAAAATCCTACAAACTGAATTGACGGTTCTTATGATTAGAGTTACATCCCTAATGCAATAAATATAGTTTTGGCTTCATTTTGATTTCAACGTTTAACAAATTGTTTTGTAAAACTTCAGTAAAATTTATGGCGTCGACTCTGGTATTACCGATCTTTTAAACCTAATGTTAATTCTATAAACTAGAAATTGATAATACAAAATTTGGTTTTTAGACGGCCTCTTTTATTACTATCAATGCATGGAAGTATCAGGGAGAATACACGTAACCCTTCAAACTAGTACCATACACTTGCAATCACTCTTCTATCACTTCCAAACTAGTACCATACTTGTAACTCTTTCGGTCCCGTTTGGATTGTAAGACTATCTCATCTTATCTCAGCATTCAAACATCACAAATATAAATATTTTTCACTTTCAAATCTTCAATTTTTTCATCTAATCATTACCTAATTATTAAAACTTTCATAAACTTCCAAACAAAACATAAAAATTAATTCAACTTTTTTAAATTTCAAAATAAAATAATATTAAAAAATTATATTTTAACAATATTTTTAACTCTATAATATTTTTATTCAATATTTTCTCTATCATTTCCCAAAAACCTATAAAAACACCTTAAAAATGCTTTAACTCAAACAATTTCATTACTATTCACAAATAATTTTATTATTGTTCAAAAACTATTTTACTGTTATTTACACATCATCTTATCTCATTTGACTATCCAAACGAGTCATGTAAAGCTATCAATTTTGTCTATCACCACTCAAACTATAAAAAACTTACAATATAATCCTATGTAAAAAATATGACACAATATATATAATCCTATGTAAAAAATTTAGAAAAATAAATAAATAAAAATTTAGAAATAAAAAAGATTTTTGGGTCAGGCCCGATAAAATCCGGTCTTTGTGCACACCCATAAATGAAGGGAATTTTTGTAAAATATATTTGTAAGATTATTATTATTTTAAAAAAATGTCATCCATTAATTAAAATGAATTATACCGAACATAATAAAGGAATTGTATTTCTATGGTTACTTAGGGATAAATCAAGGGATTGTACATTTTGTGGTAATTTGAGGAAATCATTTGTATTTTTCCCTAAATAGCATTAAGAAATAAGAAATATTAGAACCAACCCATAACCATCCTTTGCTTGGATCGTGACTCAATATATATTAATATATATATATATATATATTTATATATATATATTTATATAGGTACCTGCGGCAGGTGTGATGCAAACCAAGCCAGTGATCATACCCTGAACGGCACCAATCACGGAGGGCTGGCCAACGATGAACGTGTCGAGGAAGAGCCACGTCAGCAAACTGGTGGCAGTGCACACGTGTGTGTTAAGGACGGCCAGAGATGCATCTATGCTGGCCACGAAGGGACCTCCACCATTGAATCCTGTCCACCCCATCCAAAGCAGACCTGCGCCTGCAAGCATCAGAATAATATTGTTCGGAGGAAACCTTTTCCTATCTTTCTCACTTCTCGGACCCACCTGCAATTTAAAAATTAAGAATTAATTCCGACACATATATTATAAACACTGCAATTTATATATTACAGTCTTGAGTATACGTGTCATTCCTTAAAGAAAAATAAATATTTTTTATTAATTATTTATAATAAAAAAGATTATTTATTACGAAAACAAACTTATTTTAATAAAAAATAGTCATTTTCTTAAAAATAACTAGTCATAAATAAAAAAATTTCTTGCACCATGCTGACCTATATTTGTTTTGATCATGTGTATAGGTGTATTTTTATTTGAGTATAATTTCTAAATTAATTCCAAAAATATATATTTTTTATATAGGGATTGGGGGGTTTTGATATAGTTTTTAGTTACAATAAACAGTACAAAAAAGTAGAAAATGTGCATATTTCAATTAAGATCGTTTTGAAATAGGGTTTTGATTTTTCCCTTTTCAGATCTTGAGTGGTATTAAAATATAAATGGGAAAAGACTTTGATGTTCAAGTCTTAGGCCCCGTTTGGATATAGAAATGATCTCATCTCATTTTATTTTATCTCAGTATTATAATTTTCTTAAATTTTCACACAAAATATAATAAATAATTTAATTTTTTCAAATCTCAAAATAATAATAATATTTTATTCAACTTTTAACTTTCATCTAAAATCATTTCATCTCATCTCACTATCCAAACGAAACCTTAACAAAAATTTAATCAAGAACCGAATCTAATTTAGTATGCTTCTGTATATAATCTAGTGCTGATATTTTATTTATGATTGCATTTAGTTTTTTAGTAGTTAATTTGCCTCTACTTATTTTATGATACACATGCATGCAACTCTTGATCTATAACTTTAAGAGTAATTATGTAAAATTAAAATATTCAAATTAAGGAAATTTTAGCATTTTTGATAGGTATCACTATCATATTTGTGGACTGTAAAAGAAATTATAAAATTATTTTTAAATGTATCATTTTAATTTCTTATTTTAAAATTAGGCTTGAGTAATTGGTAAAATTTGTAGGGTTTAGTTCAGATCAAGTCGGCCTGACCCACTAATGATTTATTTTCTTATTTAGTATTGGATTAGTTATCTTCAAAATATTTATACTAACATGAATGTTGTTAAATACCCAGCAAGCAGCAGTGAATCCAGCAACACCGGCAGAGAGATGAATAACATATCCTCCAGAAAAGTCTATTATCCCAAGCTTCGCCAGCCATCCATGTGGGCACCATATGCTAAACGCAGCCACTGTGTATGAAAGCGTAAGCCACAATGGCACAAACAACATCCATGCACGAAAGTTCATCCTCCCCAAAAGTGCACCCGCAACCAGAATCAAAGTAATCCCCGCAAACACTCCTTGAAAGAACACCATCGTGGCCGTCGGAAACATCCCCAAAAACGCCTGCCCCAGAAGATACTTCTCGTCCAACGCTACGCCTGGTTTGCCCAAGAAACTGGAGTTCTCAAACGAGAAAAGAACTAGCTCGTCCCCGAATGACATGCGGTAAGCCCAGCCAACCCAGCACACAAGCACCGCTGCGAATGCGTAGAATGCCATGAACGCAGAGTTCACAGCCCATTTGCCCTTCACTAGGCTACCGTAGAGGATCACGAGGCCTGGGATGCTTTGGAGGCCGACAAGGGAGGCTGCGGTGAGCTGCCATGCATTGTCTCCCTTGTTCAACCACTCCGGGCTTGCTTCGTCGGGTAAAAGGTTCTTGGGAAGCTCCATCACTAGTTGATTGCACACAGAAGAAGAAGAGAAAGAACTAATGGCATAAGAAAATATGGCACTGGTAAAAGAATTGGTGCATGGCTCAGTTTCGAAGTTCTAAGCATTTAATCTTTGAATATATTGATGGCTTATTATACGTACGGTTTTGGCAGGACCTGTTGTTTGTGTGTGGATGAATCGGTTTACAAGGTCGGCAGTGTTGGTAACTTGGCTTAGCTTTGATATTTCTTTATTAGCAGTTGGTTGCAAGGAGGAAAATCCAACTTAATTGGAAAGGAATATTGGATCGGAGCAGTCATAAAATGCCATTTGTGAATGTAAAAAAAGAAAGAATCTAAATGCCGTCCATCGTCTGAAAGAAAGGATTTAAGATTTTTGAAGTTTTTGTCCGAATTTGAGTCCCCTCTCTATGATGAATAGAGATATACAACGGTAATATTAAAATATCATGAGAAGTATTACACTTAGCAAAGATATTATACAAAAGTAAATTTACAAATTGATATAAGTTCATTATATAATACGTTAGATTTATTTTATAATAAAATGTAGTTTTACAATCTAACGTAAAACACACGTTAGATCAACTTTACAATAAAAATATAATTTTACAATATAACGTATTGTATCAAGACACATTAGTTTAACGGTTTATTTTTGTAAATTTTTTTTGTGATATTAAAGTATTTTTCTAATAATATTTATTAATATTCACTATAAGAAAATTATTTGTTTATTGCCAACTATATCCTGCGAAAATGATTATTTCTTGTTAAAATGAGTCTGTTTTTATCCCAAATGATCATTGTCATCACAAATATTCTGTCTCAAATGTTTTTTTTTTTTTTTTGTAGTGATTCCTATAAAATTTTTAAATAGCATTAAATGTTCCGATCCATAAATATTACAATATCCATTACTTGTGTCTATTTTTCGTTCTTTATCGATATAGACCCATTACAAGATCGATCGGTCACTTCACTACAACAAATTTGAGATTTTGGGACGAAATTATTTAGGGACGAAATTTTTTTCGTCCCTAAAAGTCATTTTTTGGGACGAAATTTAAATTTCGTCCCAAAAAATCGATGAATTTAGAAAACCGTTCGAACGTCAAAATAACCGATCGAACAGTTTTTTCTGCGACGAATTAAATCGTCCCAAAAAATTTTTACCGTTCGAACGTGAAAAATTACGTTCGAACAGTAAAATTTGGCGGATAATTACTTTATTATGGCGGGAAAAGTTCAAAAACGTTCGAACGATAATTTGTTGTGTTCGAACGGAACATATTTGGTGGCAAATCCTGGCAGGAAGCTTTCTAAACCGTTCGAACGGAATATATTTAGTTAGAACATATTCAAGCACCACATTTATACATTCGAAGGTATAATTTTAATCTCGGTACGAAACTCAAAATATAAAAAATATCTATCATATATACAAATTCATTAATTAATTTTATGTAATTAATTTTAAAATATTTTAATGATTTCTTTTACGTTAAATAAGATATTTAGTAAATAAATATTATCAATCACATACATATTAATCAACCAAATAAAGCAAATATTATCAATCAAAATGTCATATATATTGTTCATAATTACAACAAAAGAAAATATAAATAAAAAATAAAAACTATGATGCGAGGTCTCTACACACATCCTCGACTGCAGCTAATTGTGTCTCTACTTGTGTCAGTCGAGTACTAACTGTGACCTGAGTTGCATTATTGGCATTAATCGCTGTACGTAACTCATCAACCTCTGTACGTAACCCAGAGACGGTAGCCATAATCTCTGTACGCAACTCAGACATGGCAGTATGCACTGCATCAATCACTGCTGATGTGTGTACACCGATCTCAGCACGCAATATGTCAGCCAGCTCCTCGCGAATATATGTGCGTGATGTCTCAGGCTGTGTAGATGTCTCACCGGCCGATACTCCAGTATCTCCTGGCTGCCCATCTCTCTGAATCTCAGCCCTATCTGGAACAGCTCCACGAAAACGAAATCTAGAGTGTCCCGTGCTCCGTGATAGGGTGGTGCTGTTGATCGGTGCCATCGGAAATCGAGAACGCTCGGCAGATTCGGGCACAACCCCGGCATGTAGCAAAAATCGAGTGAGGAGGATCCCAAACGGCAGTATATCTGTCGTAATAAACCGTGCCTCTGATCGGATCCTCTCAAATATATAACCAACGAGGTCGATCGGGATGCCACGAGCGACCCGTATCATAAATCTCGCTCGATCCATGCCGACCTCGGTCTTGTGCTGCCGTGGGTCAATATTGTTGGCAATGATCAAATTCATAATCTTGAAGAAAGAAGATAAATCTGCCTGCCTAATACTCTTGGAGCCATCATACACTGGAGCATCTGGACCAACAATCAAGTCCCTGACCTCGTGATCAGCAAGTGTATCTATCTCATCTGTGTAATCTAGTCCCTCGTCCTGAGACTGAGCTGCATCACCTGAGGGACCAGACTCCCGTACTGGTAGGTTTGGATAGGCATCAAGAAGCCTAGGAATACCCAAATATGCAGCGAGTCCATCCGCTGAAAATATAACAGGAGCTCCTCGGACAGAGATCCTATATGCCCCTCCATCGTCTGGGCTAGCAGCACCGAGCTCTTTATAGAACTCAGTAACGATCTCAATGAAGGAAAGGAGCTCCATTCCTTCTTCTCGCTGATCTAAGATCGGTGCCCAACCACGATCATTAAATACTGATGGGAGGGAATGACCCTCCCATATAAGAGCGACAAAATCAGACAGTTTTACCTGTCGCTCAAGTAAAACGGTCCGCTCTCGAACTGTTTGGATGGAAGATTCTCCTGATCTACCACGTTTACGGCCCCGAGAAGACATTATTATGATCCTGCAATTAAAACAATAAAATATACATTCAAGATTAGTGATAAAATCTAATTACGACTAAAAGATTTACAAAATTATATACTAATAGCAATTTAATAAATTAATTGATAGAACATATAATCAATTAAACGATGAAAACAATTTAATAAGCTAATAAAATGTTAATGGATTTAACTTAATAATTACCGTTCGAACGTATAAATATATGTTCGAACGGAAAATTAATAACGTTCGAACGTGTCTATAAAGTTCGAACGTACAGGTTTACCGTTCGAACGTACTGGTTAATACCGTTCGAACGTAAAACAGATCTAACTCGGCCATGGCTGAGTCAACTCAGCAGCCATGAAAATACTCAAAAATGTTTCGATTCCGTGGTTTCTTCGACTCAAAAACAAAGTATTCTTCATTCCTAAACATCCTACGATAGATTTATGATGTTCTACGGTAATTATTAATGAGAAAATATAATTTTAAGGAAAAAAACTAAATAAAACCATAAAATTATAAAATAAACGGTAAAATGAGTTTGAAAGTACATACATTTAGTTGGGAGGACAAATGTTGTACGTATGTGTTGATCACGACGGCAGACGGCGGTGAAGAGCGTGCGTTCAAACGTTTTCTCACTTTTTCAAACGGTGGAGACGGCGGCGTGAGAGGAAGGAAGCCCGCGATAAACTTATACCTGTAGAACCGTTCGAACGTTAATATTAAACGTTCGAACGTTAATGTAAAACCGTTCGCCCGTTACTGTTTCACGTTCGAACGGAAGTTTTACAATATTATTAAAAAATATATTAAATGTTAATACATCAATTTATATTCATATAAATTATTATAATATATATACTATTATAGTAGATTATATATATTGTAATCTACTATGTAATATTATAATATATATTATAATAGTAGAATATTTTAATTGAAAGCATAATATCTTATAAAATATTTTCTTATAGTATAATAGTAATATATCATAATACTTTACTATCAAAGTGTTATATATGAGATATAACTCATATATAACGTACTATATAATAGCATGTAGTACTATATGGTATGAGTTTATACTTAACTAATATATGTCATATTACATATTCCATTATACTTTACCTACTAAAGTTATATATGATATTATACAACATATATACATAGAGTATAGACAACGACTAATATACTATCATCTTATTAATTTCTACATACTTTATTATGTGACCTTAGTATATTTGGGGCTATATATATGTGAGTATATATTACTAATACATATGATCTTAATAATATATATGATAGTATAGGTCACTATATATATGATAATATATATTACTATATATACTATATAATTAGTATAGATTACCATATATATGATAGTATATATTACATTATATATGATAGTATATATAACTAATACATATGATGTTATAGTACTTTTCATTTAATGATGAAAAAAGTTATATTTAATCATAAAGGATATGTGTTCGAACGGTACTCATAAACAGTTCGAACACATATGTTAATGTTTGAACGTAAAATAAGACATTCGAACGGACAAGGGAAATGGCGGGAAAACATCCCGCCAATTAAAGACAGCTGGATTACCGTTCGAACGTAATTTTTTATAGTTCGAACGGATTATTGCAGTGGTGGGAAAATATCCCGCCAATTAAAATATAGTATCATCTAATATGTCTACATATATTAATGTTGTTCTTTTATTCAACATTATAATGAAAAAAAAATAAATAAAACTTTGTAATACCGTTTGAACAGTTAGAAATTAACGTTCGAACGATAAATTTTCGAGCGGGAATAATTCAATAACGTTCGAACATACTTTTTATACGTTCGAACGTGAAAATTAGGAGGGAATTGTCTCCCGCTTAATATTTTCACATTCGAACGGTTAGTAAATAACCGTTCGAACATGAAATGTTCTTCAAAAACACGACAGAACCTCACAATTTCCTTTCTCTCCGCGCTGTCGCTCCGTGCTCTGAAGATTACCCTTCGCATATTAGAGGTATTCTTTCTCAAACTAGCCCTTAAGCTCAAAAAAATTGTTCATCTCACTCCATTATTCTCGGATTAATATGTGTAGGATAGTTTGTGATTATTTTCAGATTATTCTCGGATTATTTCATTTTCATCTTCAATTTGTCAGGTATTTCTTTTAAAATAGAAATGTATGATTTGAACTTAATATTTTGCAATGTTAGAAAGTTGTATGCTTTGAAATTGGTGTTTGTGTTTGTTAGAGTTTGTAATTAATGGAGTTTTCGGCGTTGTTGAAGACGACTGGAATCTGGAACGAATACGTTCGAACGTATTAGGATTACCGTTCGAACGTATTAATTTTGTTCGAACATAGGGCATCATCGTTCGAACGGGTAATGACATTTCATATACATAATACAAATAGTTTGGGATAGTTGTGTAAATTATATGTACTACTACCATTTAATATTGTTAATTCTAGATAAATAAAATTATTATTCAAATTAAAACACTACTAAAATTTTAAAATAAAATATAAATTTTGGTAGATTTAATAATACTTAAATAGTTAAGATTTAATAATACTTAAATACTTCAAGATAAATTAATAAAATTAATATTCAAATTAAAATACTACTAAATCTTTAAATTAAAATAGAAATAGTTAAGATTTAATACTACTTAAATACTTCAAGATAAATTAATAAAATTAATATTCAAATTAAAATACTACTAAATCTTTAAATTAAAATAGAAATAGTTAAGATTTAATACTACTTAAATACTTCAAGATAAATTAATAAAATTAATATTCAAATTAAAATACTACTAAATCTTTAAATTAAAATAGAAATAGTTAAGATTTAATAATACTTAAATACTTCAAGATAAATTAATAACTTTTAATATTCAAATTAAGATACTACTAAATCTTTAAATTAAAATACTTAATTATAAACATGTAAAACTAATATTTAAATTAAAATCTGGAATAAATATTGAAATAATACCTACTAATTATGTTTTTGTTGTATTGTTGTGTAAATAATATGTTGTTATTGTTTGACATATATTACCATATTTTGTATTTTTTGTTCATCAAAATAAACCTTAGACCCGTTCGAGAGTTATCAATTCGGATGAATGCTTGATTGATAACTCTTGAATTGTCCAGAGTGGACAGTTTGGGATTGTAAGATCATTCTCGCAAACTATAGAACTATATCTGTTGTCGTCCAACATTATGAGGTTGACATTTCATCCATTGTTCTCTGGATATGCAGTTTCGTTGATGGTGCAACGATGTGTTAATCGTCAGTGCACACAACGAAACGAGCATATTTGGAGAACTATGGGGAGATGCTGCCGAAATTTTGTTGGACGTGACAGATAATAGATCATAGGTTGGCGACTATGATCTTACAATCCCGAACGGGATAGGACCAACTACCCGGTGAAAGGTGGCATACTCATTAATTGGTACATGATATATGGATGTTTGCTGATGCATTACAATATTGTTTGTAATGAATATAGTCGGCATGGATAAGAGTTGGATGAGAGTTACCGATCGATTGGGTCAGAATTACAATGTATATGCTGAAGGTGTTAAGAAATTCTTGGAGTTTGCATTGGGTACATGTGATAGTGATGGGCGTATCAGATGCCCATGCAGAGAATGCAGGAATTTGCGTTCTCATAAGATAGACTTGGTGAGAGAACATCTGTTTGTCAAAGGTATTGATAAGGGTTATACTGATTGGGTCTTACACGGCGAACCATATCCAACTTCATTTGAGGCTCCACATGAAGAAGAAGAGATCGATGAAGATGTACAACCAGAGATTGTTGGAGATGATTACGATGAGGATATGGAGGAAATGTTAGGTGACATCGGTGCGGGAATGTTTGTGGATGAAGGTGACACGGACACATTAAGCTCAAATGATGGGGGCCATAACACTTTTGCACGCTTGTGGAATGATTCACAGCGTGAGCTATATCCAGGATGCAGAAGACATAGTAAGTTGTCGTTTACCGTAAGATTGCTTCACATAAAATCAATGTGTCGATTATCTATTAAGGCAGTCAATATGTTACTTGAGCTGTTTAAAGAGGCACTGCCGACAGACAATACTTTACCTCGTAACTTCTATGAAGCAAAAAAGTTGAAACGAGGACTCGGATTTGATTACAACGTAATACATGCATGTACGAATGACTGCATATTATTTTGGCGAGAGAATGAGCAGTTGAACGAGTGTCCTATATGCCACGAGTCAAGATGGACATCGGACAAGGCAAATGTTCCGCAAAAGGTCGTCCGCCACTTTCCATTGATACCTAGATTACAACGATTATTTATGTCACGCGCAACGGCTGTAGATATGACATGGCACTCATCAGATAGAGTAAGGAACGAGAATATTTTGTCACATCCTGCTGACTCCCAGGTGTGGAAGGAATTTGATCAGGAACACCCATGGTTTGCTGAAGAACCGCGTAACGTAAGACTTGGGTTGGCAACAGATGGATTTAATCCTTTTGGGAACATGAGTACTAGTCATAGTACTTGGCCAGTTGTACTTATGCCGTATAATTTACCACCTTGGAAGTGTATGAAAGATCCATATTTCATGATGAGTTTGCTCATCCCAGGTCCGAGGTCACCGGGAAATGATATAGACATACACTTACAGCCATTGATTGCAGAATTGAAAGATTTGTGGGAGAATGGGGTTGTCACATTTGATTCGTCAACAGGCAAGTCGTTCAAGATGCATGCTGCGGTGTTGTGGACAATAAATGATTTTCCAGCTTATGGGAATTTGTCAGGTTGGAGTACTAAGGGGAAAATGGCATGTCCAACTTGTAACAAATATACCAAATCTGAATGGCTTACGTACGGGAGGAAATTATGTTTCATGGGTCATCGTCGATTTTTACCTGGTGACCATAGATGGCGTGGAAATTCTGGAATGTTTGATGGAACTGTTGAATGGGGCCAACCTCCACCATATTTGTCTGGCGAAGATGTACTTGCACAATTTATAGATGTTGGTTGTAATGAATTTGGTAAAAAACAACGAAAGAGAAAACGAGCTACGAATGAGTTGAATTGGACAAAGAAGAGTATATTTTTCGAACTCCCGTACTGGTCGAAGTTAAAATTGCGACATAGCCTTGATGTTATGCATATTGAAAAAAATATTTGCGAATCCGTATTGGGAACATTGATGTCAATTGAAGGAAAAACAAAGGATACAATAAACTCAAGGAAGGATTTGAAGCGGTTGGGAATAAGACGGGAAATGCAGTTGCAAGAAAATGGTTCGTCTGTCTACATGCCGATTGGGTGGTATACATTGTCAAGGAATGAAAGGGTTACATTTTGTGAGTGGCTAATGAAGATCAAATTACCGGACGGTTATGCCTCGAATCTAACAAGGTGTGTGAGAACAAATGATTGGAAAATAACTGGATTAAAAAGTCATGATTGTCATGTTTTCTTACAGCGTATCTTGCCTATTGGTATCCGTGGGTACTTGACCAGAGATGTGCGTGTGGCTTTGACTGAGTTGGGTGCATTTTTTAAAGACTTATGTGCGAGGACGTTGAATGTAGAAGCTTTGGATCGAATGGAACGAGAAATTGTCATAATATTGTGTAAGCTAGAAAGTATTTATCCACCGTCATTCTTCGATGTCATGGTTCACCTAGCCGTTCATTTGCCACGTGAGGCTCGACTTGCAGGACCAGTTCAATATAGATGGATGTATCCCATTGAACGATTTCTTGGAAAGTTGAAACGTACAGTGGGTAACAAGGCCCGTCCAGAAGGATCAATTGCAGAAGCATATATTGACGATGAGTGGCATACCTTCTGTTCCAAATATTTCCACGGAGTTGACACTCGGTTTGATCGGCCAGAAAGAAACTTTGACGTTGACCGAGCAAGACAACGGACTATATATTCTGTGTTTTCCCAACAAGTTCGTCCAATTGGTGCAGTGCGTGGTTATGACTTGTGTGGAAGAGAGTTCGAGAAAGCTCAGTGGTACGTGCTGAACAATTGCCCTGAGATAGAGAACTACTTGAAGTAAGTTATAACTTTTTCTTAATTTAAATTGCCTCATTACGTCAGGGAAAAAAATACAAAATATAATATATTTGTGGTAATCATCAATTTCAGTGATCATATTAACGTGCTCAAGGAACTAGGAGTAAATGATATAAACCAGAAACATGAAGAGGAGTTCCCGAGATGGTTTGAAGAACGGGTAATGAAATTACATATGCGTTACTCAATAACAAATGAAAAAATATTAATTTCAACTTTGATATAGTATATGCTTTACTCAATATGTAGGTTGTACAATTGCATGCGAATAATCCAAATGATATATCTGATGAACTGTATGCATTGGCGCGTGGCCCATCGAGACGCGCTGCTCGATATTCTGCATGTATTTCTCGGGGAAGTAGGTATCACACACTGGATCGAGATTGTTATAGGAAAACCCAAAATAGTGGTGTCCTAGTCGAAGGAAGTCATGATGGAGAAAATATTGATTTCTATGGGGTTATTGTCGATATAATTGGAATGAAATATTTGGGAGAGCTTGCGGTGTATCTGTTTAAGTGTGATTGGTGGGATTTAAGCAATCCTCGTACTGGAGTCCGTGATGATGAATATTTTTTGAGTGTTAATACATCAAAAAAATGGTATGAAGATGATCCTTTTATTTTGGCTTCTCAAGCATCTCAAATATTCTACTTAGATGACCCGAAGTTAGGAAATCAATGGCGAGTAGTTCAAAAATATTCTCCAAGAAATATATATGATGTTATCCCTCAGGTGGAAGGACAAGATGAAGAAGAAGATGACTCATCTACTCAAGAAGCATACCAAGAGAGTCAACCCGCGATAAATTTGTTTGTGGATTTGAGCCAGTATGAGATGATTCCATTAAATAGAGAAGATATTGAGGCTGAAATTGTTGATGCGACAGTTGAGGAAAATGTTGAATCATCTGAAGTATCTACAGATGATGAGAGCGAATTGTCAAATGAAACTGATACAGATTCTGATTGACCAATTAAGTGTTAACATTCCACTTGATGACAAATATTTTACTTATTGAATGTATCAGTAGTTTAAAATTATGCCGCCAAAGAGGAAGGAAGTTCGCAACCCATCTCCACCTGTTCCTAGCTCTCCTTCAGACTCACCATTAGAGATTGATTCTACAGAACAAGGTAAAAATTTAATACTCATAAAAGTTATTAATTAAGGTCCTGTAATAGAAATATAAATGCAATTGATTACAATGTTATATTTTATAGAATCTACAGTACAATCTCGTCAAGGTCGAGGCACCACTAGAGGGGTGACGTTGGAAAAATATCGGAAGGTGGGTAAGATCAAGGTTAACATTCCTGACGAACATACTGGGGGCGAAGGACAACCAGCAGCTTGGCTTGCATCACATGTGGGTGCTCTTACACGAACTTACGCACCTTTGGCAACGACTTCATGGAAGAAAGTCCCCCAAGATGTTAAAGAGCTTATCAAGAAGCGTTGTTTGGTAATATTTAAAATATTGATTTAGTAGAATAAATTCCTATACTTTACTTAAATTTAGAATATTATAAATGATAATGTGTTTGTGACTATTTTTTTAAGGATGATTTCGAATTAAATTTTGGTCGGAGAGAGGAGCGTAAGACTGTGGAAGAGCTTATGGGTAATGCATTCCGCAAATATAAGGCGAGGTGTCATGAGCATTATAATAAGTTTGAGAAGAAGGAAGATGCACGCCAACATCCTTTCCAGGATGTCCGACCTTCTGAGTGGGAAAAACTTTGTGACATGTTTGAGGATCCATCATATCAGGTATAATGAAATTTAATTATTTTACTTGTCATATCTGTCATTTCGCTTCATAATATTTTCAATTTCTTTGCAGGAGCGAAGTTCTATAAACAAAACAAATAGATCAAAATTGAAGATTAATCATCATGCAGGCTCAAGATCTTTCCATCGTCTTTCTCAGAAATTGGTATTGCTATTTTTTTTATTGGATATAGTTAATTATTTGGACTCATCATAATGACTTTATATCTTTAACACATTTATTGTAGCAAGATTCAGATACTAATTATGATCTGACAAAATTATATGCTGCATCGCACACTGATCGTAATGGAGAGTGGACTCATCCTGATGCCCGTGAAAATTATGTAAGTTTTATAACCTGTTTGAATTAAATATATTAGAATATTTATGACGATATTAATTCTTTATCTTATATATGGCTAGGATAAAATGGTTGCCCTACGTGCTGAATCTGCGTCAGATCAAAATTCCTCAACAAGTGATATTGAGATTTTTACACAAGTCCTGGGTCAACGTTCAGGATATTTGAGGGGTTTGGGTCGTTGTGTAAAGCCTGGTCCCTCTTCCTCTTCTTCTGGGAATGCATCTATGACTTCTATAGCGCTAGAGAATGCGAATTCCAGAATCGAAGAATTGACTGCAAGACAGCATGAGTTAGAGGCTCAATTGGCAAAACAAGCAGATATGGAGATGCGCCTCAAACAACATGAAGAACAACAAGAAGAGTTCAGAAGACAGATGCAACTCCAAATGCAGCAGCTTATGCAACAGTACAGGCCTCCAAACAACTGATGGATTTTGGGATTATCTATTTATGTACGAACAATACCTGTCTCGCATGTTATTTATTTACTTTGCGCTTATTTTCACACTTTTGTGAGTGTTAAACAGTTTCTAATGTATTGTGGCAAATAGTATGAATGTCTATTTGGTTTTCTATTATTGATTTAAATTAAAGAGATATCGTTCGAACGAACGTAAAACGTTCGAACTCTATGTAACGACAATAGCGTTCGAACGTAGATAATACGTTCGAACGATCACACAACGTTCGAACGTAAATAATTTCAGTCTTGTTCGAACATATCCTATACCGTTCGAATTTATATAGCGCGTTCGACCTGACCATTTAACGTTCGAACACAAAGACAATTCATAACGTTCGAACGAATTCATGTGTGTTCGAACATATTTCGAACTCGTTCAAACAGGGTACTACTGTTCGAACTTAAAAATTTTCCCGTTCGAACTATTTTCTGGGACGAATTTAAACCGTGACGAAAATTTTTTTTCATTCGAACGTGTTCGAACGGTTTCCTTCAATTTCGTCCCAAAAGAAATTTTTTGGGACGAAATGGTGATTTTCGTCCCAAAATACCTTTTGGCACAGTGATATTGGAACGACTTTGGGACGAATTTTTCTCGTCCCAAAAATTTTTACGGGACGAAATTGGGGTCTTTTGGGACGAAAATTTTCGTCCCAAAATACCCTTTCTGTTGTAGTGCTTGGACGAGGAATATATCTTGATATCAATGAAAAAACTAGATCAGTCTCTTTTATCCATATAGAACGGCCGGTAAATTATAATTTGTAAAATTGATTTTAACTTAAAGTTGACAAATGGGAGAATGTTAAAGATAGAAAATAGAGTTGCACATATCTACAAGGTAAAACAATCACTACGAGGTTGTTGATCTAAAGTTCCGATATTTAAAAGTTCACCATATTCTGCAATGCATTTCTATATATTGGTTTTCCATTATATAATTGTAATTTGTAACAACACAAACTCTTTTTTTTGGTTTTTTGTTTCTTTCCCCTACTAATGGGTTTTCATTCCACGTGTCTTATATATATATATATATATATAATATTAAGATAAAAATCACTACAAGAAAAATGGACTTTTGTAGCCATTTAATTGCGGCAAAAAGGTTATTTGTAACCAAAACAGACTTATTTTGGCTGTAAATAGTTATTTCGTTGGAATTAAATGGCCACAAATAAACAGTTTTCTTGTAGTGAATATATATATATATACAGGATTTCTCTTTCAAAACATTATTAATAATAGAGAGAAATGACCCTCCTCAATCCAAATTTGCTCCGCCACCATTGTTAGCCCAATCTTCTCCAACTGGTGAGCTATTGGGAATCCCATGTCGATGAATGAATTGAATCTTCCAACAGGGCCAGCTTTTCATCATCCGCCTTATCTCATCAATAATTTGGCCATAGCTTGTCTGGTCTTCCTCAGCTTTGTTAATGTCCCTAATAATGGATCGTGTATCACCTTCAAATACTGCATTTGAAAATCCTAATGCCACACAAACTTCCAGAGCTCTTCACAAAGTACTAATACATTCAACTATGGTTGGATGAGTAACATGTCTCCTACTTGCGCAAAGTGACAACAGAATTCCACCTTCTGAATCTCTAATTATCACTCCAATACCAATCCTATTTGTAGCCCGATCAAAAGCTGCATCTCAGTTTACTTTAACACAATTTTCCTAAGTTTTTCTCCATCTTATTGATTTTCTATCGACATCGTACCAGTATACCGTGTTTTGTACAAGAAATACCGTGTTTTTCCATGAATGTTTTTGGTGGCAAAAAGCATAATTTTTTGTGGAAAAAACTCTATTCCCACCAATTTTACAGGCTCATGCGATATAAGTCGTCACAAAAAGTATTTTATCCTACGAAAAGTCCAAGTCTTAGAAAATACCAAGCTATTGCTACGGGATTTGTTGTGATTGCTGGTGGGAATCGGGCCAATTATCGCGACAGGTACTGGTGGGTATTACTATTACCCACTAGAATATCTGGAGAAAAGAATTCTTCCAGGAAAAAAGTATTTGCTGCGAAATGTATTCGCGGCAAATACTAAAAGAATGCCGAAAAAAAAATGTAGAAACAAAAAAAATGAGACGAAGCCAAAAATAATCATGGAAAATTGTCTAATATAAGCTAAAAAAATATATACAAACCTTGGAGATTCAAACTGACAGTAATAACAATTTAAAAAAAAAACAACTAAACTTATGCTAGCATGTTTACAGGAAAAACTCCTAATGAGAACCCTAAGAATAGGAGACTAGTGTCACGAGAGATGATTAAAAAGAAAAAAGAATTGATATTCATCACTTAAGTTGAGAATAGCCAGAAAATATTGAAAATTTCCCTTTCTCCTACTAAGAAATCTCTGATTGATCCTTCATTTTGGTAATAAGAAAATCTGAGCTAATAATGTTGGAAACTTTTGGAACTTTCAATAACCAATCCATGCATCCAATAAGTTGCACTGCAGTGCATGTGATAGTTACTCAGGTTTCAAACCAGAGTAACTAACTTAGTTAGACTAGCTCCAGGGCTCATCCAAATCTGTGGAAGGGAAAAACATAGCATTTATTTTGCCCCTAAGAACTACAGCCATGTATAAAAACAAACTTTAAACATATCAATGAATATAGCAACTATAATGATCAGTTGCAAGTGTACAAAGAAATACTAACTTGATAAAAAAAATGTTATATTAAACTCAATCAGGAGAAGCACTGCTTACCTAATTAGGAGAGAGTATAACATATCAGCATAATATATATCAACATAATATATATGATGAAATCCTATGAAACATACCAAAAACACAACATTCAAATTCCATAGTTCACAACACAACACATTCACAATAAACCAAATACTAAGCCACTGGCTCTATTACTCAACTAGCAATGCCAAACTTCAATATATATATATATATATATATATACACACTAACAGTAGTAAACGTGCAAAGCACTTTTGCCACATCTACCTAATTGAAGAAAAAAATAAAGTGTGACTTCAAATATTTAGATAGTCTAATGCATAAGAGTGAAATTACTATTTATTCATGTTCATCATTTATTATGGAATTTAAATTATATTAAAAATTCAAATTAATTAGATAGTTTTATTCTCTTAAAAATGTTCAGTAAAATTTCATCATTTATTTAATGATAAAAAATTAGTATTTTATAAATTAAAATTGATTTTAAGTGTATGATATAATATTTATATTTTAATTATCTATTTTATATTAGTTTAAATCAATATTTAAACTTCTACCATTAGATTAAATCTGAAAATTCCAGATGAAGGGTTGGGATTTAAAATCCCAAACCCAACCTTTTCCCCCACTTTTCCTTTCTCCCTCTCTCTCATTCCCCACACACGTCTTCCCTCTCTCTCACCCGATCTCTTCCATCAAGCAGCCCAACGCATCCGTGCACCACCCTTCTACATAACGGACCATCTCATCAACTTCCCCTCATGTCGACGAGCAAACCCCACAGTCAAAGTCCCTTGGCAGGGCGTCCCTTGGCCGCACGTGAGCAACCCGAAATGGGTCTCGACGCATGGGGTCTCCACCCTTGCGCCACTGCGGCTCAACCCTAGCTCCACCAAGCACCACTGAGTTCCCCTCACACCTTGGAGCACTTCCATGGAACCCACCACCTAGAGCTCCACCCTAGACCCACACACGCAACCCCTCTACATATAAGGGTTTCTCCCCGTAGCGCCGCCGTTAGCCACTCCTACAGCATTGCACCACCACTAGCAGCCTCGTCCTTCGTCGACGACCCCTCCACTTCCTCCTTTCCTCCAGTCGATGACCCCTGATTTGTGATTTGTGTGGTGATTTTGTGATTTGTGTGGAAACTTGTGTGGTGATTTTTGGGGTGATTTTGTGGTTATTTTGCTGTGATTTTGCTGTAAGGATGTAGAGAGAGACGCGGATGTAGAGATGGACGTAAGGGGAAGAAGAAAAGCGCTGTTTAAAAAAAACACTATTAATTAATATTCATGTTACTGTTCATTTGAGGATAGGCATTTTCATCACTAATAAACCAACAAAAGTTCAAGCATACTGAGTGATAGGTTGCCAATAATCAGAAGGCCAGTTATTCTGCATCAAGCACCATAACGAAATTACATCGCAGTCATAACTGTTATGATGCCATTGAACCAAGACCCTTGTTCAACTGGCATAAGCTCTTGTTGTAAACTAAAAGGGAAAAATATATTATGTTCCAGGGGTTTTAAAAAATCCATATATCAAAGTTGTGCTCCATTGAAGTAGGTAGAAGCATACTATCCTCAATTTCTAGCATGCTAAATAAAGCCCCCAGACAAATGTAGAATGTCTACTTGGGTTTTGTGAGAAGAGAAGAAAAATGTAGACCCTACAATTGAAGCAGTCAAGAATCAAATGGTGACATCTAAAAAATATGATACAATTTAGAGTAGACTTCTTTAAAGGAGGTTTCTTATTTGAGCATCTCACCTTGAAACTTGTATTACATGGAAGTATGCCGAATTACATAGATGAAAGACAAAAGATGGGTCAAAGGAGGGCATACTGAGTATAGAAGTAAAAAATGCCACATCCAGCGAATGATCACAAATAGAGAAGAAACAATAAGACACTATAATTTACACAAAGATAAGTGCCAAGAGTTTGGGAAAAAATAAAGAATATGAGGCCTTAAACAAATAAAAGGAAAAAAAAAAAAAATGACCACTGCTTGCTAGACATACAAAGTAATAACCATGATTAAAGCGTTGAATCCTTGAATCTACACATACGTATCGTAAACAAAAAAAAAAATGAAAATGATTGAACCTTCCATATATCATATTTTTTTGTAAGTAAAATTCTGTAAATGGTTTTTAATGGTTTTACATTCCAAATCATCAACTTGTAAAGGTTGAAATGGGTTGTTTAGAGCAAAGAGATTAATTCATTTTGATAAATGAATACAAATAAATATCTTGTGCACACTTCATGAATACATGCACGACTAAATCATTTTCTCAAAAGTTTAGGTAAATGAGATAAATACATGAAATAAATAAGGACATCTAAGACAAAATGGAATGGAAACAAAAAATAGAGCCACGAGTATCGTAATCAGAGGTGGGTTCTTCCTACAACTAGAAATTCTTTCCTGGAGGACATATGGCAGGAGAAATTTCTTTTGATAAGTAAAAATAGAAATCTAACATAATATATTATTTCCATCTACCTATAGAACCAAGACACATAATAGATTTGTCTAACTGAAAGCTCCTACCCCAATGGGATCAGTAGCATCTAGAAGTCATGGCGAAAGAAAACTAAAAACTGCAAACCTAGGAAACTACAAACTACGTCACGGTTTCTTTAAGCCATATAGCCATTAGTCGATACATCTCTAGAAAAACTAACTTCAGTTCTTGATGTTGACAAAAGAGAGATACAAAGTGATGAAGACAACGACTACGAGGCAACGCAGCTTTGAACTGCAGAGGAAGAAATGGCTGAGTGTGGGTTGTTTGGCATAGGGGAAAGTGAGAGAGGGATGTGGAGATGGCAGCGGTGGAGCCCTAGTCTAGAGAGAGAGACAGAGAAGAGAACGGAAGGGAGAGAGATCTGAGATAGGGATGAGATGAGGTGGTGGTGGCGTCGCATGGCGACGGCGTTGCATCTGTGGTGGCAGTTGAGAGAGACAGTGAGAGATGGCAACGTTGAGGGAGTGACGGCGAGCTCGTGGTGGCTAGAGAGGCTGCTAGCGATGGAAACACTAGCTACTTCATTGGGAAAGGCATTAGGGTGTTTTCGGCTTGTGGGGTTGACAGTGCTTGGAGGGAGGGGGAGAGAGAAGAGAGGAAATAAGGGAGGGATTAGGGCTTTATTGAAGTGATCCTAGCCTTACATTCTAAATACAATCCAAGGGTGGAGGTTAAAAATAACTCTTTTCCAGTGTATTATACGAATACTTATTAGTGGCGACAAGAAGTCACTGCAAAAGTTAGTTTATTCTCCCTACGATTGTGATTTCTGTGTTTAATATGGCAGAATTTTGTAGCTTGTTGCTGCAAAAAGTTAGTATATTCTTGCTAACACTATGATTTAAGTTTCTTATATGGCAGACTTATTTTCCGGGACTCAAAGTTGCTGCAAAAAGTTAGTTTTACTGACGACTTCTAGGTCGTTGAACGTGATTTCGTGGCGAAAGGTTGATTTTTTATTCACGGCCGGTGTTTGTGACGTTAGGTAAGTATTTTCCACCAGCTTATGTCTTGGAAAAGGAACTTGTGGAATGTACAAAATAAAAGTGCTTTTGTTCTGTACATTCTTTGTTAATAATTGTGATGCTTGATACTCTTCCTGTGATACCCCATATGATCTGGATAAGGGTAGATGGTTTTTGGGATCTCACATTGCTTGGGAAGGAGAAATTCTTGCTGTTTATAAGGTTCCAATGGGGCTACAATTGTATTATTGACTAGTCATTTTGGAGTATAGGTCATGTGGTTTGGGACTTCCATTGGAGTGTTACAAATGCTATCAGAGCCTATCCTAACCAGAAATGTGGGACTTGAGCCGTGCCACCTAAAATAGACAGGCCCGACGAGGATGTGGGGAATTTAAGGGGGTAGATTGTGATACCCCATATGATCTGGATAAGGGTAGGTGGTATATGAGATCCCACATTGCTTGGGATGGAGAAGTTCTTGCTGTTTATAAGGTTCCAATGGGGCTCCAATTATATCATTGACTAGTCCTTTTAGAGTATAGGCCATGTTGTTTGGGCCTTCTTGTGGGGTGTTATAAATGGTATCAGAGCCTATCCCAACTAAAAATGTGGGACTTGAGTCGTGCCACCTACAATAAACAGGCCCGACGAGGACGTCAAAAATTTAAAAGGGGTAGATTGTCATACCCCATATGATCTGGATAAGGGTAGGTGGTGTATGTGATCCCATATTGTTTGGGAAGGAGAAGCTTTTGGTGTTTATAAGGTTCTAATGGGGCTCCAATTGTATCGTTGACTAATCCTTTTGGAGTATAGGCCATGTGGTTTGGGTCATCTATTGGGGTGTTACACTTCCAACTCTTCTTTTGTTGCATGCACCAACTCTTGAGGACTTGCAAACTTGTTTTAAAAAACAAACAATTTTTTTCTAAGCCACAACCTCCTCGTTATCACTGCATTCTATTCTAATTCATCTTATGCAGGTTGATGAGTGTACGAAAGTGCACTCTAAATACCAAATTACTGGACTAAAATGTTAAAATATTAATAGAAATCATTGGAATTAATGTGTATTCTTGAATTGAGTTTCTATTTACTTTGGAATACTCCTAAATAGATTTTTATGTTTAATTTCGAAGTCTATAAAAGAGTAAGTCCAAACCCAATCAAATTCAAATGACTTTTAAGTGGGCAAGATGTTGGAACAACCTAAGAACTTTCAACGAGTGTAGGACTCTTCAAATAAGGATAATGATGGGGTTTGAGAGTAATTCGGATCAGAGTCCAAAATGCGTTAGGAGACAGAATGGACATATTTTATTATTTTAATCATAATTTTTCGTTCAGATATTGAATTGATGCGATTCTTAATGTGTTGGAAAGCTACCTTAAAGGGCTACAAAGTTGTCTCTAATAAGGATTTCCAAATTCAAACTCCTGAAGTGCGTACGTGACTGCCAAGTTGAGTCCTAAAATTTAGGTGATTTTGTGTGTGAGAATATGAAAACATTAGGGTTTCTTTCCTACCCTATTTAAGTACATCATCAGCACGAAATTTGAGAGTTTAGAAGAGAGGAGACGGCTTATTTTGAAGGGAGAAGATCTAAAATTAATTTCCATGGCCACCGTTTGCTTTATTTTTATCTTGAAATTTTTGTTGTCCATTATATTTGTGGGTAACTAAATTCTCAAGTAGGGCTAGGGATGAACTTGCACATTAGATGGTATTTTTAATTTATTCTTGATTTATGTATTTGATTTTCAATTACTAAAACTCTTTTGTTTTATCATTCTCAATTCATCGTTAATGTTTTCTTCTCCAAATAATCATAGAATTTATTCTATTTATGGATTCAGTCATGTTTTTTCTATTGAATGGATTGACTCTTTAATTATGTTTGGATCAATTATTTCTCTATATTTATTTAATTATTTGCTGCAATATCGCTTCCTGAGTATATTGTCGTCGTTGGATTTTCTCAATAGTGATAATAATTTAAGTATTTTAAAAGTGGTAAATGATTTTTCAAAGGGTTACATTTGATTTGATCTTGGTTTATAAATCTATACCTTCTAATTGAGAATATTAGGAATTGAGTTCCCAATTGAGTTATTCAATGAATTAAGAATAATTAAAATACTATATTTGTGTAAGGGATTCTCGACGCTTTACCATTTGTCAAACTTGAGTACTTTTTGTGTTAGTCACTTTGTTTTACTTTAATTTGCATTTAAAATTAATCTTTGTTTTCCCATTAATAATTTAATATCTTTCTTTAGTTTCTTTGTTCTTTCTACAATTCTTTTAATTTGTCTCTCTGTGGAATCGACACCCCAAAGCTGTGCTACACAACTACCGTATTATTTTTTGGGCGTAATCAAATTTTGGTTCCGTTGCTGGGGAGACGGTTGAAGAATTGCTAGATAGGTTTTTATTTCAGCAGTTTGTAAAGGTGGCAACTTCGTTCCCTCTTTTAGCTTGTTTCATTATTATTATTATTTTTCTTTTCTTTCATAGTATTTTTTGTTTTTAGTATTTTGTTACCTTGCATGCACAGAGATAGAGATAGCTTGGGTAGATTTGCTTGTAGGCCTGTGGAAGAGTCAGAATCAAGCTTTTTAAATCCTTTATTTGACAATCCATCTAGTCTCGAAGAAATGAGTGAACACGAGGATCAACCCATTAGAACTCTTCATGATTACCTCCACCCTACAAGCACAACCACACCATCATGCATCATGTTTCCAGCTAATACTCGCCAACTGGATTTTAAAACATGGATAACACAGTTACTCCCTACTTTTCATGGCTTGGAAAATCAAAACCCATATGTGCACATTAGGGAGTTTGAGGAAGTTGTTGCAGCTTTTCATAGTCAAAATGCAACTGATGACGTTGTGAGACTTAAATTCTTTCCTTTGTGTTTGAAGGATAGAGCTAAGAGTTGGCTATACTCACTGAGATCCCGATCTATTGGGTCATGGAGTGAGATGACTCAGGTCTTCTTAAATAAATAATTTTCCCAACATAAGACCAATGCTTTAAAAAGGTAAATCTCCACCTTTGCACAAAAGGACAGTGAGACTTTGTATCAGTCTTGGGAGAGATTTAAGGAGTTGTTGGGTATGTGTCCTCACCATGGGTACGAGAATTGACGCTTAGTGAGCTATTTTTATGAGTGACTTATACCTAGAGAGTGCCAATTTGTGGAGATGATTTGTAATGGTGAGTTCTTACATAAAGATCCTGATGAGGCCATAGAATACCTTAATGAGCTTGCTAAAAAAGCTCATACTTGGATTGGACCCAGTGCTACTGAAAGCACAAATAGGTCACGACCCGCAGGAAATCCAAATAGTGGTGGAATTTACCATATCAGGGAAGAGGATAGCCTAAAGGCTAAGGTTGAGATGCTCACTAGGGAGCTAGATGTGTTAAAGACTATGGACTTAAAGGCAACACACGTGGTTAATCATGCAGAGTCTTTTGGACCATGTTTTGTGTGTGGCGGGGTAGATCACCTCGTCTAGAGTGTCTCATATTTGTTGAGATGAGAGGGATGTATGAGGAACTATGTAATGCCTTAGGTATGTACAAGAAGCCTTTTACACCTTATTCCGATACCTATAATCCGGGGTGGCGCAATCACCCCAATTTTAGTTGGAGGTCTGAAAACCAGCCACCTACACAACCCAGATCATACCTTGCACCATATCATGCACCTTCATCTTCTAGGAATCCTTTAGAAGACACTTTGCATGCTTTTATTGAGGCACAGGGTAAGACCAACCAAAAGTTTGAATATTTGATTACGCAGGTTGTTGAAGAAAATAAGGAGATAAAGAGCCAAGTGTCTAAATTGATGATCTCCTTGAGTGTGAATGAGTGAGGTAAGTTCCCTTCTCAGGCTTAGTCCGCACCTCATGGTCAACACATGACACAAGAAAATTTGAAGGGTTTAAATGCCATTGTGACGAGAAGTGGTAAGTCATTACACTTCCCAACAACGAACAAATTAGAGAATGTGGAAAAGGATCAAGATAGTAGTGATGTCGAGCTGACCAAGCAACCTAAGGTGAGAAAAAGTCCTGTTAAGGTACCATTCTTTCAAGTTTTAAAATCAAGCAAGCGAACTTTGGATCCTAACAATGAAATCCTAGAGAATCTAAGGTAGGTAAAAATCAATCTTCCTCTATTGCATGTGATTAAACAAGTTCCTACTTATGCCAAAGTTCTCAAGGATTTGTGTACAGTTAAGAGAAAGCACCATCTGAAGAAGACAACATTCCTGACAGAGCAAGTTAGTGCTCTAATTGAGCAATAGATTCCTCCCAAGTACAAGGATCTTGGTTTTCCAACCATTGCATGCAGCATTGGAAATCATAAGTTTGGGTAAACTTTGTTAGACTTAGGAACTAGTGTGAATCTAATGCAATATTCTATTTATTTGCAGTTGGGGTTGGGAGAAATCAAACCAACCACTGTGGTATTGCAATTGGCTAATCGTTCAGTCAAAGTACCCTAGAGTGTGGTAGAGGATGTTCTAATTCAATTTGATAAATTTTATTATCCTGTTGATTTCCTAATCCTTGACACTAGCTCTGCTGTTGATACCACTTCTAAAATTCTATTGATTTTAGGTAGGCCTTTCCTTGCAACTGCTAATGCTTTTATTAATTGCAGGAATGGGCTCATGAAGCTATCTTTTGGAAACATGACTCTCGAGGTGAATATCTTCCATATTGCAAAACAGTCATAAGATGATGACGAGAGCCACCAGACATACATGATTGACTCACTCGTGGATAGGGGTGTTTCTATAGCTCATGATTTTGATCCCCTTGAGTATTTTCTTGTTAATGCTGAATTTGATTCTATCAGTGATCCATCTGATGTAGTTGATATTTGTGCTATTTTTTATAGAACTTAGGATTACGGCACTCGGGCATGGTAACCGAAGTTTGAGGAGTTGCCTGAGAAAGGTGAAAAACAAATTCCTTCAAGTGTGGAAGCACCCAAAATTGAATTGAAGCCTCTGCCTAAGGGTTTAAAGCATGCTTTCCTTGGTCTAGGTGATACTTTTCCTGTTATTATCTCATCTGAATTGTCTCAGTCTCAAGGTGAGAAATTAATTTGGACCCTAAGTGAGCATAAGTCGGCCTTAGGTTGGAGCATTGTTGATATAAAGGGTGTTAGTCCTTAGTCTGTTATCATAAAATTAATTTAGAGGAAGGAACTAGCCCTCGTAGAGACCCCCAGCGTAGGCTTAATCCTACTATGAAAGAAGTGGTAAAAAATGAAATGTTGAAACTATTAAATGCAAGAATGATATATATATTGCTGAAAGTAAATGGGTAAGTCCTACACAGGTTGTTCCTAAAAAGTCAGGTGTTACTGTGGTGAAGAATGACTTGGGAGAGTTAGTCTCTACAAAACTTGTGACTGAGTGCCGGATGTGCATTGATTATAGAAAATTCAATGCTGCCACCCGGAAAGACCATTTTCCTCTCTCTTTTATTGATCAAATTCTTGAGCGTGTGGCTGGTCATCCTTTCTATTGTTTCTTGGATGATTATTCTGGTTATTATCAAATTGAAATTACATTAGAAGACCAGGATAAAACCACTTTCACTTGTCCATTTGGTACTTATGCTTTTCGTAGAATGTCATTTGGATTGTGTAATGCACTTGCTACTTTTCAACGTTGCATGATGAGCATTTTTGGTGACATTGTTAAAAATTGCATGGAAGTTTTTATGGATGACTTGACTATTTTTGGATCTTCTTTTGATGCATGCTTATTGAATTCAGAGAGAGTGTTGACTCGTTGTGAGGAGAAGGAACTAGTTTTGAATTGGGAGAAATGCCACTTTATGGTACCTTCAGGTATTGTCTTAGGGCATATTATTTCTTCTAGGGAGATAGAAGTTGATCAATCTAACATTGAATTAATCTCTAAGTTCCCTACACCTAGGACAGTAAAGGATGTGAGATCCTTTCTTGGACATGCAGGCTTTTATAGGAGGTTCATACATAATTTTTCCACCATATCTAGACCATTATGTGACCTCCTAGCTAAAGATGCCCCATTTGAGTGGACACAAGCTTGTCAAGAGGCCTTTAAAATGCTAATTGGCAAGCTCACCTTAGCACCCATAATACAGCCACCTGATTGGACATTGCTATATGTGCTGTTCTTGGACAGCGAAGGGAGGGGAAGCCTTTTGTTATTTATTATGCTAGTAGAACTCTAAATAGTGCTCAGATGAATTATTCCACCACTGAAAAAGAGTTGCTAGCTGTAATGTTTGCTTTGGATAAGTTTCATGCTTACTTGATTGATTCTCCTATTATTATTTTCACAGATCATACAACCCTTAAGTACCTTCTTACAAAGAAGGATGCTAAGGAGAGACTGATACGGTGGATTTTACTTTTGCAGGAATTTGACATCACCATCAAGACAAGAAAGGAGTGGAGAACGTAGTGGCTGACCATCTCTCGAGGCTCACATTTGAGGACACATCTGACCACCTACCAATCATGGATGATTTTCCCGATGAGCATTTACTTTCTATTACTTCTCTACTATGATTTGCTCATATTGTGAATTATTTGACTGCAGGTGAGATACTGGTGGATTAGAATGCTCAGGACAAGAGGAAGTTCATGACTGAGGTACGTAATTTCTATTGGGATGACCCTTTCCTTTTCAAGTACTGCCCTGACCAAATTTTAAGGCATTGCATCCCTGATGAAGAGATTGCTAGCGCCTTGGAATTTTGTCACTCCCAAACTTGTGGGGGCCACTTTTCAATGAAGAAAACCATTGCAAAAATTCTGCAATGTGGATTTTATTGGCCCACCTTGTTTAAGGATGCAAACATCTATTGTCGCTCATGTGAAAACTGTCAAAAGTTAGGAGTTACGTCCCATTGTAATATGATGCCTTTCAACCCAATTTTGGTGATTGAAATTTTTAATTTTTGGGGCATTGATTTTATGGGACCATTTCCTCCTTCTTTTGGATACCAGTATATTCTTGTGACAGTAGATTATGTGTCAAAATGGGTAGAGGCAACACCTTGCAGGAGTAATGATAATAGGACGGTAATTAAATTTCTCAAAGAGAATGTGTTATCTCGATTTGGTACACCGCGTGCTATCATTAGTGATCGGGATACACATTTTTACAACTGTTCTTTTGAGGCTTTGATTAAAAATATTGGGTGGTACATAAGATCTCTACTGCCTACCATCCCAGACAAGTGGACAGGTAGAACTTGCAAACAAGGAAATTAAGCATATTTTAGAAAAAAGGGTCAACTTGGATCGCAAAGATTGGTCTTTGAGACTAATTGATGCGCTTTGAGCCTACCGTACAGCTTTCAAAACTCCCTTAGGCATGTCACCTTATAGGCTTGTTTTTGGAAAGCCTTGCCACTTACCTGTGGAGCTCGAGCATCGAACTTATTGGGCCATCAAGCATTTCAATTTTGACATAGGAGAAGCAGGTAAGCTTAGAAAATTTCAGTTGACCGAGTTAGAGGAGTTGAGAAATGATGCTTATGAGAACTCTAACATCTATAAGGTTAAAATGAAAACGTTTCATGATAAAAATATTTTGAGAAAAACGTTTAAGCCTAATGATCGAGTGTTCTTATATGATTCTAGACTCCAGAAGCACCCAGGAAAACTTAGTTCTTATATGATTCTAGACTCCAGAAGCACCCAGGAAAACTTAGGTTTATGTGGACTAGCCCTTTTGTTGTGAAGAATGTTTTTGCAAATGGGGCGGTAGAAATAGAGGATCCTAAGGATGGTCAGATCTGTAAAGTATATGGTCAACGCTTAAAGTATTAATTGATAGACAAGTTCCGGAAGTGGAAGACATTCCACTTGTGGATCCGGTCTATCAACCTTGACCACACCACGCATGTATGTTTTTATTTATTTGTTTTGTTTTATTTTGTTTTATCTTATTTTTTTTCTTTTCCTTTTTGTTTGCTGTTATTTTCTTTGTTTTTGTTTGCAGGTTAGTTTCATTTTGTTATTTTAGGTTACCATCTTTGGTGCTTAGCGAGCTACCCACATCACTCATCAAGTGTATTCTACCATTTTTAGTTATTCTCCATTCAAATTTGATTCTTAAACATTGAGGAGAATGGTTCATTTAAGTTGGGGGGTGGTGGTACAAATTCAGTATTGAAAATGCTTGTTGTAACTCTGTGGCATATTTTCATGTGTCAAATTTTTTTTTTAATTTTGCATCACACGTCATCCTTTTCACATGTGTACTCATTCTCATTCATAGTCATTTTCGTGAATTCATCAAACCCACCATAATCATTTTTTGCTGAGGCATTCACATAATCTTTAATTCTTTAATGCACTCATCCAAGTTTTGTGGTAAGATGGTGGTTTGACACATGTAGCTAGAGAACTTTTTTGCTTAAGTATTAATGTGAGTTTTGGAGAGGATTGAGAGCCTACAAATGCAATAAATTGTGAGAAGCATTCATTGATATGTTGAATTGGACACTTCTTTTGAGAATATCATTACATGGTTTGTGGTAAGATGGTGGATATACTTGGGATATGACGAAGGTCAACTTAGGATCAACGTTTGAGTCTTTCAAGCTAACCATTTCCATTATAGACCCCTAGTAGCCAACTTTGAGCCAATATACACATGTAATATTTTCTTTTCATATGTCCACATGCATGCCTCTCCACATTGGAGTATAGCTTATATACTAATTTTTCCTATCCTTAGTGTGTACTAGATGTGTAATTCTTCTTTTTGAAATGAATAAAGAAAAGAGAGAAAAAAAAAGGAAGAACATGAGTTACAAGGTGTTCAAGTGAGTGAGCTTCAAAGGCAAAAATACCAATATTGCGTAGAAATAACAAAATACCAGGGAGACATGTAATTGATCACCAAATTATAAAAAGAAAATGATAAAAAAAAGAAAAAAAAAAGAAAAGGGAAAAGAAAAAGAGACATTATTTGATTATTTGAAAGGTTGAAGAGTACATCAAGTGAGCAGTGTGGTCTACTGAGATATTTAATAAGATTCCTTTTGTATGTACTCGGAAGTTTTTGAATCTCTTTTCAATTTTTTTCATATAGCCTCGAACCTAAGCCACGTTACAACCTTTTGTGTTGACTATTCTGATCCTAAGTAAGTTTTTGGAAAGAATGGTTGAATTCTCATTTGTTAGTGTTCCTATCATAAGATCAATGCTTGTTTGTTGCTTGTGCATAATTACCTAAATCTCTATGTGATTGTGTGTACACCATTTGTCGACTCCATAGAGAGAGCCCTTACACGAAACACTATTATACTTGTGAGTTATGGAGTTGAGCCTTTTGCTTGAGACGTTCTTGATGTTGTATGTGTCAATGTTAGTGGTAAGATGGTTATAGCTTGGAGAACACACACATACTTTGTGAATTACTATAAGTGGATTGATCTTGATTGGTTATTGGATTTCTTAGTTTGTTTTTGATATGTGAATTTGAAAAATGTGAATTAGTGGCCTATTTTAGTGATTCTCATCCCTTTCATCTCTTTAGCATAGAAATTGCTAGGGACTAACAATAAGCAAGTTGGGGGGTATGATGAATGTAGGAAAGTGCACTCTAAATACCCTATTACTGGACTAAAATGCTAAAATATTAATAGAAATAATTGAAATTAATGTGTATTCTTGAATTGAGTTTCTATTTACTTTGGGATACTCCTAAGCAAATTTTTATGTTTGATTTCAGAGTCTATAAAAGAGCAAGTCCAAACCCATTCAAATTCAAAGGACTTTCAAGTAGGCAAGATGTTGGAACAACCTAAGAACTTTCAATGAGTGTAGGACTCTTCAAATAAGGATAATTATGAGGTTTGAGAGTAATTCGGATCAGAGTCCAAACTGCGCTAGGAGATAGAATGGACACACTTTATTATTTTAATTATAACTTTTCGCTCAGATATCGGATTGATGGAATTCTTAATGTGTTGGAAAGCTATCTTAAAGGGCTACAAAGTTACCTCTAATAAGGATTTCCAAATTCGAACTCCTAAAGCACGTACGTGGCTGCCAAGTTGAGTCATAAAATTTAGGTGATTTTGTGTGCGGGAATATGAAGACATTAGAGTTTCTTTCCTACCCTATTTAAGCACATCAGTAGCACGGAATTAGAGAGTTCAGAAGAGGGGAGCCGGCTAGTTTGAAGGGGAAAGATCTAAAATTAATTTTCATGGCCACCGTTTACTTTATTTTTCTCTTGACATTTTTGTTGTCCATTATATTTATAGGTAACTAAATCCTCAAGTAGGCCTAGGGATGAAGTTGCACATTAGATGGTATTTTTAATTTATTCTTGATTTATGTATTTGATTTTCAATTACTAACACTTTTTTGTTTTATCATTCTCAATTCATTGTTAATGTTTTCTTCTCCAAATAATCATAGAATTTATTCTGTTTATGGATTCAGTCATGCTTTTTCTATTGAATGAATTGACTCTTTGATTATGTTTGGATTAATTATTTTTCTATATTTATTTAATTCTTTACTACAATATCACTTGTTGAGTATATTGTCGTCGTTGGATTTTCTCAATAGTGATAATAATTTAAGTATTTTAAAAGTGGTGAATGATTTTTCAAAGGGTTACATTTGGTTTGATCTTGGTTTATAAATTTATACATTCCGATTGGGAATATTAGGAATTGAGTTCCCAATTGAGTTATTCAATGAATTAAGAATAATTAAAATATCATATTTGTGTAAGGGATTCCCGACGCTTTACTGTTTGCCAAACTTGAGTACTTTTTCCGTTAGTCACTTTGTTTCACTTTAATTTGCATTTAAAATTAATCTTTGTTTTCCCATTAATATTTCAATCTCTTTCTTTAGTTTTTTTATTCTTTTTACAATTGTTTTAATTTCTCTCTGTGGAATCGATACACAAAACTGTGCTACAACTATCGTATTATTCTTCGGGCATAATCACAGGTTAGTGATCCTTTTCGCCTAAAAGTGTAGAAAAGCTGCTTCCTTTGTTGACCACTTCTAAATAGGACTACTGTCAATTGCCCATACATCATTTGCAGCTAGATAGCCTCATAAAACATGTATAATAGATTCCTCATCTCTTTGACAAATTTGACATTGGGGATCATCAATTACTCTTTTCTTTTCCAGGTAGGCAGAAGATTATTTCTTGCTTTCTTGTGGAAATTCTTTACCACACCTGGAACTTGCAAGGCCCGTAATCTTTTCCATCATTGACCTTCCATGTTGCTTGATGAAGTTTCTCCCTTTAAAGATTTCCTCCGAGAATATTCCAAGTGATAAGCACTTTTGACTCTGAAAATACTCTTTTTTGAGTAACCCCATATCTCCTTGTCTTCTGCCCCTGATTTACTTATAGGAATATTGTAAATTTGTGCAACCTCTTCTACTGAAAAAATACTGGCAATGGTATTGTGACGCCCGCAAATTCCACTTGGGATCGGACGAACATTTGAAGCGTCGAGACATGCAACACAAGGTTACCTGCCCCCGTTCATGACATATAAGATGCAATATTCCTAACATGCATCTAGCATTATGCAATATTCGCAGCGGATAATTTTTCTTTTTAGCAATACTATGCACCAAACCGAAAATATCCCAAATACTTAAAACATACTTCATACATAATGACATACTAAACAACTGAGATCACAATATTAATCCATATGGTTGTGATCAAAAGAGTGATGGAGATTGAACTCTACAAATACAAGTAGTAATCTGAGGTAACTACTGTATTAACACCTACATCGCATCGTCGCTTAGTCGACCATTTCCAGTTGGTCGATTCCCGATTCTCCTTCAGATCCTGTAACAAAATCTACCATTCGGGGGGAATGGTAGTTGGGACTACCACAGTGAGATTTGATTACAAATCTCAGCAAGTTAACAGGAAACTTCCACACAGGTTAATGATGCATGCATGGCAGTAAAAGCATGAATGCATAATCAAATCGTAAGTAATCATAGCATAACTTGACATACAACATAACATAACTGGCATAACTTAAACTGAAACTGAAGCTTAGCATGAACGTGACTTGAAACATAACATGGACTTGAAACATAACATGAACGTGAACATGCATAATTTGAACTTGAACTTGAGCATGACATAACATAAATGTGAACTTGGAACATAACGTAAACGTGAACATAACATAACATGAACTTGGAACATATTCTTGTCTCATGGGATTACCATGATTGCGTGAACGTAAACTTGAACATAACATAACGTGAAACATGACTTGAACTTGGAATCTTATTCAATAGACTTAATCATTAACATGACCATATGGGTGCTACACAGGTCCCCTTGAGCCGTGTGTCCCTGCCGATTACCGCATCACATCACAGGTTTCTATACCAGCTGTGAGTGCGTTAATACGTACTCCACAGTTGTTGTGGCCCCACGTATTCTACGTGTCACAATTGCTGTGTCTCACGTAGTGTATGCTCCACAGTTGTTGTGGCCCCATACTTCATGCTCCACAGTTGTTGTGGCCCCATGACTTATCTGTTTGTGCCACACTTGCTGTGGACACACATAACATAATGTGTGGCACCATCGGCGTTAGTGCCTGGCGCGCTCCGGTGACCAGCTAATTAGGCCCCATTCGCAACCTGTTGACTGTACTTCGTCAACCCAGGGAATTTCACACCTATTTAGACACTCCAGCGTGAACAAAGGAGTTCCACTAGGATATTACCCCATCCTAGCGCTTAGGGTCGTGATTGACATGAATGACTTAACTGGCAGACATGACATTTCGTAACGTGACGTAACATGAACGTGACATAAAAGACAGAAATCTTGACGTAACATAACGTGACATGAACGTAGGACGACAGACATGACATACTTCGAGACATAAATGTAACAGAGAACATTTCATAACATGTCATACATGTAACATGCAACATTTCGTAACATGGCATACCATATAACAGACAACATTTCTTAACGTGGCGTAACATGTGACAATGAATATTACATGACAAGAAATACATGTAACAGATGGCATACTTAACTTAACATGACATACTTGCAATGTATAGCATGTATAGCAATACGTGACAGAATATCTTGTGTAACAGATGAATAATTCATGACAGAATAAATTCTGTGTAACAGATAAATATGTAATGACTTGGCATGGCACATATGATAACATGCATACATACAATTTAGTTCCCTTACTTATCACACATACACATTAAATTGATAGTAAGTTAAAAGCTAACTTACCTCGATCTTCGTGCTTCGAGACAAAACTCAAGTGCGATAACGGGAAACTGAAAGTAGTGATTTCTAAAAATTAGAACTTAATCACTAACAATTAGGAATATGGAAAAATATCAACTTAGAGTAAAATTACCATTTTACCCTCTACATGTGGGAAAATGACCATTTTACCCCTAACTTAAGGATTTTGCATCATAACTTCAAAAATCACCAAAATTTACATACCTTATGTAAATTTTGTCCTAAACTCAAATATCAATTCATAAAAATTTAAAACTAAACACAACCATCAAAACTCTATATGGCCGAAACTTACAAAGGCTATTTCCTTTGCTTTTTGTTGTAATTCTTTCAAATCTCAAAACTCATGATTAAACCAAAATTTTTCTTCTACTACACTCATAACATATTCTTAAGAATAATCATGTTTTGAATCATGAACAAAAGTCATCAAAATCACTAAAACCATACTTGAACTTTTTGGTTTCTCTTCTAAGTTCAAAACAGAATTTTGTTTCTAACTTGTTTTGATCAACCTCTTGATCCATGACTTATAAAGAAGTGATCTTCAAACCAAAACATCACATGGTTCAAAAAGGTGTCCTAAAATAGATCCAAGCTTCAAACTCAAGATCACATGGGTAAACATCAACCAAAACATAAATTTAGCCAAGAACATCATCACTTTGGCCTAACCGAATATCTCCTTCCATAAAATTTCATATGTTCGAAACTAACATCAAATATCTTCAAAATAACATTCTAACATGTATATAAGATGCTTAGGATCTTCCAATAAAAATATCAAAGCCATTGGAATAAGATTAAACCATAAAAGATTTAAACTTTCTCAAAACAGAAACTGTTTTTCCTCTTCCAGTTTCTAAGTTTCTAGACCTAAGAAAATATTTCACCAAAACTTTTAATCATGCAACAAATCCTCAACCAATAATCATATACACATGTTAACAGTACTCCATAAAAATTTCGGACCAAGATCTATTCATTAGCTTGGTCAAAAACTCCAAAATATAACACACTCTCCAGTTTATCGCCCAGAATGACCTTTCTGGGGTCTAAACAACTTTTTACCAATAAAATGATCTCCAAATGGAACAAATAAGATATCCACATAAACTAGACTCCAAAATAAACAACTTTCATGAAGGAAACGTTGCGAGGAAACACTTACAAAAGCTTCGAAACAGGCATTCAAAAGAGATACGAAAAACTGCCCGAGAGTGTCTTTTGTGTTCTATGAAGGAAAAGTGTAAAGGAGAGTTGCTTTTTCGTGGGAAGTGGACTGAAGAGCTTCTTACACAAGCTATGTAAAGTGATAGGACTGAAGGAATGGTTGAGTGTTGGCCTTTTCTTCTCATAAAAATCAGACCAAGATCTTTTCTTAAGGTGGAGTGTAAGAGTGAATGAGTGAGGTGGCCCTTTAGCTATGTCTTTCAAGAACCTTCTAGGCTCTTCTTGTACAGATCTGGCCAGCCAAGTGGGGGTACAAAACTTAGCCATGAAGCAATCCTATGGTGACCAAATTCGTGGGCCTTAAAGGGCCTAAACCGAATGGGCCTAAAATTTGGGGTTTAAAGAAGGTTTGGGTTGCTATCAAGCCCAAATCCAATATCACTTGGCCCAATCAATTTTTCAAGGTTAACAAGGTTGGATAATGATGTTCTAACACAAATTTGAAGGATTAATAGCATGTGGAAGTGATTTAATCAAGTGATTAAACACAATGCTAGAAATCGGATTAGAAAATGTTTAGAGGCCAACTTTAGGGTTTTGGGGAAACCGTTTAGGGTTTCGATTTCAACCATGCTTTTGGGCTTTCGATTGGATTCCCACCATTTAGAATTTCACTAGGATTGAAAACCTCTTTGATCTGGCACAATTTGGTTGAGCAGATGAAACAAAGTTTTGCTTAAGCGACATGATCTCACACCTTGATTCCTTCAAATCCAACAAACGTTCCTTATGGTGCCAAGTGTCTAAAATTATTCACTAAGTGTGGCTAAGATCTTGCCAAGTGTCCAAATAAAACTTCTCTAATCCAATTTGGACATTCCACACTGTGATTTCGAAACACTGCAATTGGTGCGCTTATCGAGGTTACTATTCACTTCGAAAAAGTGAATCATAAACTTAGTACTAAAAATTCCTAAATATTCATATTAACCTTTAGTGAAAATCTTTTACCGAAATTTAACCTCGAAGTGCCCCTAAAAATAATTTCACAATTTCCAACAGACGTTTCGTCCGGAATTATGAAAATAGGATATTGTGCCATAAAATCCTAAATAATCCACTGAGTGTAATGGCGTAGACCATAATGCATTCTGACACTTCTAACCACCTCAAATAAATAAAACTCATATTTCTAGCAGCATAGTGAGTGATAACACTGACTATGTTGACAGACTAAAACCTATGCAATAGGTCGATTCGTAAAAACTTATGGGATTTTCACGAGATTCCTAAAGTCAATAGAAATTCCGCCAATGAATTTCTAGCGGGCTGTTACAGGTATCTTCCTTCCAGTAGTGGTGCTCCTCATTGATTAGTTCCTTTACTCTCGAATCTGTAGACAACATCTATACAGGTGATTGGACACAGAAGAAAGTTGGGGTTGGCAACCACTTATCCCTCCATACATTGATTTTCTCCCCATTTCCCACTCTCCATCTCAATTCTTCTTTAAGTAGATCTAGATATGCAAACTTCTCCATATCAATGATGGCCCATGTCCTAATCTTGATTCAAGTAGGTCCTCATTTTTATAATATTTTTCTTTCATAATTCTTGTTGCCAAAGATTTTGGATGATGAAGTAATCTCCAAGATTGTTTAGTCAACATTGACTTATTAAAACACTCCATATCTCTTAAACCCAAACCTCCTTTCACTTTTGACTCCCCCATTCTACTCCAACTTCACCATTGAGTTTTCTTATCCATCTGTTTATGTCCCCACCAAAATCTTTGCACCATGGTTGAGATTTCCTTGCACAAGTTCCTAGGGAGTTTAAAGATACTCATTGAGTATGTTGGGATGACTTGTATCATTGCCTTAATTAACACTTATTTCCCTTCTTGAGATAATAAGTGATTCTTCGACTATTTAACTTTTGCCAAACCCCCCCCCCCCCTTATGCATCTGAATGTATTATATTTCGAGCTTCCCACAATGGCTAGTAGTCCTAAGTATCTCTCATAAGTGCCTTCTACTATTGAGTAGAATGCTTGAGTCGTTTGTACTTTATCCAATGTTTTTGCTGAAAAATAGGGAGGTTTTATGCTTATTAAAGAGTTGGCCTAATGCTTTCTCATAGACCTCGAGTAGGATGTGAATTCTATTCCATTCTGACAACTTTGATCTATAGAAAATCAGGCAAACATTAGCAAACAACAAATGGTTTATCCTTGTGCCTTGTTGTGCTGAAAATATCTGCAAGTGCACAGAATCGTAGCAAGTAATAAAGTGTTTTAAAGAATACGAATGTCGAACCCACATGAAATAATTATGCTATTGAGTACGGAAATTTACTAAATTAATTACTATTTGGAAAACCAAAATTTGAAGAATAGATTATTTAAATTAAACTGAAGAAAAGAACATTAAAATTAAGATTTTAAAGATAATAAGAATAGATCTAGAGCGTTTGATTTCACCTAGCAAATCCCACATAATTTATTCTTCCTTGTTATAGAATTCACATTATCCCAAGTTGATGATAAAAATCCCTTAACTATTCAATATTCTCCAATAATATCAAAAATATCTCCAACTAATAACTCTATATCTCTATGTGAATTTAACTAATTGGAGACTCATTAAGTTCTTTCAATTTTTCTTGAAAATCACACTAATTGCGGTAAAGTATCTTTAATCACAAATCACCTATTGGTCTCAATGTGAGACAATAGATCGAACAATAATTAGCTTAAAAATTGCAAGATTTAAGAATAAGGAATAAATACTCAATCATAGAAATATTGAAAATAAAATAACTTATAATATAAATTGTGAGTTCAATGCTAGACTACATCAAAACTCTAGAAAATAGAATTAGTTCATAATGAAATTGAAAAGAAAAACAATAGTTGATGATGCATGCGGCTCTCGCCTCTGCTACCCTAGATTTGCCTCCCTGAAAGAAACTTAAATAATAAACTCTGGAATATTTTTACTCTAAAACTCAAACTCCTCTTCTCTATTCATCCCACCAGACGGGATTAAATAGATGTCAAAACTCAAATCTGGAAACAAGATAAATGCAGTTACAATCTTGCCTAAAGATCTGAAAAATAGTTTCTAAAGTTAAATGTTAACATAAAAGAAATTATTCCAAGAATAACGGAATTATCTAAAATGGAAGAATCAGTAATAAGCGGCTTGATTTAAGGAGTTCGGGAGGATTTGGTGCTCAACAGATTGATTGCGAAACTCGAAAGGGTCCTACTGGGTAGATGCCATGTGCGCTAAATATAACTGGTCTCCTCATCCAATGGCCAAGATGTATGGTTTCTGACAGAGATGTCCCGCCAACCTACCAAGCGGTAAAGCTACTCGCCTACTAGTTGTTGCTCATGATGTCGTTTAGATTGGTCTTTTAAGTGGGTCGTTTAGACTTGTCACCCAATCAAGTCGCTCAGAGCCTTGCACCAAGTCTTCTCTCCCAGAAGGTAAAATATCTTGCTTATCGCCTAACTCTTTTCGCCAATTCTAGTCACAATTTTAGATCTCGCTGCCTCTCATCGATCTAGATCCATAGTCTCTTCTTTTGTACCAAAATGCTTTCTTTTCGTACTAAATCTTTTAATTCCTTCAAATCCAAGAAAATAGATATATATATATATATATATATATAGAAATAAAATAAAATCAATAGTATTGAAGGAAAAATGACACTTTTCATAAATAAAATAGTAATAAAAATCACACTTATCAAATACCCCCAAACTTAAGCTTTGCTAGTCCTCAAGCAAAGAAGAAAACAAAGACAATTAAAACAAGCATTGGTTTGATTCATAAAATTTATTACCTCAAAGATTGCCTTAAGTCTATAATTCAGGATTAATCAAGTCCCAAAAGTTAATTCAAAACTCAATTTCACTACATTACCCATCCTCACATTCATGCATATCCATTATTCTCACTTCATCATTGGCTCCCCGGATAGTTTTATACAAACAAGTAAATGAATAATGGATCTTTAAACACTCCATAGGCTTGCTTTTCCAATCACTCTCCACTAATGTAGAACATAAACTATCACTAGGGATCAATAGGTTTTTATTAAGTTTGTAATGTAAAGCTAGGGTGAGGGTTACAAACAAAAGGTAGGATTCAAACAAAGCAAGAGAACTTAAGTTTGAACACCAACAGACAAATAGAGCATTGTCCCTTCTAACACAAACATCTATTCTCAATCTTTGTGAATCTCTCAACATACATCTCTTTGTTGTACATTCAAGTATCTCTCTCTTTACCCCTCTATTCGGCAGGTCGGACATTTTCTTTTCTTTTCTTTTCTTTTTTATGCAAGTATTTCATACCTTTTCGACTGTCTTTGTGGATGACTCTCATCGACCTTTTCTTGTTGGCCAGACAGTAGACGAGTTGACTTTTTACAGCCCAAAACGTATGATTTTGATAATATGGCTATAATTAACTTTACTCTTAGACCTTTTACTTCTCTTGCCTTTCATGCTCTTGTGAGTCTGTGACATTGTGTATACTTAGTTCTCTTGAAAGGTAAGAAAATAAGTATTTAAGCTCAAATAGAATAGGGAATATGAGGTTTACTAGAAAGAAAAATATAAGGCCAAAATGTAATTCAATAAAGCTCAAATGGGTGGTTAGGGATAATGATAATAAATAGGCAAGTTTGAAAGGCTCAAATTGTCCAAAGAAATGCCTCAATCATTTCTATAGTAATATTCTGTCTAGGATTTCGCCTCGAGTGTAATCAAACAAGTTCTAGAGTAAGTTGAGACCATACAAATTCACAGAAAATTTCTCTAAGTATGCAAAATGATTAATGATCATAAGAAGCATTCATTGAACATAGAAAATATCAAATTAAGAAAAATCAAGTAAAGAATTAACAACTAGACTTAAGTAATGAGAATTTTTCCAAAAAATCATAATCAATTTCAATCATATTCTTAACAAAGGCTTTTTATTCATCAAACCATACAGTTTTTATCATCATCATCATCATCATCATCATCATCATCATCATCATTATTATTATTATTATTATTATTATTAAATAAATAAAATAATATCACTCACCCTAAACTTAAATATCACATTGTCCTTGTGACCAATCCCCGCTTGGGATAGAATGGAGACCTAGAGCGTCAGGAGATGCAACATAAGTTTATATACCTCCGTTCATGATAGTTACTATGCAATGCATCTTAGTATGCAACTAAAAGTATGCAATAATCGCAGCGGAAATAAAAGGTTAAGGAGAAAATATGCTAGAATAACTAAAACATCCCAACTTCATTAGATAATCATCATGTTCGAAATACTAAAGTAGCATAGACTTGTATACAAAGTCATATCATTCTCTTAATGTGATCTATAGCATAAAGAACTTGGGTTATGAACATCAAGATTAAGCCCAGCTTCCTCTCCAGATCCGGCTCCTCCTTAATCATGCAAACCCAGTGCTCCATCAATCTCGTCCTGGTCGATTCCTGACATAACTTCTATCATTCCGAGTGGAATGATAGTGGTCCCATAAAAATGTGAGATTTACTCAAAATCTCATTAAGTTAAACAAATAACTGACACAAAGAAAATCAATCATGAAAAATGATAGATATGCAATGCATGAGATGTGTAAAAATCAGTATGCATATCTCTCATCCAGATTCTCAACATCTTTTTAAAAATATGGAGACACGAGCTCAATAAGTAATTTCGTCATCATTTTGAAAAGATATAACTTTTTCATAAAAATTTCATCATAAACATTCATCATCATAGACTTACATAATTATCTTAATTAATAACATAATGTGTGGTAATGTCAGAGTTCCCTATATGTACTGTGAGTACCTGTCAGTGATCGTAGTATATAAGAAACTATGTTGTCTATAAACTCGTTCTCAATGCAGTGGTAAATAACATAACATCATAAAAATTATAACGTGTGCACCCACCAACATTAGGTGTCATAACATGTTGACTTCGCTCCGACGTTCTTTAAAAAGAACCCATTCGAAGCCTGTTGACTGTTCTTTGCCACCCCAAGGGTTACCACTCCATTATTAAACACTCTAGAGTGGACAGAGGAGTTCCACCAGGATAATTGTCCATCCTAGCCTTTGGAGTCGTGATAAAAATGATTTTCATGCTATGCTTTTAAAAAAATATTTTTTCATGACGTGCATATGTAGTAAATTTCATACAAAAATGACATTTATAAATGTAATATGCAAAAATGGTGAAAATGTCATATGTTATGTAAATATGCACTCAATATTTCATATAACATGATAATTTTATACTCAAAATGATAATTGAAGAATAAATGAAGCATTTATCAATAACTCATAAAAAATTTATCAAGGTGTAAGTTAGAAGCCAACTTACAAACTTCCGAGGAAATTTGAAATTAGTCTCGTAGCTGCTTAAATCGTGTGTATACAAAGTTAGGATTAATACTCTTATGGATAGGTTCAAAACCAAAGGCTTCAAAAATTAGATATTTACAAAAATACCCCTAGACTTTCAAAAGTTGTCATTTAGGCCCTAAATTTTCACTAATTGCAAACGAACTCCAAATTTAACCAACTTTCATGGACTTCATATTTTTGACATTTAAAACCATCTATACCCTTAGATTTTCAAGATTCATAGTGGAACTTGTCCAATTAGTCCCAACCCATGGCATGCATCCTAGTTGGTACCTATGTATATTTTCAACTCTTGATCCCTATGAATGCATGCATATGAGATTTTCTATAAACATTATGATCACTAACATATTTATGGTCATTATGAAGTCTAATCCTTGAGTAATCAAGTTCATTCCAACACTTAATCAAAGCTAAGAAATCCTTAATCACCAATATGCTTAAAACCGATTCATGCTTGATGATCAAAACAAGATAGATTTAAAACCTATCATGACATGCTTCAAATAAAAAATTTAACCTTTCATAATCATGTTAGGATATTGATAGATCATATAAAATCATGCTTAGGACATGCCAAAGCTAAACTTCCAATTAAAAACATTCAATCATTCAAACCTTCCTTTAATTGACCCGGTTTTGCATTAAGCATCATAACCTTCTCAAAACTCAATCAAATTTCGTACCAACACTTGGAAACAAAGCTTGACATGCTAGCTAAGATTAGAAGGAAGATAACCTACAAATTTCATGGCCTTCCAAGCTCTCTAGACTGCCTTACACAAGAACACTCAAGAACTCACTAAAACTCACTCGGTTTGCACTCTTCTGATCTCTAAGAGGGGGAAATGCTTTCAAGGCTCAAGATGATGCTTGGAGCTATGGTGTGGATGAAATGAGAAGGGGAGGGAAGTATTTATAGGTGGCTAAGGAGTGAGGGACGTTGACTTGGGTGCTTGGTGATTGGGTGAAATGGGAGGTGCTCAAATCTGGAAAATTTTCAAATTTGCTTACATGAGCTTAGGTCATTTGTGCAGAATCAAATAGTGCCCTAAAGCACCATCATTTCCTCTCCACAGTAGCTGCAAGGGTCCTATAGATGACTCCAAGTTGTGGTGCATCATTTGGATGGCAGAAAATCCCTTAAATCACCCTTGAAAACTGGTGGAATGGTTTAGCTAGGGTATTAATATGGTACAATCATGGTTTAAGGGAGTATTAATTTAAGAAAATTTGAATTAAAAAGCTTAAAAAAAGATTAAGCATGATTAAGCTTCAAAGCATGGCTTAAATTGCACTAACCTCAAGTATGATGGTTAATGGCCTTAGCCAATTTTTAAAACTTAATTTGGATAATTTGAGTGTGATTTGGGCTTAAGGAAACCAATGGTATGGTATATTGGGCCTTTGGTCTTTGAATGGTAAAAGAAGTCCAAAATGGCTATGGGCCATATGAGCTTGAAAAGGGACATGGGTCCAATCTACGCCAAAAGCCTTATGCCTTCCTATACTTGGACCAAGACTAGCCTTCATTTCCTAAGGGCTTGGTTCAAGGTTTTTCTTGGGCTAGGCCTATGAATGTACTTGGGTCCTAAAAAGCCTCCCCAAAATTACTAATGGGCTTGCCTTTCTAATCCTTAGCTTATTAACACTAAGTACAAACATTAATGCTAATCCCACTATCAACCTTAATGAAAGTGATTAAGCCATAATTAAAAGTCTAATCTAGTGTACTTAAGGGTTAATTAAGTGGGGTGTTACATCCTCTCCCCCTTAAAACAAGATTTCGTCCTCGAAATCAGGGTCAAATAAAACATGCAATGGGTAAGGGTTTGAGTGTTGAGTCACCAATCGCGCTATAGCTATGAGCTATGCCATGCATCAATGTGAATGCCATGCATAAATGCGAATGCCATGATGCAATGCTAAACAAGTCACATGCCAAACAATTAAGAGTATTTGCTTCTCATGTTAGCTTCTTTTTCCCATGTGGCCTCTTCAACATCATGATTTCGCCACAAAACCTTAACCAAGGGAATTTTACGATTCTGTAGTTCCTTATCCTTCCAATCAGTGATCTGAATTGGAACTTCCTCGTAGGTTAGGTTGGGCTGAAGTGAAATATCCCTCGTGTCAACAAGGGTTGGAATTTGCTTTTCGAAACTCTTCTTGAGAGAAGATACATGGAAAACATTGTGGATTCCTTGCAATTCAGTGGGAAGATCCAGCCTGTAAGTGATTGCTTCTACTTTCTCCAGAATCTCATATGGTCTCACATATCTTGGACTTAACTTCCCTTTCTTTCCAAACCAAATGAATCCTCTCATGGGCGATACTGTAAGATAGACCCAATCGCCAACTTCAAACTCGAGGGTCCTTCTTCGACGATCAGCATAGTTCTTTTGCCTATCCTGGGCAGCCTTCATCCTTTCCCTTATTTGGCAGATCTGATCCTTCATCTCTTGAAGAATCTCCGTACCATAGATCCTTCCTTCTCGTACTTCATCCTAGTATAAGGGAGATTTACACTTCCTTCCATATAACGCTTCGTAGGGTGCCATTTGGATGGTGGCCTGGAAGGTATTATTGTAGGCAAATTCTATTAATGGCAAGAGCTTCTCCCATTCGTCCTTCTCTTGCAAAACACAAGATTTTAGCATGTCCGCTAGGGTCTGAATCGTTCGTTTAGTCTACCCATCAGTCTGAGGGTGATAGGCACTACTAAATTTCAACTTTGTGCCTAGAGCGTCTTGAAGGCTTTGCCAAAAATAAGTAGTGAAACGTGTATCTCTATTAGATACAATCGTCCTTGGGACTCCATGTAACAGCACTATTTCGGCCACAGACAGCCGAGTCAACTTCTCCATGGGGTCGGTATTCTTAATTGCCAAAAAGTGGGCACTTTTCATCAAACGATTGACCACGACCCAAATAGAGTTGTTTCCCTTTGAGGTCCTTGGTAGTCCAATTACAAAATCCATGGATATATCCTCCCATTTTCATTCTGGGATTGGGAGTGGTTGTAAATCTCCAGTGGGCCTCTGATGCTCTGCCTTGACCGTTCTACATATTGAGCATCTATTAACATAATCCACTACGTCCTTTTTTAATCCTTCCCACCAAAAGTGTTGCTTCAAATCTTGATACATTTTGGTGCTCCTTGGGTGGGCTGTGTATAGAGTCTGATGTGCTTCCCTCTGTATCTTATCCCTGATCTCTTGATCAGTTGGGATAACTTTTTGGTCTTTGTAGTATAGCAACCTATCATTTTTTATGGTGAAACCTTCGGGTCCTTCATTCTTCTCTATCTTATGTTGAATTTCTACCCATTTGGGGTCCTCCATCTGACGCTTCTTCACTTCTTCCCATTTCGTTGGTAAAATTTATTGTACTACGGTTAGGGATACTTCGACAGGAAGATCCTTGATCAACAACCTTCTCATATTATGTAGAAGGGACTCTACTTCCGAGGCAAGACCTGTGCAATTATCCCTTCATGTCTTTCGACTTAGCGCATTCGCCACTATATTAGCCTTGCCAGGGTGATACTTAATCTCACATTGGTAGTCGCTAATAGTTTCAAACCACCTTCTCTGCCTCATATTCAAGTTCTGCTGACTAAACAAGTACTTGAGGCTCTGGTTATCGGTGTAGATTTCACACTTTGCTCCATATAAATAATGCCTCCATATCTTTAAGGCGAAATCTATAGCAGTTAACTCCAGGTCATGGGTGGGGTGGTTCTACTCATGGTTCTTTAGTTGTCATGAAGCATAGGCGACAACTCATTCCTCTTGCATGAGCACACACCCAAGTCCTGATTTGGATGGATCACTAAATACTACATAGTGTTTATGAGATTCAGGTAGGGCTAGTACCAACACAGTTGTGAGCCTTTCCTTGAGTTCCACAAACTCTATTCACATTTCTTTGTCAAGACATACCTAGCATTCTTCTTAGTTAGGGCAGAGAGGGATCCTGACAACTTAGAGAATCCCTCCACGAATCGCCGATAGTAACCAACTAATCCCAGAAAACTCCAAATTTCGTTCACATTCATTGGTCCTTAAGCCAAAACTTACACTTACTGAATTTGGCATACAGATGGTTTTCCTTCAGCCTTTCCAATGCTGAACGGAGATGTTGCTTGTGATCTTCTTCGTTGCGGCAGGGGCATTGGTTAGACCAAAGGACATTACTAAGAATTCGTAATGTCCGTATCTGGTTCGAAATGCCGTCTTGGGGATATCCTTCTCCCTAATGTTGAGCTGATGATAACCAGACCTTAAGTCTATCATAGAGAACACCAATGCTCCATGGAATGATCTAGTAGGTCATCGATACGTGGTAACGGATACTTGTTCTTCGCCGTTTCTTTGTTCAATTCCCTATAGTCAATGCACATCCTCAATTATCCATCCTTCTTCTTAACAAATAGAACTGGCGCTTCCCAAGGTGATGAACTAGGTCGAATGAAGCCCTTCTCCAGTAGCTCTTCTATTTGCTCTTTTAGCTCCTTCAGTTCTAGAGGGGCCATACAGTAAGGGTTTTATGGACAGGAGTCGTTGTGGGTTTTAGTTCTATGGTGAACTCGATTTCTCTATCAGGGGGTAGTCCGAGTAGATCGTCAGTGAAAACCTCAGGGTATTTCTCAACTACAGGTATCCCTTGTATCTCCTTATCATCACCATAACTCTCCGTTATGAGGGCTAAGTAGGCCGTGGGACCATTAGCGATGCATTTCCTTGCCTGCAAAGCTAAAATCAGAGAGGGGGTAGCCTTCACCATCCCTCCTGTATGATGAATATGTCTACCCTCGGGTGAATCGAAGATTACCTCCTTATTTTGACAATCTATCCTAGTGTAGTGTTTGTACAGCCAGTCCATTCCTAGTATAACATTGAACCCTAGTTGATTGAAGACGATCAGGTCAACGTCCATCAATCTTCCCTTTAGGGTTAGAAGACATTTCTTCAACACATGGGTGCAAGTGATCGTGCTTTCGTCGGGAAATGATACTACTATAGCTTGAGGTAGTGTTTGAGTCAGCAAGTTACACATACGTGCAAATGTCGCGGATACAAACGATTTCGTAGCGCCGGAGTCAAATAAAGCATAAGCCGTGTATTGGTATAATGCGATTTTTCCTAAGGTGTAATCAACTACAACTACTGAGTACTAAGTAGCTATTTAAAAAGCTAATTTCTGAAGAAGGTGAATTGAAGGAAAATACCAGTGATAAGGTTTGTTTCCTCGCTGATATCACCAGGGGTGATGGTGTAAATGCAGGCTTGAGCAGGTGGCCTCCTCATCGGTAGCACACTCCTCGGCCCACACGACATTCACTACTGTGGTTCTTTCCACATTTCTTTCAGGTGACAGGTGGAGCTATTATAACGCCTTTTCCCTTGTTAGCTCCTTGAATTATCCTTCTCTTAGCACTATTCCCGCCAGCAGTGAAGGTAGAAGCCCTTTGATCTGAGCTGTCACATTTCGTTGTTCTGCCTCCGCTATTGCAGCCATATTAACCAACTCTTGGAAGTTGTGGATGCGAAATCCAGCCACATAACTGTGAATTCAAGGATTTAGCCTTGCTTGAAACTTCTGGGCTTGCATTTTCTCAGTAGCAATCAAGTGTGAGGCAAACTGTCCCAGCTCCATAAACTTTGCAGCGTATTGCTCAAGAATGAGATTGCCTTATACCAACGTGGCAAACTCTTGGGCCTTCTGGGTCTTCGTTGACTCTGGGAAGAAACAATTGTCAAATTCCTCCTTAAACCTCTCCCAAGTCAAAATGGTGATATTTCCCAATTCTCTAATCAGAAGTTGCCTCTTGGTGTCCCACCAAATTCCAGCATCACCCTGTAGCAGGTGCTTCGCGTACTGTACCTTCTGTTCCTCAGTACAGTGGCGATGCCTCTAGATTCTGCTTGGGATTGGACGGACATTTAAAGCGTCAGGACATGTAACACAAGGTTACCTGCCCCCATTCATGACATATAAGATGCAATGTTCCTAACATGCATCTAGCATATGCAATATTTTTTTAAGCAATACTATGCACCAAACTTATAATATCCCAAATAGTCAAAACATAAACCATGCATACTTAAAATATCCACGATTACAGTACGGGTCATAGAAGACTGTAATCTTAAAATAATGAAGACCTGGCTCCATAATTACAATGCCAAAATATACTATTGGGTTAGTTCGTTGAGTAACTCGCGTAACTCGACTAATGATGCCGGAATACTATCCAAAGACCTAACTATGGAGGCTGCAAGCTCCGTGTTGTGTCTATGGCATCTAGTCAACCTCATCTAGTCTACTAGTGTCTGCTCTCTGCTCTGATCCTGACACATCACCTACCATTAGGGGGAATGGTAGTTGGGACTACCACGGTGAGATTTGATTACAAATCTCAGCAAGTTAACAGGAAACTTCCATACAGGTCAATGATGCATGCATGGCAGTAAAAACATGAATGCATAATCAAAGTCATAAGTAAGCATATCATAACTTAGCATATAACATGGCATAAATGACATAAGTTGAACTGAAACTAAAACTTAGCTTGACGTGACATGGCATGTACGTGAACTTAAAACATAACATGGACTATCAACATAGCATGAATGTGAACTTGAAACATAACATGGACTTGAAACATAGCATGAACTTGAACATACATAATTTGAACAAGAACTTGAACATAATATGAACCTGAGCATGACATAACATAAATGTGAACTTGGAACATAACGTGAATGTGAAGATGACATAATATGAATGTGAACTTAAACATAAAATGAACTTGAAACAGGACTTGAACGTGAAATATATGAATTTGGAATCTTAAATGGACTTAATTAATAAAGTGACCATATGGGTGCTACACAAGTTCCCTTGAGCTGTGTGTCCCTGCCGATTACTGCATCACAACATAGGTATCTATACCAGCTGTGAGTGCGTTAATACATACTCCACAATTGCTGTGGCCCCATGTATTCTACGTGTCACATGCTGTGTCTCACGTAATGTATGCTACACAGTTGTTGTGGCCTCATACTTCATGCTCCACAGTTGTTGTGGCCCCATGAATTATTTGTGCCACACTTGCTATGGACACACGTAACATAATGTGTGGCTCCATCAGCGTTTGTGCCTGGCGCGCTCCGGTGACCAGCTAGTTAGGCCCCATTCGCAACCTGTTGACTGTACTTCGTCAATCCAGGAAATTTCACACATATTTAGACACTCTATCCTAGCGCTTAGGGTTGTGATTGACATGAATAACTTAAGAAGCATACATGACAGTTCGTAACGTGACGTGACATAAACGACAGAAGTCCTGACATAGTGTTACATGACATGAACGTAAGATGACAGACATGACATAAAATGTAACAGATAACATTTCATAACATGACATTCATATAACGGACAATATTTTGTAACATGGCATAACATATAACAGGCAATATTTTGTAACATTGCATAACATGTGGCAGTCAATTTTACGTGACATGACATACATGTAACAGATAGCATACGTAATATGACATACTTGCAACAGATAGTAACATGAGATAAAATATATTATGTAACAGGTAAATATTTTGTGACAGAATAATTCATGTAATAGATAAACATGTGATGACATGGCATTTATATCAACATACGAACATAAATTGTAGTTCCCTTACTCATCACACATACACAATAAACTGACAGTAAGTTAAGAGCTAAATTACCTCGATTGTTGCGTTCTACGAGAATAAAGTGCAAAACATGAGAAACTGTATGAGGGTATTCTAAAAGTTAGAAATTTAATTACTAATAATTAGAAAAGTGAAAAGGGACAACTTAGAGTAAAATAACCATTTTACCCTCTACATGTGAAAAAATGACCATTTTACCCCTAACTGAAGGATTTCATATCCTAACTACAAAAATTACCAAAATTTACATTCTTCATGTAAATTTTCTCCTAGACTCAAATATCAATTCAGAAAAATTTAAAATAATTCCCAACTATGGACAACTCACAATGGCCGAAACATTCATAGGTCATTTCTCTTGATTTTGGTTGCAATTTTTTTCATCTTCAAAACCCACGATTAAACCAAAATTTTGCAATAAAGATCTTCCTATCTTAAGTTTAAAAACACACTTAAAATATCCATTAAGAAAAATCTAATCATCAAAACCAAACTTTTTATAAAAAGACCCAAACTTTTTAACAAAAGTAAACTCTTAAATCACAAGTTTTGACCTTAATAAAAACATATCCAAGAATTCCAAAACAAAATCAAATCTTACTTCTAACATATTTATAACATCATCCTAAGATCAACCATGCTTTAAATCATCAAACAAAGTCACCAAAAATCACAAAACAACACTTGGAGTTCTTGGTTTTAAACTTAGGCCAAAACATAAACTTTCTCTCAACTAACTTTGATCAATGTCTTGATCCATGGCTTAAATACATGTTATCTTCAAAATAAAACATCACATGGTTTAAAAATGTGTCCTAAAGAAGATACAACCATCAAACTTAAAATCACATGGCTAAAATTCAATAAAAGATGGATCTAACTAAAAAACATCAAATCTTAGGCCTAGCCAAAATCCTCTTGCATAGAAAATCATATATTTAAAACTAATGCTAAATATCTTTGAAATAACATCCTAACATGTATATAAGGGGCTTAGAATCATCATATAAAAATACCAAAACCTTTGGAATAAGATTAAACCACGAAATATTCAAACTTTCACAAAACAAAAACTGTTTTTCCACTTCCAGTTTTCAAGTCTCTAAATCTAAAGAAATCTATCATCAAAAACTTTAGTCATGCAATAAACCTCAATGAACATTCACAAACACAAGCTAACAACCTCCATAAAATTTTCGGACCAAGATGTGTCCATTAGCTTGGTCAAAAATACCAAAACATAATATACTCTCCAGTTTCACACCAAAATGACCTTTCCATGGTTAAAAATACTTTTAACCAATCACATGAGTGTGGAATGAGATTAATAAGATATCCACGAAAACTACACTCAAATACAAACAACTTATGTGAAGGAATGATGGTGCGAAAATACCTACAAAGGGTTGAAAATGGCCACGCAAAAGGACCCAGAAAATCTACCCGAGAGAGCTCTTTTGAATTTTCTCTCTAAGAACGAGGTAAAGAAGTGATAAAATGGAATGAAATGTGCCTTGCACAACTTTAGAGTCCTGGAGGGGGAAGTTATGAACTTGAATGACCCTTGATTAGAGGTGGCTATGTGACATAAAGTGGAGAATAATGAGAAGCATGGGTTGCAGCCAATGGCAGTGGATGGTTTGCCATGTTGGGGAGGAAACTTCCTCAAGAAACTTTGCCAAGGTGGCCAATTTCATGGGCCTTGGTGGGCCCCAACCAAGTGGGCTTCAATTTGGGATTTAAAGGGGGTTTAGTTAGGGTTTGAGATGTTATCAAGCCCAAAACCAGTTTTTCTTGGCCCAATCAAATTTCCATGGTTTAAAAGGTTAGATAATGATGTCATAACAAGGATTTGATTAATTAATACATGTGGAAGTGATTTAATCAAGTGATTAAACACAATGATAGAAATCAGATTAAAAAGGATTTGAAGGCCAACTTTAGAGTTTGGGGAAACCGTTTCGGATTTCGGTTTCAACCAAGCTTTTAGGGTTTCAATTGGATTCCAACCATTTAGGATTTCGCTAGGATTGAAACCTTCTTTAGTTTGGCACAATTTGGTTGATCAGATGAAACAAAGCTTTGGTTAGGTGGCATGATTTTACACCTTGACTTCCTTCACAAATCTATCTAATGGTTCCTCTTTGTGCCAATTCTCTAATATTATTCACTATGTGTGGCTAAGATCTTGTCAAGTGTCCAAATAAAACTCCTCCATCCTAATTTTGACATTCCGCACTGTGATTTTGAAAACACTGCAGTGGGTGCACTTATCGAGGTTACTATTCACTCTAAAAAAATGCATAATAAACTTAGTACTGAAAAATTATAAATATTCATATTAACCTATAGTGAAAATCATTTACCGAAATTTAACCTCGAAGTGCCCCTAAAAATAATTTTACATTTTCGAGCAAGCATTTCATCCGGAATTATGAAAAAAGGGTTATTGCGTCATAAAATCCTAAATAATCACCTGAGACTAATGACATAGACCAAAACACATTCTAACACTTCTTACTACCTCAAATAATTAAACTCATGTTTCTAGCACCATAGTGAGTGATAACATAGACTATGTTAACAGACTAAAACCTGTACAATTGGTCGATTTGTAAAAACTTATGGGATTTTCACGTGGCTCCTAAAGTCAATAGAAATTCTTCTAGTGAATTTCTAGCGGGCTGTTACAACAGCCGCTGATCTCGAAGGTCCTGTCGAGATCTAATAGCCATTTGTTAGCTTTCATGGGTCCCTCAGTTCCCATGAAATTGGGGTATCTATATATTAGGAACTTCTCGTAGGAACACCCTCGATTCTCAATCAGTGGGCGTTGTTGGTTCTGCCTCAGGGTTACTTCCTGCTGCTGCTTCATGATCTCCATCATTTGACGAATTGCGTCTGCCAACTCACGTCCTCCATCAAAACAACGATCCTGATCTCTATGGAGGTTAGATCCATCAGCGTTCCTCTCTTGTCTGCCACGTGTCACCTTGTCTTAATCCTTCCAACTCTTGTGATATATGCATTTCAGACCGAGCTCTAACTGCAAGATTTAAGCTTATGCAAGACTAAAGATTCAAACCTATATTCTGGCATAAGGTTCCTAAGGACATGTGGGTTTACCTAGAGATGAGCTGCTCTGATACCACTGCTGTGACACCCCCAATCCCCCCGCTTGGGATGAAACGGAGAGTTAGAGCATCGGGACATGCAATACAAGGTTACATACCTCCGTTCATGACAGTTAATATGCAATGCATCCTAGTATGCAACTAGAAGTATGCAATAATCGCAGTGGAAATAAAAGGTTAAGGTGAAAATATGCCAGAATAATCAAAACATCCCAACTTCATTAGATAATCATCATGTTGGAAATACTAAAGTAGCATAAACTTATATACAAAGTCATATAATTCTCTTAATGCGATCTATAACATAAAGGACTTGGGTTATGAACATCAAAATTAAGTTCAGCTTCCTCTCCAGATCAGGCTCCTCCTCAATCATGCAAACCTAGTGCTCCATCAATCTCGTCTTGGTCGAATCCTGACACAACTTCTATCATTTTGAGTGGAATGGTAGTGGTCCCATAAAAGAGTGAGATTTACTCGAAATCTCAGTAAGTTGAACAACTAACTGATACAAAGATAAATCAATCATGAAAAATGATAGATATGCAATGCATGAGATGTGGAAAAATCAATATGCATATCTCCCATCCAGATTCCCAACATCTTTTAAAAATATGGAGACACGAGTTCAATAAGTAATTTCGTCATCATTTTGAAAAGATATAACTTTTTCATAAAAATTTTATCATAAACTTTCATCATCATAGACTTACATAATTATCTTAATTAATAACATAATGTATGGTAATGTCACAGTTCCCCATATGCACTGTGAGTACCTGTCGGTGACTGTAGTATATAAGAAACTACGTTATCTATAGACTTGTTCTCAATGCATTGGTAAATAACATAACATCATAAAAATTGTAACGTGTGCACCCACCAGCGTTAGGTGTCATAACATGTTGACTTTGCTCTGGCGTTCTTTAAAAAGAACCCATTCCAAACCTGTTAATTGTTCTTTGTCAACCCAGGGGTTGCCACTCAATTATTAAACACTCTAGAGTGGACAGAGGAGTTCCACCAGGATAATTCCCCATCCTTGCCTTTGGGGTCGTGATAAAAATGATTTTCATGCTATACTTTTAAAAAAAATATTTTTTCATGACATGTGCATATAAAGTAAATTTCATATAAAAATGACATTTATAAATGTAATATGCAAAAATGATAAAAATGTCATACGTTATGTAAGTATGCACTCAATATTTTATATAACATAATAATTTATGCTCGAAATGATAATTGAAGAATAAATGAAACATTTATCAATAATTATAAGAAATTTATCAAGGTGTAAGTTAGAGGCAAACTTACAAACTTCCGGGAAATTTGAAATTAGCATCGTAGTTGCATAAATCATGTGTATACTAAGTTAGTATTAATACTCTTATGGATAGGTACAAAATTAACGGCATAAAAAATTGATATTTATAAAAATACCCCAAGACTTTCAAAAGTTGCCATTTAGGCCCGAAATTTTCACTAATTGCAAACGAACTCCAAATTTAACCAAATTTCAATGACTTCATATTTTTGGCATTCTAAAACCATCTATGCCCTTAGATTTTCAAGATTCAAAGTGAAACTTGTCCAATTAGTCCCAACCCATGGCATGCATCCTAGTTGATACCTATGTGTATTTTCAACTATTGATCCCTATGAATGCATGCATTTGAGATTTTCTTTAATCATTAATGATGACTAACATTCTTGAGTAATCATGTTCATCCCAACACTTAATCAAAGCTAAGAAATCCTTAATCACCAATACGCTTAAAACCGATTCATGCTTGATGATCAAAACAAGATAGATTTAAAACCTATCATGACATGCTTCTAATCACAAATTTAACCTTCCATAATCATGTTAGGATATTGATAGATCATATCAAATCGTGCTTAGGGCATTCCATAGCTAAAATTCCAATTAAAAACATTCAATCATTCAAAGCTTCCTTTAATTGACCCGGTTTTGCATTAAGCATCATAACCTTCTCAAAACTCAATCAAATTTCGTATCAACACTTGGAAACAAAGCTTGACATGCTATCTAAGATCAGAAGCAAGAAAACGTATAAATTTCATGGTCTTCCAAGCTCTCTAGACTGCCTTTGTAACGACCCGACTCTATATTTTTTTTAGGGATAAAATTTGAATAATTTTATTAAGGCTTTATTATTATTATTATTATTATTATTATTATTATTATTATTTCTGTCCAACCCTTGAATCCTCTTGATAATACAACTCCTCTTGCCGGATTTTTTTTTCTTCTATTTTGAATTTCAAACGTGAAATCTAATCCACTCACATCACATGCACATGCACTCGCACGTCTCTTTTTTTTTCTCGGGTTTTCTTCTAGGTTCTCAAACATATATTCATACGCATGGCAAGCCGCAAGTTCTCCTCCGTAAATCCTCCTCTCACGCATCAAACGTACGCATGCACGGCTCCTTTCTTTCCTCCGCTTGCACGACACTGTATTTATTTATACACTCACGCACACGGAGCACCTTTCACAGACCTCCTCCCCACAGTTCATCCACACACTGGCCAGTTGCACCCAAGACCTTCTCCGTGTCGACCACCGTAAACCATAGAAATAACCTCTCTTGCCGAGTTGGTCTGCGTCGATTTCTTCACACAGCAAACTCACGTTATCCCCACGCAAACCCAGACATCAAGCCCTCGTCGCTGCCCTCCACCATCGTCACGCAGCCAAGCCTTCACGTGCGCCACTGCACAAGCATGGCAACCACTTGCGACGCCTCTGTTTTCCACACTCAAAAACAGAGCACTGAGCTCTTCGACCGTAAGCCACAGCCCGGCCACCCTCAGCCACAGAACTCGCCGACGCCACCACTGACCACCATAGAATACATCGGATCACCCTCAGCCGCCAAGGCACGCCGTAGCAGCCACAGACGCACCACTGTTTTTGCACGTCCGAAACGGAGCATGCAGTCACCTTCTCCACAGTAGCCACCGTAAGAGACGCCGAACCACCTCTCCCACGGCACAGAAAGTACCGACCAGCCGAACTCCGTCGAGCCCACTCCCTTCCGGTAAACCCACGACCGTCGCTAGCCTCCACTCTCTCTCGGTTGTTTTCGGTTTAGCAGAATTCTCTCTCTCTAAACTCTCTCTCTTTCTCTCACTGCATTGCACCACCATACTCAGTGGAGCCTTCGGTTGCGCCGTCGTGACCCCCTGCCAGCCGCCCAGACTACCATCGCAGTGAGCTTCTTCATCCCTCGGTGAGTTTCGGACCATCGCAGAGTCAGTCTCAACTCTGTTTTTGCCTTAGTTTTGGTTAGCCATGTTTCGGGTTCTAGGAAGAACCCTTAGTTTCTGATGGGCCTTGGGCCTTAGGCCCGTATGAGGGTGAGATGGGCTTATTTTCATTTTTTGTTTGGACTCAGGTAGTACAGTATTATATTTATGGGCTAGATTTCAACTCTTACAAAATTCTAATGATCTTTAAATATACTTATATTTTTATTGGACTTGAGGTTAATTAGATTTGTATCATAGTGATAGAGTTGTATTTTTAAGTTCGGCATATAAACTCTAGATATACAGAATTGATGTCAATATTATGGAGTCAATGTGATTTTAGAGTTTGAAAGATCAAAGTTAATGAAAAATATAGATTAAGTTGGAATTTCTAGTTTAATTACGAGGTATGTCTTTAAGTAGAAATTTACGTAAACTACGTGTCTATCTTATAGGAAATCAGTCGCGCCCGGAAATATTGGATTAGCGCTACGAGGTAAGTAGCATGATCATATCCTTACGCGTATGTACAGTGATCTGTTTGTCTTTTTATAAAAGATATTATGCATGTATGCCCTTTATTGGAAACCCCTTTTTACGTACCCAAAATATGATAAAATTATGAAAAAGTCATGATTTTATGTGAAAGATTATTCATAAAATTATTTATGAAATGCATGATTTTATGTGAAGACTATTCATAAAATTATTTATAAAAAAAATCATGATTTTATGCGATGAAACACGTATCACGACATTTATGAAAGAATGCGATTTCGTTTGAAATCTATGATACGATATGACAAGTATGTATGTGATTTCTTTTGAAATCTATGAAATGACAAGTATGCAAGTATGATTTGATAAAATATGTAACGGCCTATGTTATGATATGAAAACGGTACCTATGTTATGGGCATATTGCATTGCCAGGTCGTGCATGCTGGTAGTGCACCCAGTATTGTCTTCCTTATGTATGGATTCCACAACCCGCGGCCACGGGCGGAATCGGAATCTTTTTAGATTCGCTAACCCTAACTCACGGGGGTCAACAGTGGGTAACGGCCTATGATAAGTGAAAGATAAGTTAATGTTCATGCTCATGATTTTTATGCATGTATTTATGAATATGCACGCTTTTCAAGACACCTTATGTTTATTATGTTTACTGTATGATGTGTTGCTTATTGAGTATTCGACTCATTTTAGTTTGTTTTTCATGTTTTTAAACCCCCCAGGTGATGACATTTATGAAGATGAGACTGCAGGACAGGACTTGACTCCGGGAGACAAGGCTGAGACCTAGACAGATTTTGCTATGATTATTTCTATGGTTTAAATAAATTATTTTGATAAGCACATAAGACTTCTGTATTTTTTTTTAATAAATGCTTCCGCAGACTTTATTTTAAATTTTCAGTATTTATTGAAATTTGTTATTTTATGGAAATTCTTTCGTATCCGGCGCGTTGTTAAAAAGGAAAAGCTTTTTATATTTAAGTTTAGTAGTAGCACACTGGCTCCTCGAAAATTCTAAAATGTCTTTTCGGGAACGGGGTGTTACAGCCTTACACAAGAACACTCAAGAACTCACCAAAACTCACTCGGTTTGCACTCTTTTGGTCTCTAAGAGGGGAAAATGCTTTCAAGACTCAAGATGATGCTTGGAGCTGTGGCTTGGATGAAATGATATGGGGAGGGAAGTATTTATAGGTGGCCAAGGGGTGAGGGACGTTGGCTTGGGTGCTTGGTGATTGGGTGAAGTGGGAGGTGCTCAAATTTAGAAATTTTCCAGATTTGCTTGCATGAGTTTAGGTCACTTGTACAGAATCAAATAGTGCCCTAAACCACCATTATTTCCTCTCCACAGTAGCTGCAAGGGTCCTATAGATGAATCCAGGTCGTGGGGCATCATTTGGATTGCAGAAATTCCCTTAAACCACCCTTGAAAATAGGTGGATGAAGGTGGTTTTGTGGTGACAGAAAATCAGTTCGGTTTTGGATCTTTTTGGACAGCAAAAATGAGTCAAAATCATTCATGATAGTCATGGGACTTCTTTGTGATTGGGTGGAGAAGGAGGTGGCATGGGGTGGTGGTGCAAACCATGGTAGGAGGTTGGTTCAAACTCAATCCAATTGGTTCCTACACAAACTTGACCAAGGTGCACCCGGTTTGGTTCTTTGAGTTAGTTGATGCAACCAATTTCATCCAAGGCTCAAACTGAGTTTTGGAGGATCTCATAAGGTGTTTAAAGACCATATTACCCTTAAGGATAAACCACAAAAATGTTGGATCCAAGGGAAAAATAGTCCAAGCATTACAAAGGGCAATGCACAACATCTATTAAAGCATGGTTTGGGCTTGTTATGTCATTTTTCTTAATAACATGTGGAATGGTTTAGCTAGGGTATTAACATGGTCTAATCATGGTTTGAGGGAGTATTAATTCAAGAAAATTTGAATTAAAAAGCTTAAGAAAGGATTAAGCATGATTAAGCTTCAAAGCATGGCTTAAAGTGCACTAACCTCAAGTATGATGGTTAATGGCCTTAGCCAATTTTTAAAACTTAATTTGGGTACTTTGAGTGTGATTTGGGCTTAAGGAAACCAATGGTACAGTACATTAGGCCTTTGGTCCTTGAATGGTAAAATGAGTTCAAAATGGCTATGGGCCATATGAGCTTGAAAAGGGTCAAGGGTCCAATCTACACCAAAAGCCTTATGCCTTCCTGTACTTGGACCAAGACTAGCCTTCATTTCCTTGGGGCTTGGTTCAAGATTTTTCTTGGGCTAGGCCAATGAATGTACTTGGGTCCTAAAAAGCCTCACCAAAATTACTAATGGGCTTGTCTCTCTAATCCTTAGCTCATCAACACTAAGTACCAACATTAATGCTAATCCCACTATCAACCTTAATGAAAGTGATTAAGTCATAGTTAAAAGCCTAATCTAGAGTACTTAAGGGTTAATCAAGATCTAGAGTACTTAAGGGTTAATCAAGAGTTAATTAAGCGGGGTATTACAATCCTCAATGGGAAAAATGAAGAAAAACTAAGGCAAAAAATGAGAGAAGGTAAGAGATGCTCCAATGATTTTTTTATTTTTTATTTGTGTATTCCAATTGAATATTTTCCATGAAGGTGCAGTTGTGTACCCCTTGGAGATCTCCCTGGCCTCTTCGTTCCTTAAATTTGATGGAAGTGGTTTGAATTCAAGCTTGGGTGGTTCCTTAAATGGTAGTTTTGGAAATTTAGCTCCATAAGTCTAGTCGGCCATGACCACTTCTCGGTCGCTTATTTGAAAACAAGAATGTACCTCAAAAGGGAATTTCATAGATTTAAATACGTCAAAAGTGACCTGCTCCTCACCGACCTTCAAAATGAGTTTTTCTTACTGGACATCAATTAAAGTTCTCCCTGTCGCAAGGAAATGTTGGCCTAGTATCAAAGGGATCTCATCATCCTCCTCCATATCGAGTAGAATGAAGTCAGCTGGAAATATGAACTTATCAACTTTCACCAGTACATCCTCAATGAGTCCTCTCGGGTATTTAATAGATCTATTCACCAATTGTAGAGAGATGGTGGTCGGTTTTACTTCTCAATGACCTCGTTCCCTGAAAATAGAGAGAGTCATGAGATTAATACTTGCCCCTAAGTCACATAATGGTTTATCAAAATATGAATTTCCTATAGTGCAAGGGATCGTGAAACTCCTCGGGTCTTTTAACTTAGGCATCAGCTTCTTTTGTAAAATTGCACTACTCTCCTTGATTAGCATTACAGTTTCATTCTCCTCCAACTTCTGCTTGTTTGATAATATATCCTTAAACAATTTTGCATATTTAGGCATTTGCTCTAAAGCTTCAATGAGACGAATATTAATATGCAGTTGCTTAAATATACTTAGAAATTTAGAGAACTGATTATCAATCTTATTTTTTCTTAATCTTTGTGAAAAATGAATTGGTAGATCATAAATTGAAGGAGAATAATTTTCATGTATAAATTCCTTGGATTTCTTGGGTTTTGCAGCCCCTTTATTCTCCTTAGTCATTTCAGCTAGCTGGTAGGTCGCATCTTTCTCTGCTGCTTTCACCTCGTACTTGGTTTCCTTCATCTCAAATTCCATGTTTTCGGTAGCTTCTGCATCTTGCTCGGTATTTACTGTCTATGGCTGGTCATATGTCCGCCCATTTCTCAATGTTATGGCTTTGACATGTTCTTTCAAACTGGTAACAATGTTGCTCAGTAAAGTCCCTATTGTTCTCTTAGTAAGAATGTTTGAGAGCTGACCGATTTGTACCTCAAGATTGCAGATTGAAGCAGAGTTGTTTTGGATCACCATATCAATCTTTTGCATGTACTGCATAATCATATCCTCAAATGTCAGTTTCTTCTCTTGGTGTGTAAACTGTTGAGGTAGTCTAGCCGGCCATTCTCCATCTAGAATTGAACGTGTTTGAATAAGAATTATTTTGATGTTGGAAATAGGATACATAATAGGCTTGTTAATAACTCGGTTGGGCAAAAGGATTCCCCACTTGGCAATCTATACTTGAACAATTTCCTGCGTAATGATCACAAACAACATTAGTTTGAATAGCATTAATGTTCATCTTACCTAGTTGTTGTGATAGATTTGTCATCTGCGCTGCCAATGTGGTAATAACAATCTCTTAACGCCTTGTGCTCCTGGACGACCATATTAAATTTAGATGCAGCGACCTCATTCTTATTCTTTTTATTGATCCAACATAAGGTTCTTTCAATCTTAGGATCGAAATGTGTATGCTTAAATGATTTAGATCGGGGCATGCACTTCTGATTTCTGAAAACAAAACCAAACTGAGATCTAATTGAAACCAAATATTTTTTTTAAACTAAAATAAAATCTGAAATAGTAAAAATCTATCTAGTATCAATATTAATAACAAATAACTAATCCCAGGCAACGGCGCCAAAAACTTGTTGTGCTGAAAATATCTGCGAGTGTACAGAATCGTAATAAGTAGTAAAGTGTTTTAAATAAAACAGATGTCAAACTCACAGTTAATAATTATGCTATTGAGTACTGAAATTTACTAAATTAATTACATTTTGGAAAACCGAAATTTGAAGAATAGATTATCTAAATTAAAATAAAGAAAAGAAAATTAAAATTAAGATTTTAAAAATAATAAGAAGAAATCTAGAATGTTTGATTTCATCTAGCAAATCCTACGCAATTTATTCTTCATTGTTATAAAATTCCAATTATCCTAAATTAATGATAAAAATCCACATTCAATATTTTCTCTCGAACAATACCAAAATTATCTCCAACTAATATTTCTATATCTTTATGTGAATTTAACTAATTGAAGACTCATTAAGTTTTTTGAATTTTTCTTGATAATCACACTAATCGTGGTAAAGTATCTCTACCTTCGCTCAACTAATAGTGCTTAATCATAAACCTTTAATCACAAATCACCACTTGGTCTCATTGTGATTCAGTAGATCGAACAATAATTAGTTAGAAAATTGCAAGCATTAATGACAAGGAATAAACACTTAATCATGGAAATATTGAAAATAAAATAATTTAGAATATAAATTGTGTGTTCAACGCTAGCCTATATCAAAGCTCTAGAAAATAGAATTAGTTAATAATGAAATTGAAAAAAAAACCAATAAACTAGTGTTCTTTGATTGAGTCAGTTGATGAAGTATGCGATTCTCGACTTTGCTTCCCCATATCTGCCTCCTTGAAAGAAAGTTAAATAATAAACTCTGGAATATTTTTACTCTAAAACTTAGAATCTCCTCTCCTCTATTCATCCCACAAGATGAGATTAAATAGGTGTCAAAACTCAAATCCGGAAATAAGATACATGCAGCTACAATCTAGCCTAAAGACCTGGAAAATAGTTTCTAAAGATAAATGTTAACTTAAAAGAAATTATCTCAAGAATAACGGAATTATATAAAATGGAAGATTGAGTAATAAGCCGCTTGATTTACAGAGTTCGAAGGATTCGGTGGTCAGCAGATTGATTGTGAAACTCGGAAGGGTCCCACCGAGGTAGATGCAATGTGCGCTAAATATAACAAGTCTCCTCGCCCAATGGCCAAGTTGTAAGGTTCCTGACCAAGATGAAAGACTCCTCTCCGCAACCTACTGAGCGGTAAAGTTGCTTGCCTTACTAGTTGTTACCCACGATATCATTTAGGTTAGTCTTTTAAATTGGTCATTTAGACTGGTCACCCAATCTAGTCACTTGGAGCCTTGCGCCAAGTGTAGAAGGTAAAATATCTTGTTTATCGCCTAACTCTTGTCGCCAATTTTGGTCGCGCCTTCCGGTCGCGAGTTTCCTCACTTAAATCACCTCTACTCTCTTTAGTTCTTGCTGCCTCTTATCGATCTGGATCTATAGTTTTTGTACCAAAATGTTTTCCTTTCATTAGTATATAGAAATAAAATAAAATCAATGGTATTGAAGGAAAAATGACTCTTTTCATAAATAAAAGAGTAATAAAAATCACATAAAAATCACACTTATCATGCCTCCTATAGATATTGCAATGCCACTAATCTCAACCCTTCATTCAGCCGAATTTATAAGAAAACTCAAACCTTTAGCACACAAAATAAACAAATAAGGGGATATAGGATCTCCTTGTCTCAACCCTTTGGTTGGGAGAATCCTCTCTCTAGGCTTCCGATTTACCAATACTGAGTAGGAGACTGACCTTACACATTCCATAGTTAGACTTATCCACCGTTCACCAAATCCCAACTTCCTCATCACAGCTTCAAGATATGGCCACTCTACTCTATCATAAGTCTTAGACATGTCAAGCTTCATGGCTATGATCCCTTTCCTTCCTTTAACTCTGGTCTTCATAGTATGTAAAGTCTCATAAGCTACCATGATGTTGTCAGTTATCAACCTGTTTTGGATGAATGCATCTGGTTACTTGAGTTGATTGTTGGTAGCACTTTCTTAGGCCTGTTTGCTAATATTTTTTACATGATTTTGTACAATATATTACAAAGACTTATTAGAATAAAATCACTAGCGTTCTTGGGATCCCTAATTTTTGGAATCAAAGCATTATGTGTGAAATTTAGGGAAGTATTCATTTTTCCTTCATGAAAGAAGAAACAACACTGTAGTAATTAATGGAACCCTAGTTCAGCTTGAACTCTCTTAATTTCTACAACATTATGAGGACCCTCTTCGTTTCACATTATTTTGAGCCTTTCTGTTTTCTTAACAAGTGTTCTATTGTTGTCATTGAATTTCTGCCTACTCCATCTAGTTAGCATTTGATGCTCTCCAAATTATCACTCCCAAGTGTAGAAGTGCACCAATTGTAATATTAGAGAAATCCCAAGGCGATTTCCACAGGGACAAATGTGTTTGTGACTCTTCACTATCTCACAAATTAAGTAATCGAAATTTTAGGAAAAAAAATAAAGATTTAAAGCCCAACAAAAGGAGAACCTGTTTTGATATTGAAGTGGTTTTTATACACTGAATTATATACTGTCAATGAAATGTATGGTCAAGCATGGAGGATTTCTGATTCACAGTTGGTGGAGATTGAAATAACTAGTAAAAGTAAATCAGTACTCAGGAGAGTAAGGCAAGTAAAAATGGAACAATTGTAATACTTGATTTTACTACTTTCAAGTCATGAAAAACTTTAGGAGTTAAAAACAACAATAATATAGAAAAACTTCAGGATTTTAAAAACAACTATTAATATAAAGAAAATCTAACAAACACTTGGGTTGTGGGATATTTCCTTCCTCTGATTCAACATTTCAGAAGAATTTCTTGGTTACCTCTTATCAATTACTAACTCAATCAAGATGTTAATAACTTGAAAATATGGAAATACATGTTCAGAGTTATTTGTACCAAAACTTAGAAAATTTCTTCACTGTAGCTACAACCAAATTCGATTTTTGACATTCGGCTGAAAGAAACCTTGATTAATTCAAGGTTTTGTTGTGCCTTATGTCAACAACATAACAAGCGCAAGAAAATCTTTCAAATCCCTAATTTGTAGAATCCGATCCTCAACAACAGGAAGCATAGAATGTCTACATGAAAGATCAAGTAAAAATGAGGAATACAAGAAGGCTTTTACCGCAATCCAAGCTTCAACCTTAGCCGATCTTCCTCATTGTGAAGGTGAAAAATCGACTCAAGAGAAACCCCAAAAACTCCCGATGGTTTGCTATGGAATGTAAAACAAAACAACAAAATCTTGCTCCTAACCAACCCCCTTCTCTTGTACCTCCTCTCCCTTTTATCCCCATTTCCAGGATCTCTCTCTCTTTGCGCCACCGATTCTTCTTCCTCCATGTTCTGCTCCCATAACCGTTTCTCTCACTTTTCTTTTGCTTTTCATAGACTCCGATTTAGAATCTTCGCTTCCTCTTCTTTGAGTTAGCAGATGTGGGCCTCAACTTTCCTCTGGTTGTATCATGAATTACTTAAGCCTTTTTGCAGATGTGGGCCTCAACCTATAATACGCACATGAGAATTTAAGCCCGTATAAGTCTAAGTTATGTAAAACTGAACCCAATTCTATTTTTAATGTGTAATCAGTCTTTACTCATGTCAATAGCCCAACTGTTATGCAATGTTTATTAAATTCTCTTTTTGCAAATAAAACTTATTTAATCAAGTGTAATAAGAGTACTTAAAACAACATTATTTCCCTTTTATCACACCCTCCAACTGACTTTTTGCTAGTCTCTAGCAAATAAGATGATTGGCATCGTAGATAGAAGAGATTACCAACTGTTTATTCCTTTAACTTCAAAGACTCATGCCATGGAGTAAGACTCACTGAGTTTAAGAACACTAGGAATAAATTGATTAGAAATTTAGTGCCAACAAAAAGGTTTATACACTGTTTAGTCAATACACCAAAAGGGATAAGTACAGTAAAATATCGCTTCTTTCTTTCACTGCATGGGGCTAAGGTCAGAATTCCAGAATCGACTACCAAGAGACATTAGAAGCTTCAATCACTGCAAAAGATCTGAGATGACCACATGGTCTTACTCTAATTCAAAACCATTGTATTGTTGGCTTTCACGCTATTATACTTTAAAAGGCTCCTCTTCTTGTGGGGGCCCCGGTGATAGGCAGCCTTTTCTAATACACAAGATTATCATATTTGCTTTCCTTTTCTTTTTTTTTCTTTTTTGATCCCTGGCTTGTCCCTTTTCTCATTTGATTTATCAAATTTCTTCCTAAGCCATTAGAATATGGTTCATTAGAGCCCCACACAACTGGAATGTAAATCAACAAGTAATGGCACATTGGAGTCTTTCTAATTCTCCTGAGTATGTGTATGTGTGCTCAGCAAGATTTTAACTGCTATCCCATGGTTTAAGCAACTAAACAGACTGGATAAACTTCCCTTTTGACCAACTTCTGAATATGATTGAATTTTAAATGTTCTATAACCTCAACAAATCTGCTCATAGCACAACATGTTCAAAAACAAGGGTGTCAATCTACCATTGACTCATTCACAACACTTTCAAATATGGACTAGAATGTGTCTAAGCCATTAAAAAAAAAAAGTAAGTTCTCTTCCCCCCAATAGATTGTAGCATTGTCCTCAATGATACTAAGGAATTAAAGATGTATGAGAGAAAGAGCACTTAAAAGAAACTGAGCAACAAAATGAAATATTTATAGGGAAAGAGAACCAGCAGAGAGGTTATGAGAGAAAATAGCTGATTGAGTTGTGAAGAAAATAACCAAGGAAGAATGAAAAAAAAAAAAACTGACTACAAAAACATAAGAGAAGAAAAATATAAGTGATAGACCAACAAACCAAATCAATTTGATTCTATAACTGGATTATTATTTGGGTCCAACAAATGAAGAGTAGACTCTTCAGATAATAAATTAGAAATGAAGGGTTTGAGTCTTTGACCATTAACTTTGAACATGTTACCATTTTGAGGATTTATGATTTCCACAGCACCATGGGGAAAGACAGTTTTGACCACATATGGACCACTCCACCGAGACCCTAATTTGCCAGGAAACAAGTGTAATCGAGAATTGTATAATAGCATTTGTGGGTCAGGCTCAAAGGTTTTATCTTGGATATGTTTATCATGAAATTTCTTAATCCTTTCTTTGGACAGCTTGGAGTTATTGTAGGCATCCATTCTAAAGGCATCTAATTCAGCCATCTACAATTTTCTTACAAAACCAACCTGGTCAGTGTTGAAATTGAATTTTTTTATGGCCCAATATGCCCTGTGTTCTAACTCTTAAGGCAGATGGCAAGCCTTGCCATACACTAGTTTATATGGAGACATTCCCAAAATGGTTTTATAGGCTGTCCTGTAAGCCTAAAGAGCATTAGTTAAACGCAATGACCAGTCCTTTTTGTTAGGGCTAACTATTTTTTCAAGAATTTTTTTTATTTCCCTATTAGCTAGTTTAGCTTGGCCCTTGGTTTGAGGATGATAAGGTGTGGAGACTTTATGATGGATGCCATATTTCTTCATTAAGGCAGTAAAATGCTTGTTACAAAAATGGGTACCATTATCATTGATAATGGCTTTAGGCATGCCAAACCTTGCAAAATTATTTTCCTTTAAAAAATTTAAAACCACTTGATGGTCATTGTTTTTGCAAGGGACTGCCTCAACCCACTTAGAAACACAATCCACAGCAAGCAAAATATACAAATAGCCATAAGAAAAGGGGAATGGACCCATAAAATCTATCAACCAACAGTCAAAAATTTCAATCACTAATATAGGCTGCATGGGCATCATATTTCTCTTAGTGATACTTCCTAATTTTTGACAGGGTTCATAAGCCTTACAAAAGCTATATGCATCTTGAAATATAGAAGGCCTATAAAATCCACTTTGAAGGATTTTAGCTACTGTTTTGTGGGCTGAAAAATGCCCACCATAAGCTTCTGAATGACAGAAGCACAATACACCAGAAATTTTAGAATTGGGTACACACTTTCTAATAATCTGATTTGAACAGTACTTAAAGATGTATGATTCACTTAGCTTTAGATTTTAGCCTCTTGATATCCTGAGCAGTCCAATGAGGAGTTTTTCTTGTACTTAGAAAATTTACAAGGTCAGCATACCATGGTAAAGTATCAATTGAAAATAATTGTTCATCAGGAAAATAATTAGAAATTAAAGGGGAGTGTTCAGAATTTTCAAATGTTAGTCGAGACAAATGATCTGCCACCACATTTTCCATCCCTTTTTTATCCTTGATTGTGAGATCAAATTCCACTGGAAATGAATATTATGGACCCAGGTGAGCATATTTCAGTTTTGAAGGCAGGGGCTTTAATGCTACTGGAAGTGTTGGTAATGGCTCAAATTTCAGCTTCCACTGCACCTCAATGGAATTTCCTACAGCACACACAGATGACATAATGTTAGTAGGTTCAACTAAATCAAGGGAGTTCTCTAATTCCTCCCATTGTTCATTACAATCATAATTCAACAGAGAATTTTTAGAAAGAAGAGACTCCAGTGCATTGACTTCTTGAAGATCCTCGAGTTCTTGAGGTTGCCTGCACAAATTGAAAATTTTCAATTCTAAAGTCACGTTCCCAAAACTTAATTTTAAGACACCACTCCTACAATTAATTATAGCATTGGAAATTGCTAAAAATGGTCACCCTAAAATCATTGGTGCTGAAGAATTTGAATGGACAGTTACTTTCATGTCCATTACCACAACTACTAGATAGTAGAATTTATCTACTTGGACCAAGACATCCTCAACAATACCCTTTGGTATTTTGATGGATCTATCAGCAAGCTGTAAAATAATAGAAGTGTTCTTTAATTCCCCCAAACCCAACTATTCATATACATTAAAAGGCAGCAAATTAACTCCTGAATCCAAGTCAAGTAAAGCTTGGCCAATTTTTGAATTTCCAATGACAAAATAAATAGTTGGTGAACCAGGATCTTTATACTTGGGTGGTGCGTGATTTTGAATTATTGCACTAATTTGCTCAGTGAGAAAGGCCTTTTTCTGCACATTTAACTTCCTTTTTACAGTGTATAAATTCTTTAGAAATTTAGCATAAGTAGGAATTTGCTTAATAGCATCAAGAAGAGGAATATTAATCCTGACATGTCTAAAAATTTCCAAAATTTCAGCATGTTGTTTTTCCTTTTGCAGAGAAAGTAATCTATGTGGGAATAGGGCAGGTATGGGGCATGCATTTGTTTCAGATTCTAGCATGCTTGGCTCACCTTTATCTTGGGAAGAGTTAGAATTTTTACTTGAGCTGGTTGCACCATGTGCAGGAATATCTACAACCTTAACACTCCTTAGAGTTGTGATGGCCTTAACAAATTTGACATTGGCACTTTCAGCATTACTTTGAATTTGTTGATTCTGTTCTTGAGGGTTGGGTTGAGGCTGAGTAGGAAATTTCCCCATTTCCAGAGAGGTGGTCACTCTTGTGATTGTTCCTCTGATGTCATTTATTGCTTGTGAATTCTGATTATTTATTGTATTTTGACTTTGCATGAATTACTGGAGGCTCACGGACAGCTATTGTATGGTGTCTTCCAGGTTCTTCTTTTGCACTAGAGGTGTTTGATTCACACACTGTGAAGGTCCTAGTGCTATTGGTGCTGAATAGGAAGCATATTGAGCAGTCTAGGTACTGCTAGCTGCTCATTTCTCCAACCAAAATTGGGATGGTTTCTCCAACCTGAATTATAGGTGTTAGAATATGGTCCAGCAAAATTCTTAAAGATCATATTCACAGCATTAGATTGGTCAAGTAAGACTTCTTTAAAAGCAGGAATGATTGGGCATCAACTAGTTACATGTCTTGGATCTTCACAAATGTTACATTTTTCAGAAGTAGATGGTAAGACTTGCAACTCATTGCCTTTCTTAAGCTCTATAGACTCTACCTTCTTTGAGAGTAATGCAAGTCTAGCATGTAAATCATTAGATTTTTTCAAATGATACTTTCCACGCCCACTTAAAACTTTTGATTTTCAGATCTGTCATATACTTCAGACACATCCCAAGACTGAGCATTTTCAGACAAATAGTCAAAGTATTCAAATGCCTCCAAGGGTTCTTTGTTAAAAAATTCACCATTGCACATGGTTTCCACAAATTGTCTCATTTTTTGTTGTAGAGCCTCATAAAAAAACTTATGACCTCCAATTCTCGTATCCATGATGAGAACATGCATTTAATAAGTCTTTAAAACATTCCCAGCAGTGATAAAATGTTTCTACATCCTTTTGACCAAAATTCATAATTTGTCTTTTTAAGGCATTGGTCCTATGCATAGGGAAATGTTTTTTTAAAAAATTTCATTTACATTTCCTACCAAATCCCAATAGACCTTGGCCTTAAGGATTTTAACAAGGTTTTAGCCTTGTCCTTTAGAGAAAATAGGAACAATTTTAATCTAATGACTTCTTCAGTGCATGTTCTATCCATGAAAGTTGAGCAAACTTCTTCAAACTCTTTGATGTGCAAATAAGGGCTTTTTGATTCCATGCCATGAAAATGTGGTAGCAATGGAATCATTCTAGGTTTGAAGTTAAAATTATTTGCATTCAAAGGTTGAATGATACAAGAGGGTGGGCTAGTCCTAACAAGCTGCAATTATTCTCTAAGTGTCCCGTTAGGATTTACCATTTCCCTATCATTTTGATCATTTTCAGCCATGTTGCTATGAGTGTCAAATGATGTATTATGAGAAACAGATGAACCAGATGATGAGGTTGATGATTCAGTCCTAGCAGGTCTATATGAGCTATCTCTAGCCCAACCAGTCATGCAAATTCAGCAAAATAAAATAACATGAAAATAAAGTAAAATAAAAAAAAAAATAAATGAAATGAGAGGAAAAGATGTCACCCAAGCTGTGAAGAGGTTCACACCTCCACAAACACCCTCTTAGCAATATGATAATGCTATGAAAACACCAGTTGTCCCCGACAACGGAGCCAAAAACTTGATGGCCTCCAAATTATCACTTCCAAATGTAGAAGTGGATCAATTGTAATATTAGGGAAATCCCAAGGTCATTTCCACAGGGACAAATGTGTTTGTGACTCTTCACCATCTCACAAATTAAGTAATCGAAATTTTAGAAAAACAACAATGATTTAAAACCCAACAAAAGGAGAACTTGTTTTGATACGGAAGTGGTTTTTTTACATTGTCAATGGAATGTATGGTTGAGCATGAAGGATTTCAGATTCACAGTTGGTGGAGATTGAAATAACTAGTAAAAGAAAATCAGTACTCAGGAGAGTAAGGCAAGTAAAAACGGAACAATTGTAATACTTGATTTTACTACTTTCAAGTCATGAAAAACTTTCAAGATTTAAAAACAACAATAATCTAGAAAAACTTCAGGATTTTAAAAACAACTATTAATATAAAGAAAATCTAACAAACACTTGCGTTGCGGGATATTTCATTCCTCTGATTCAACATTTCAGAAGAATTTCTGGGTACCTCTTATCAATTACTAACTCAATCAAGATGTTAATATCATGAAAATATGGAAATACATGTTCAGAGTTATTTGTACCAAAACTTAGAAAATTTCCTCACTGTAGCTACATCCTGATTCGACTTTTGACATTCGGCTGAAAGAAACCTTGATTAATTCAAGATTCTGTTGTGCCTTATGTCAACAACAGAAAGAGCAAGCAAATCTTTCAAATCCCTAATTTTTAGAATCTGATCCTCAACAACAGAAAGCATAGAAAATCTACACAAAAGATCTTGTAAAAATGAGGAATACAAGAAGGCTTTTACCACAACCCAAGCTTCAACCTTAGCCGATCTTCCCCATTGTGAAGGTGAAAAATCGACTCAGTAGAAACCCCAAAACTCCCAATGGTTTGCTATGAAATGTAAAAGAAAACAACAAAATCTTGCTCCTAAGCAACCCCCTTCTCTTGTACCTCCTCTCCTTTTTATACCCATTTCCAGGATCTCTCTCTTTTTGCACCACATATTCTTCTTCCTCCATGTTCTGCTCCCGTAACTGTTTCTCTCTCACTTTTCCTTTGCTTTTCGTAGACTCCCATCTAGAATCTTCCTTTCCTCTTCTTTGAGTTAGCAGATGTGGGCCTCAACTTTGCTTTGGCTGTATCATGAATTACTTAAGCCTTTCTGCAGATGTGGGCCTCAAAGTATCATACGCACATGAGAATTTATGCCCGTATAAGTCTAAGTTAAGTCAAACTGAACCCAATTCTATTTTTATTTGTAATCAGCCTTTACTCATGTCAGTTGCCCAATTGTTATGCAGTGTTTATTAAATACTCTTTTTTGCAAATAAAACTTATTTAATCAAGTGTAATAAGAGTACTTAAAACAACGTTATTTCCCTTTTATCTGCATTCCACTACAATTATACAGTAATCTTTGAACTCTTTCCATGGGGTCCTGGTTTGCTACACCTTCCAACCAATCTAATTCTATAACTCTTCTATGTTCTTCATCAAGTGCCCACTTTGCTTCATATCTAAACATCTTTCCTTTCATAAAACCTGACAAGTTATTAGTGATTGTCAACAACATAGGTTTGTGATTTGAATTTATGCTAGGTAGGTAGTTGACCCACACATCTTTAAAGAGATCAGACCACACTAAGTTTGTAACAACCATGTTTAGTCTTTCTTTAACAAAAGATTCATTCTCATGTTTATTACTCCAAGTGTATTTCTCTTCCCTCCACCCTAAATCAAATAGTGAATTGTACTCCAGGGCATTCCTAAAGGCCCTCATATGAGCCTCAGACCTTTCATTACCATCTTGTTTCTCCTCTTCAAATGTAACCTCATACTCGAAGGTGTGAATCACTATTGAGGAGCTCCATTAAGAATAAGGGAATAGGATACTGAGCTCACAAAATTCAGTGTCCACCCATTTTGCATTGATTTCAATATGCTACATAAAAGATTTTAGGAAAGTCCATTCGATCTTGTCGTAGGCCTTGCTCATATCGAGCTTAAGGGCCATGTATCCGTCCCTTCCTTTCATTCTTGACTTCATGGTATGGAAAGACTCGAAGGCTACAATCAAATTGTCTGTGATTAACCTCCCTAGAACAAATGTTGTCTGAGTAGGTGAAATGAGGTGAAGTAGAACCAGTTTCAACCTGTTAGCTAGTGTTTTTGCAATAATCTTCTAAAAGATGTTGCATAAGCTTATTGGTCTAAAATTAGTCACCTTTGATGGGGATGGGATCTTTGGGATCAGAGCAATTAGGGTCATTCATCTTATTAGACCAACATCCTTCATTCAGAGCCTTCGATGCTGCTTTTGTTACTCTTTCCCCAGTGTCCTTGGTAAAAGGCTGCTGGGAACCCATAAGGGCTAAGTGATCCTATGGGTTCATGCTAAAAAGGGCCTCTTTTACCTCCACATCAGTAAAGGGTTGGGAAAGAGAGGTGTTCATGTATGCTGTAATCTTTCTTTGCAAGGGAGCTATGCATGCATCAATGCCAGTTGGACTTGAAGAGGTGAACAGATTCTGGAAAAATTGTTGGAAGGCTTTACTAATATCTTGTTGGTTATTGTGTTCAAGTCCCTGCATGTCTAGGATCTTCCTGATGGCATTATGCCTTTTCCTTTAGCTGGCACACTTGTGAAAGTAGGAGGTGGTTTTGTCCCCTTCTCTAAGCCAAGTTTGCTTGGCTCTTTGTTTCCATTCGGAGTGTTCAGTTTCAAGTAGGAGGTCCACTTCTTTTTGAAGGGTTTTTATCTCAACATAGAGGTCCCCTTCATTTGACTTTTCAAGGTATTGAGTCATTTTGTTATGGACTTCAGCAGCTCCCCTTGACATCTGTGCATGTTTTGACTCCACCATTTTAAGCTGTTTTGACAGTCTTGTAGGCTTTGCAGAGTTTCTAGAGTGAGTCAGGCTGCCTTGTGGAGTTCTCCCATATCTGTTTTATGGTATCCCCACAACCTTCTTGTTTACTTCAGCTTACTTCGTACTTGAATATCCTATCCACCTTTTTGGATTCAAACTTATCATGAATCTGTATGAATGGGGCTGGTCTGAGGATGTGGCAAACAAGTGTTACACTGAGTACTCCACAAAGGAATCGAGCCATGCAGAATTGCCAAGGGCCTTATCTAGTCTCTCTTTGCTAAATTGGCAGCCTTTTCTGTTGTTTTCCCATGTAAAACAATCTCTTGCATAACCAAGATAATTTAAATCATAGTGGACCAATTTTTCTCTAAATTCCACTATATGCCTGCCTATAGGGTCGAGATGCAGCTCCAAAATTCTCAATAATGCTTGTGATCTCATTAAAGTCTCCAAAGCACAACCAAGGGACATGGAGTGAGGGAGCTAATTCTTTTAAAAGCTGCCAAGTGGCATTCCTTTTAGCTGTGTTGGGATGGTCATAGAAACTCGTAAGTATTCAAGGGGTTCCATTGTTTGGTTGGTTACTAATCATATAGATGTGCCAACTAGTGTATGAGATGACACTGAGAGCCACTGAGGAATGCCAGAGAAGGGCCAATCCTCCACTCCTTCCTCTACTGTTAACACTAAAGCAGTTCTCAAACCCCATTTTACATTAGATTCTTTCCATTTTATCACTATTGCACTTGGTCTCAAAGAGGAAGACCAGGTGGGGGGACTTACCTTTCACCAGAAGGTGAAGCTCATGAATTGTCGAGGGTTTCCAAGCCCTTGACAATTCCAGCTTATACAATTCATTTGGGGGGCTGGGGCCTAAAGTAAACTCCTTGCAGGTTTGAGCATTTTTTAGATTTCTTTTGAAGGGGGTGTTAGTAAAGTATACCATTGCATTACCATTTCTTTTGGAAGCTCTTGTTTCTCTAGGGGCCTCTGAGAGATTTGATATGTTAGATAGAGCATTGGTCTTCATCCTGGCTTTTCTTCTCCACTTGTTTCCTACAGGAGCATAAAGGGTTTCTGTTAGAATGTCAACTTGTTGAGAAGCTGACTAGAGGGGAATTGGCAGTTTTGTTGTCCCTATGTTGTTGGCCTTTTGCACCTCAGATTCTAGACAAAAACTTGGATCCTCACAGCTTCCATTAATAGTTCCTGGGGTCTGGGAATATAAAGGGGTGAAATTGGTACCATAGCCTTTAGTTGCTGTGGCAGGTAGTAGGTCCTCACGGATCAACTGGCTATCAAGGTGCATTTGGTCCAAAGTTGGCACCTGAGATTGGGGTGCTGGCTCCTAAAATTAGGGTGTTGGCTAATGGCTTGAAGCCTCATCCTCTGTTGTTGATTAAGCCTTAGATTTGTCCACTTCCCTCGCCACCGTATTTTTTCAAAGAAACAGTTGGGGTGGCCGTGATCCTTGGCTCACTAAAAAATGAGTAGCACAAAAGCTATCCCAAGTGCAGGAGGATGTCGCGTAATAATTAGGAATAAATTCCTAGATCGTCTCCTCAGGGAAAGTTACTTAAAATCAAACTTCCTTAAAATGATGAAAATATTCACAAAGAGAAAATAAAAATGATGGTATGTGAAATGGATGGAAGAGTGCAACAAGAATGAAAAGGGCACTAGTCATGGACTAGATTCATATTTTTGGATTTTTGAGTGTGGAAATGAAATGTAAAAAGAAAAAACTAAAGAATTGAAATTAACAATAAAGAAAATCAACTAGACTAAACAACAAAGCAGAAATTATTTAAGTCCTAATTAAGCTTTAATCGATCTAACATGCAATGGAACTGAGAGATTAATAAAAGTAATCTAAGAATTAAAATAGATTAGAAAGTAATTGACAAAATACGAATTGAAAATTCAAAAGCCCCAAAATCAAGATTTTAGGGTTCATCCTTGTATTCAAATCACAAATTCTCAAAATTAATCCATAGCAATTGTAATCACTGTTCAATGAAAACTTAAAGAAGCGAGAAAAATAAATAACATGAAGTAAATAAACAGCAAATAAAATGCCCAAAAGTCTAAGCCAAATATCTCAAAAATATTCCATAAACTTTAAACTAAAATTAAATAAAAAGTAGAGAGTGAAAAGAGCAAGCCAAATGAATGGAGATGGAGGTGGTAGGCAATGGAGGCAGTGGCTGGAGCGACAATTGGACCCTAGAATAGTTCTTCAAATGTGCAGCGCTGCTCTACAAAAGTCCCCAATTTTGTGCTAATGATATGCTTAAATAGGGTAGGAGAGAGACCCTAATGTCTTCATATTCCCACACACAAAATCGCTTAAATTTTAAGACTCAAATTGACAGCCACGTATGCAATTCAAGAGTTCAAATTTGGAAATTATTATTGGACATAACTTTGTAGCCCTTTAAGATAGCTTTCTAACGCATCAATAATTGTATCGATCCGATATTTGAGCGGAAAGTTATGATTAAAATACTAAAGTGTGTTCATTCTGTCTCCTAACGGATTTTGGACTCTAATCCCCATCATTATCCTTATTTGAAGAGTCCTACATTCTTTGAAAGTTCTTAAGTTGTTCCAACGTCTTGCGCACTTGAAAGTCCTTTGAATTTGAAATTAGAAATAAAATAATAGAAATTAGAAATAAAATAAAATAAGAATAATAGAATATCAAAAATATGTTATGCATGTAAATGAACATTGTCTAATTAAATCACAAGTTATAAAATTAAGCATAAATCATACTATTAACCAATTTAAATCACAACTTGGATTTATTCATCTTAACCATTTTTTCATCTAAAACCAAGAATAATGTAATGAAATAAATAAAATATATTGGTTCTAAATGTATAAAATATGCAATAATTCATCTCAATCAATCCTACCCTCATCTAAGGTCCATATTGTTCCTATGCTTGCGAGGCTTGTTTATATTTTGGACATTTCCCTTGGTCATGCTTCATCTGGCCACACTTGAAACAAAAGTTAGGGAGGCTTTCGTATTTGACTTTTTTCAAACTCCATCTGGTCATCCTCAGCTTCTTACCTCTATGATGAAGCAATCTGCCCAGAAACTGAGGTTTAGTTACATTAACATCCACTCGGAATCGTAGAAAACTTCCCCACCTATCACCCTGAGCATCAACCTCCACCTTGTGCCCTTGGCAGTGGCTACACCTATGCTTTCTCTCATCCCTTTGTTCATGGTTGCGAAGGGAAGGTTGTGGGTTTGCACCCAGAATGGGTCTAAGTTAAACTGCACCTTGCTTGGGGAAGCTCTCCCTCAAATTCTTGTAGGCAGATGAGATGTCTGTCAAAGGACCAGGGGCGCCCTTGTAAGACCTTCTCCTTGTCTAAGATTAGTTGGAACTCCATGAGATACCTATTTGATCCCAATTCTATGAAGGTTCCCACCTAGTAATATTCCACACCTTTGCCATTGCGCTCTTGAACGCTTCCCTATTTGTTGTTCTGTCATTAAGGATTAGATTGAGAAGGCCATGGCTCCCTCTGATCTTTGTTGCTTCTATCGTAGCCTCTGGTAGTATTGTTGCCTGTTGTTCTTCATCTGTTAACATCAAGGAAGACCAATGTAGGGTAATTTCCATGAGAAACAAAACCAAGCACAATGGACTACACTCCAAGAGACAGAAGCTTTGTCAAGGACAAAGCACACAACCTTCCCCTGTGAGAGGGAAGGACCCGAATTTTATGACTCTTGAAAATGGCACTCATCATACAGAATGGACTACAGACACCAGTGTTTCTGCCTACATGAAAAATAATTTAGGTTTGTTTTTCAATCTAGGTAATGACGCGTTTCTAATTGGAGATGGTAGTCTTCACAAAATCATACTCATTGGTGACACCTTTGTTCGTAGTGGAGACTATGATTAAGAACATTCGCATTCGATATCCTACATGTCATTATTCCTTATAATTTGGAGGAACGTTTAGGGTTTTCACCCCAAACTCTCCTCCATCCTAATCCCTAAAATAGGGTGGTAGAATTTAGATGCTACAATATGGAGATCCACTGTACATCCCGAATTGTTCTTTTCATTGGCTACTGTTCATTGCTCCTGCGTCTCTCTCCCTTTGACTATTGGGTGCTTTCATCATTTTTTCCACCATCAACGACAGCCTCTCCATTGGTTCATCACTATAAGTATCCCTATTCTCCCTCACTTTTCTCCAACTGGGTTCCCCCATTTTCATTCACACACACTGACGATTCGGCTTCATGTGATTTGGAATTTCATCCATTTGAGATCCTCCATGGCTGTTTGCATCGATCTTCTCTATCCCATTTCACTGAGAAAAAGGTTCCTCTATGGCTCGATTTTCAGAACCAACGTGTTGACAAAAAACCCTAGATTTCTTTTGGGTTTTCAGATCTCCTTTGAATAAATGTTTTTCTCAAATTATTGTTGCAATGTAATTCCTCCATTGCTGTAATAATCATTATCTATGCTTAGATTTGGGCCTATTTTCCACTTATTTGTAAATTGCAATTTAGGGGAAAAGAACCCTAGATTTTTTGAGCAATTTTTTTCCTCCATGTGCTGAGATTGCCATTTTCTATGCTTAGATTTGGATCTATTTTCCTCTGATCTAAATATTGCAAATTATGAAAAAAAAAACCTCGATATTTTCGTCTGCTGTTGGATTGATCTTTGTTGTTCAATTGCTTTGTGATGTTGGATTGGTCTGTGTTGTTTCGTTACTCTATGTTGTTGGATTGAGACCATGCTGTTTCATTGCTCTGTGTAGTTTTGTTGCTTTGTGCAATTTCATTACACTGTGCAGTTTCATTGTGCTGTGATGTTTAATTGGTCTTTGTTGTTCCATTGCGACCATGCTGTTTCATTGTTCTGTGCAATTTCATTGGTCTGTGTTGTTCCATTACTTCGTGCTATTTCATTACGAACTTGTTGTTTCATTGCTCTATGCTCTTTCGTTGCTCTGTGTTGTTCCATTGTGGCCATGCTATTTCATTACAAACTTGTTGTTTCATTGCTCTGTGCTCTTTCGTTGCTCTGTGTTGTTCCACTACGACCATGCTATTTCATTGCTCTATGTTGTTCCAATGTTCTCTACTGTTCCATTGTTCTATGTTGTTTCAGTGCTCTATGTTTCATTGCTCTGTGTTGTGAATTATAATTGATGGTTTAGGGTGAAAACCCTTAACTTTCCCTCAAATTATAAGGGAAAAGGACATTTGCGGCACTGAATGTGAATGGATATGATTTACTTTAGTCATGCCTTACTTAAATTCATGCAATTGAACATGAATATTAAATTCATGTGTAAAGCCCCGGTCCTGGAAGTTTGGAGAGTTAGCTCCTAATACTAGATATCATCTCCAATAGCACAATTATATAACAAAGCATAATACCACATACAGTCGTAGAGTGCGTAAGCACCGTGCAGTCATTTTGAAAAAGAGTGGGGTCGACTGTTAAAATATTAATTTCTTTTCATGTGGGGTCCCATATTTATTCACTTTTTTCAAAGCGACTACACGACGCTTGCACACTCACGACTCCATGTATCATTTCTTTATAACAAATATCTCTGTCCCTCCAACGAAATACTAAAGAAAATCCTCAATAAAATAAATTAAAAACTCTCCAAAGACTTGAAAATATCCTTAACTCAACACATCAAAATAATAAAAAATAATCAATTTACTAACTATCACTCTCAAATAAGTACTTGTACCATTAGACACTTATTCCTATATGATCATCACACCTTATTAAAACTTCCTACTCTTGTTCTCCAGCTGAACCATCAAAATTTATTTGAAAAATAATGTGGAGATAAGAGATGAGTTATCAACAACTCAGTAAGTAGGGACCATATACTAATATGCAAACATGAGTATTTACAGAGTTCAGAATACAAAACAAAACACTTTTTATTTTCAGAATGCGAAATTAGAACATGTTATCAAAAATATCAGAGCAAAAGTTCAAAAATATCCATAATCAAAATCCAACTGTTCATATTCAAAACCATTTGGCATAACATAACTAATCATCTTATTTTTATCATATCATATCAAATCAGAGCATCATATCAGAACAGAGACCATGTTTAACCTCCTTGATAGGGTTGTACATTCTGCAGAAAGTCAAGCAGAACATAAATCACCATGACACCAAAGCGATTACACTTAGAATAAAAAACTACTATTATATCCCGTGGCAGGGCCAGAGTCATTATTATATCCCATGACAAGGCCATATGTCACTAATGTATCCCGTGATAGGACTAGTGGTCACTATTACATCCTGTGATTGGGTAAGAGGTCACTATTATATCCCATGACAGGGACACATATCAGAGCAAAACAGAATCAGAATCACCATATCAGAACCAGAATCAAAGTCAAAATAGAATCAGAATTAGAGTCAGAACAGAATCATAAAGTCACGCCAAAGGTTTTTTAGATGCCACATCATATCAAAACAGAGTACTGAAATTCAGATCATTTCACATTTTTCAAAACAGATTCAGAACATCTTCACGTCACATGCAAATTTGTCAAATATTCATATTCGCTCATTTTTCTCAGTTCAATAACAAAATGCCAAAGATAAGCTCATGTTTACCAATCATGCCAGAAAATACCTTATTCTTATACATAATTTCATGAGTAATGCAGAACAAATAATTGAGGTCGTTTCAAATTTCTTTTCATAACAAAACATGCATATTTTCCAAAATTGACCTCAATTCATTTAATTTTATGCAAAGTCTAGCATATGAACCATGCTTACTTAGCTTTTAAGAAATTCTTCGTAGTAGTACTTAACAAAAATCAATCGTCACCTATAAAATACACGTGTAACTTTTGTAAATCTCAAATTGAACACGTACTTTGTAATTCAAACCCGAGATATTAGAATAAAATCTCTATTTTCCTAATAACTAAAATCCTCGAAACTCTAAAATATCTTCTCTTCCTAAAATCTCTATCCATGACAAAACATGCATATTTTCCAAAAATCAACCTCAGCCTATTTTATTTTTTATGCAAAGTCTAGCATAGGAACCCCACTTTACTGGAATTTTTTTCCACAATAGTGTCGAACAAAAATCAATCATCACCTATAAAATAGTCATGTAACTTCCGTAAATTTTTAATCGAACTTGTATTTCGATACTTAAACTTGAAATACTAAAATAACCTATCTTACCTAAATGTCTAAAATTCTCTAAATGCTAAAATATCATTACTTCGCAAATTTCATCGATATCGTTTACCTCTTCCAACTAATACATTAATTCTATTTTTTTTCTACAAAACATAATTTTTGAACTCATATAAAGTGAGACTAGACCCACTTAAAAATGTTGTACAAATCTTCTGGGAACCAACTGAGGCCCACCTTAACAGTAGATCCACTCAAATCTAAATTCAAAGCCCTCATGCTTAAAACTTTGAGGGCAAAAATGTAATATTAACTAAAACTAGTCTTCCCTACCATCTCTACGTAAGGAGCTTTACAACAAAACATATAACCTAGGGAGATATGCACTAGACCAAGGTACTCGTGTGACAGAGACTCATTGTGAGAGAAGCTACGAAGTGGCTGAGATACGAGCGGGGCTAGGCAGCTGCACACTGAGAGAGAGAGTGTGTGATGAGAGAGAGCAATGGGAAACATTTGACAATGGCTTACTGTGAGGAAAATGGTGGACTTGGGGTGTATCGCTGGCATTTTTTGGGGCTTTTCTTATCACGCCTTTGTATTTTTTTTGTCTTTTTTTTAAAAAGATCCGGTAGCCACACACGTAGCAGCCCCATCCCAAGTTTATTAATTAGCCCTCACTTATGGCGGAGGAATACAGCCTCTGTATTTCCTTGCCGTGGCTAGTGGCACTGAAAAGGGTTGAGGACTAGGTTGTCGTTGCTTTGTTTTGGGGAGCTAAAACAGGGGACAATGAGGATATGATTAGTGTGGGGTATGGTGGTGCATGGTAGTGCTGTGGTGGCTGAGTTGTGGGCTATCACAGTGGTTTTCACGTTTGTCGTGTATGTGGGCAGTTCCTGCGGGTGCAGTGGCCGAGTGGAGATTTGCAGTGGCCGAGTCATGCACGATGGTGGTTGGCTACGAGTGCTATGGTGGTGGCGTTTACCTTGTACGGAGTCTGGCTCACAGTTGATCTACTCTGAGGGTGGTTCAGAGATAGCTTGTAGGGCTAAGACTTACAAGTTGGTTACGGCTTCGTGTGGGCTGGTTGTGGATGGGGCGAGTTGGCTTCTGGCTTCCATGGTTAGTGCACGGTAGTTTCAAAACGTGAAAGCGACATCATGTTTGTTTGAGGGAGAGATAGAGGGAGATTTCTACTTGCATGCGAGGTTATATCTGTGTATATATAGGAAAAAATAATAAAACCCTAGAGAAGGAAGGAAAGGGAGTGAGCATGCAGTGAATAAAAAAGGTGTGAAACTTGTAGAATGTAGAGTCTAAAACAAGATATCAGGGCTTCGGCCTTTTAGCCCATTCCAATCCTTTGGGCCATGTCTAATCCTTAAAAGAAATATATTAGTTGCATAAATTCCTAGCCTATACAAAGATTCCATCCAAACAAAAATATATAATGATTTTAACTAACATGGCAAGCCCTAAAAATTTTATATCCGCTAAAATAAAATCTTAGGCTCCTACTCTCTTCCAAAAAAATTTACTCATAATCCCAAATGAGCTTTTCATACCTATAAACCCAAGAATTTTAGAAAGTGCCTTGGTGCTAGACCCGAGTGTTACATCATGCCTTACTTTAGTTACCACTGGAGAGAAGACAAAAAATGCTACCATTGGGGAAAGGACCAAAACAATGTTACCATTGGGGAAAGGACTAACAAAATGTTACCGTTAGAGAAATGACAACAATGTTACCGTTGGCGGAAGGCTGAAAATAATTAAACGTTGTATGAAGGACAAAAATTGTTACCGTTACACAATACAAATAAAATATTACCGTTATATATGTGGACAAAAATATATTAGAAAATATCATTGCATGGGAAATCGCACATATTTAAGAAAAAATTATTATTCGTAATGCTGTATTAATTTTAAAAGTATTATTGTATCCAAATAAAAATCCTATAAAGTGCTTACAAAATAAAGTAGAATATATTTTTGAAAATAAGAGGCAAAAAATAAAGATATTTTAATAGAATAGGGAAAATATAGAGAATAAGATGTAGGAGGTTTTGTAAAGATAGGTAACATTTAGGATAAAATTTAATGAATGGTGTATTTTTGTTAAAATTTAGGGAATTTTATAGGAACCAGATGAGGATGCTCTAAATTAAAAGATATTTTACTTGTTCTTGATTTTGCAAATTTTTTTTACCAATTATCCAATTACAACTGATTATCCTTACAATTGTGAATTTTACGGTGTTGGTTTCTCTATTAAGGAAAGGGCTAATAATCGCACATTGTTGAATAGACGATGAAAGGGTAACTTCTATGTACTGTCCCTACCACTCGAAGCACACTTCTCCACTAGATTTCAAACTATTTCTGAAGAAGTGTGGCATCAACGGTTGAGACATCCCCAAGAATGTACACTTAGTGTTCTTCGTTCTCAAGGCTTTATTTCTGTTCTCAACGGAAAGAAAAAAAAAAAAAAAAAACTCTCTTTGTGAGAGTTTCAGTTAGACAAAATGGGTAAACTTCCATCTTTGCCCTCTACTATTGGTTTGAATGTATTTGATAAAGTTTAGTGTGATTTATCAGGACCTACCCTAGTTTTATCTGTTGGACAATTTCAATATTATGCATGTTCTTTCTAAATATGTAGTTTATTCCTTTATGAAAAAAAATCTGACTCTTTAATGTCTTTATTTTATTTGAAAATTTGTTGAACGTCAATTCAACGAAAACAGCAAAATCTTTCAAAACGATGGTGCTGGTGAGTTCACCAACACCCAACTCAATCTTCACCTTCAACAACAAGGTATTCTCCATCAATACTCATGTCCTCATACCTCCGAACAGAATGGCTCGGTGGAACAATGACATCGAACAATTTGTGAATTAGGTATGACCTTACTTTTTTAAAGTGGTGTTTCAAAACGTTTTTGGGTCGAAGTTTTTTCAACTACTGTTTTCTTAATAAATCGTCATCCTTTCACTACATTAGATCTTAACTCACCATCTTCCCTTCTTCATGGTCATTATCCCGACTACACATCTCTTCGGGTCTTTGGGGTCTAAATGCTACTCATATACTTGGGACAATAAACATAACAAATTTGACCCAAAAACTCTCCCACGTACTTTTATGGGCTATAGTGACGAACGCCAAGAGTATAAATGCTACCACCCGACCTCTCGTCGAACCTTCATCTCCTGACATGTTTTTTTTATGAACCCACCTTCCCTTACAAACTGCCCGGGAATCTCCACCTCCCTCCCTCTTCTGACCAAAGTTTATCAACATTTATGGATTGGCATTCACCAAGGTCTACACTTTCTAACCCAACAAGTGTCTCTAGTGTCTCTTATGTGCAAGTACCTCTTCCATCAGCTGATTCCAGGTCACCCGTGATTGGTGCCACCCCTATACCATCTTTGACTCCCATGGAGGTTCTTAGTGCCCAACATGATGACCTTCTCCCCTTTGCCAAGCCCCCTTCTCATCCATTGATACACTCATTTCGGATCCTCCTTGCCACAACATGGTAACGTGCTCTCAGGCTGGGATCCACAAGCCCAACTTGAAGTACGCCCACTATCACACTGTCTAGACCAAAGCACTGCAAGATGAGATCCAAGCTCTCCAAGACAACAACACTTGGACACTCGTGCCTCGTTCCCCTCACATGAATGTTATTGGTTGCAAGTGGGTCTTCAAGACAAAAATCAATGCCAATGGTACTCTCAATCTGTTGAAAGCTTGCCTTGGTGTTAAGGGCTTCAACCAAATTGATGGTGTCAATTATATAGAGATGTTCTCTCTTGTAATCAAACTCGGCACCATCTGAATCATTCTCAGTATTGCCTTTGTTTGCCATTGGGATATTCGCCAACTTGATGTCAAGAATGCCTTCCTCCATGGTGATCTCTAGAAGGACGTGTTTATTTACCAATCTCCAGGTTTTATCCATCCTACTTTTTCTTCTTATGGTTGCAAGTTAAATAAGGCCTTCTATGGCTCAAAACAGATCCCTCACATCTGGTTTGATAAACTTAGTACTTTCCTTATTGCCTATGGTTTCCAGTATAGCTCTGCTAACCCTTCACTTTTCATATATCACTAATCTCTAGGCACTATTTTTTTACTCTTATATGTAGATGATATTCTTCACACTAGTTCAAACCCCTCATATCTTAATGCCTTCACTACTACTCTTAGGTTGCGTTTGGTTCTGAAACTCAGCTAAGCTCAGCCGAGTTCAGTCTAACTTCTAAACATTCAACTCTCAAATTAAGAAATTCATCCAAACTCAAAACCTTCTTACACGGGGAACCCACAACCATTTTCAACTTAAAACATCTTTATACATGGGGCCCACAACATTTTTCAATTTTTCATAAAAAGTACTAAACTCATCTTAACATATAAACACGCTTTAAACTCAGTTTAAATAGGCCCCACATAACTTCCTCCACTATTCAAGTCACAACTATTCATAAAGAACTCAACTCAGCTGAGCTGAGCTCAACATCCAAAAGTACCCTTAGTCAGCAGTTTGCAATGAAAGAGCTGGTTCTCATACATTATTTTTTTGGCATTCAAGTCACCCCGCAACTTCCAGGTGTAGTTTTATCTCAATCTAAGTATGCTTTTGAGATGTGATTAAGAAAGTAAATATTAGTGAATTTGTATTTTTTCACAATGATTAAGGATGTTTAAAAATTACTTTAAAAAATCATTTACATTAGTGTGCATATTTGAGAAGCACGTTTGGTGCCGCCTAACATTATCCTAAAATAAAATAACAATATCTTAATAGGACTGGCTAGTTAAATATGATCTAGATGGGACCGATAAACTGATTGCTAACTTTCTAAATATTAAAGGTGGAAAAAGTTTGGCATATTCTTTTAAGAAAAATGCTACTTTGCCCACTCAATTTGTCCTTTCATTTTGACACCTCATGTATTTTATTTATTTTTTTAGTTTTTTTCTTTACTTAATAGTTAAGGAAGTGAGTATTCATGTATTAATATTTTTTTATATTTTTTAAAAATGTTTTAAAATGATAAAAAAATATGAATAAAAAAATTGAAAAAAAATAGAAAGGTGATTTTTGCCTAGTGGTAAGTTGTGGCGGGTTACTAGCACCGCTCTTCTTTCAATACGCCTGAATGGCCGTGAGATTTGGACGATCTCTCCAAGTGGCAGATCAAATAGTGACTGCAAAGGCTCTTAAAATTAAAATTAGGAGGGATGCTAAAAGTCATCTCACATAGTACATTTTATATATTTTAGATCTTATTTTATTTTATTTTTACAAAACTAATTAAGTTGTTTTACTCATCATTCATATATCATATACTTTTTATGATCAGAATTCTCTACCTCACCAACTTCATAAATAGTAAAATGAGCGTATCCCTCCCACTTTCTATTATTATCAAAGTTTGGATGGATTTGAAGTGTTACACGAGAACCAGAACTTCTCATGTTGAACCAGTCTGGAATTTCAGCTCACAAGGAAGATGCACACACTAACTTGGGATTAAAACAATTATTTTCCTGCATGTGAAGTAAGAACAAAAAACAAAAAGATGTTAATTGGAGTATATTAAATAACCACTCCCACAATATCTTATGAAGAGATCAAAGAGATTCACAACGTCATAGCCTTTTGTCTGCAAATTACTTTCTTCATGATTCAAGGTTCTAATGTAGTAGTCTTTGTCATCAAAACCAAAATAGAAGGCCGGAATAGAGTCATCATTAGTCATAAACATTTATTGGGTAGACCAAGCATCATTTGAGCCAATCTCTAGCATTGCAAAAAACTTAGTGAATTTGATAGCAATTCCACCATTATACAATTGTTCCAGATACCCCTCACCATTCATTTCTTGAACTCCACCAAGTGCTAGGCAATCAGATACATCCAGAATTTTAAGAGATGACAAACTACAAATAACGCTCGAAAAAATTGAGAGGCTTTTGTAGTTATATAAAGACAATATGGAAAGGCCGAATAAACTCTTAAATGATGGGGGTAGTTCCTTTATGGCAGTACCATCCAAATAAAGTAAGCGAAATGAAGTCATGTTTCCCACAATGTCTGGGAACTTCTCAAATCTTGAACAATCAGAAACATAAAAATGTTCAAGAGACTCCAAGCTAATCTCATTTGGAAAGATTTTAAGGCGTTTGCAAGCATGTAGATTCAATCGTCTAAGCCATTTGAGAACACCAATAGATTTGTGGACCGTAGATAAACTTGTACAACCTTCAAGGTTGTCTCAAGACTTGGGACTCCGGTGAAGTCTGGTGTCTCCACCAAGTTTTGAGAGCCACTAAGATCAAAGCGTTTCAAACTCCCAAAATTCTGTTATAAAACAATAAATATTGAAAAGAAAACATTAACGAGCTTAGTACCATTAGTAGAAAGAAGGATAACAAGAATAAGAAGAAAACACCTTACACTAATTCCCTTCCATAGTTGCTTGATGTGACTACGTGGAAATCTAAGTTCAACAAGATTGCCTGCTTGAAAGCCATTTGACAAGGATTTTGAAGGATATTCAGACCATTCTAGCTAGCACCCGTAAACCATGTGTTGGCATGAATCTTAAAGGGTCGTTGTGCCAATGCAGATTCAATAACTTATCACAGAGATTAGAAAAACTCATGTTGACAAAACTTGTGTTGCGAATTTTAAGAATTCTCAATTTCTTCATCTTTGACAAGGCTCTAATACTGAATCGTTCCTCATTTTGATTAGGTAAGTTTAGCACTATGCCTGCAATCACCTCAATTCCCTAAAAACCAACAACAATAAAATTGTGTGAGAAATATTTGCAAAAATTTGAAGAATTAGAATGAAAATGCACTATACATTTATATCTGGATTAATCCACTTACAGTATTATTCTTCAACACGTGAAGGACATCCTTATAATGCCACAATCTACTACGCCGGCCAGGCACTTCGGGGGATTCATCATAAATTATTTTTTTACCCATTTTTTGTAGCAAATCATGCATCCTCAACCTTCTAGATGAGATGGTTATAAGACATTTCTCCATTAGAATATCAATATTGAGATATGGGTAGTAACCAAAACTTTCTAATATATCCATTAAAATGTTATCTAAGACCTCTCCATTGAAAAAACAAGCAATATCTAAAAACAGTTTCTTTTGCAAATCCTCCAATCCATCAAAACCTACTTGAAGTATATCTAAATTCCTTTATTAGGATTTGCTTTCAGTTGATCCCAAGCACCTTTCCATGCATTTGTTCATGAACCAAACAAGGAGGACCCTAAAACTTTGAGAGCTAAAGGCCTTGAGCATATTTCACAAAGCCTTTGGATAAATCCACATAATTTTCTTCAGGACGGGGTTTCTTGAAAGCTGCCAAACTGAAGAGCTGCAATGCTTCATCATTATTCAACTTATTAACCTTATAGATATCATTCACTCCATGTCTTTTCAATAAATGGTTATCTCTGCTCGTTAAAATGATTTTACTCCCCAGACCAAACCAATCATGGCTCCCTGCCAATGCTGTTATATGTTCTTCTCTGTCCACATCATCACGGACTAAAAATACTTTTTTATAACATAGTCTATTCTGTATCATATTCATTCCCTCACGATCATCCCATATATTTATTGCCCTTTTCATGAAGCTCTTGGAAAGAAGTTGTTTTTGTAAAGAAATTAAACCACGATTTTTAGTACTTTCTTCTCTAATACAGGCAATAAAGCAGCTAGCTTCAAATTGGTAAGATATTCTATCATAAATGACTTCTGCCAAAGTTGGCTTACCCACTCCAGCCATACTATGAATTCCTATAAAGCAACCATCATCCCATCCAATACCAAGTATGTTCATCATTTCCTCCACACGAGATTCTATTCCAACAAGGTCCTTGGAAAGAGTTGGAAAGTTACGACTCAATCCTTGAAGTATCATTTTAATGATTTCTTGGACAATTGTTGATTCATACCTGGGAAAAATGATAAGATATTTAATTATTATGAGATAGTGATAGCCTTTCAAGAGCCAAATGTATGATAATGTATTAATGTGCAATATAGCACATTATAAGGAGCATGGTTTTGCGATTTTGGTTGCAACCTCCATGCTCCCTTTGTATAAGGTATTACTCTATCACAAATAAGGGTTATCAATAAAATTAGAGTATCGTTCTCATATCTACAATATTATAGCACCCTAATAATGTTTAACTTTTGACCCTTACATTTCCATTGGTTTTGGTGAGGATTAGGAGAGTTTGGGTGTTGTTTCTAAATTCGAATCCATAGGAGAATTGTAAGTTTTGATAAGGAATCAAGGTTTCTTGGTACGTTGATGATCTGGGAGTTGCTGTTGATGCCAAATCCAAAGGGACAAGGCATCACGATGTAGTTTCATATAATGGGTAGTAAAGTACAAGGGAATCGGCTTTGGGAGCAATGTAATGATATGTAGTCAAAAGTAGCTGATGCATATAGTAAAGTGACTAGAGGAAGGTTGTAGCTCTAAGGATGAAGGGAAGCCATAGAAATGCTGAATTTTGGAGGAATAGATATGGATACAAATTAAGAAGGTTGTCAAGTCCCTAGAGAGAAGGAACCATGACTGATGATACAATTAATAGTTAGGCAAATATACATATTTTAAAAAAATCCAACCAAGAGAGAAAATTGGGTGATGGCAATAGCTAAATGGCCAATGGTTGAAGATGAAATGATTAATATTAGGGGGCAAGCACCAGTTGAATGGGCAGGCAAATCTCCCTCATCGTTTCCCTAAATTCGTGGTCATCCACAACCAAAAGCAACTAAACAGATGTTGATTCATAAACATTAAACAGATCTTCAAATATTCAAGTGTACCATGTAAAGCCATATTAGTTAATAAATTTATTTTTGTGAAATCTCTTCCGGGAGGTTTGGATAGTGAATTGAGGTGAGATGAAAGTTGAATAAAATATTTTTTTAATATTATTATTCTTTTGAGATTTGAAAAAGTTAAATTGTTTATTATGTTTTTTATAAAAAATTGAGAAATTTGTAATGATCTAGATGAGATACGATGAGATAAGATGAGATTGAGAGGAAATGTTTTTTGTATCCAAACCTAATCGTGGCAGTAGCACTTCTCTAACAAAAAAGTAATAGATCATAAGGATGAAATGTTAAATTTATTTAATTAAAGGGATTAGATTTCACATCAAGAATTTATAATTACTGTCACATGAGCTAGATCGCTAACTGATCAACACAAGTCTAACATGTGTACTTTTTTTTTTTTTTTTACCAAAGAGCCGACAGCCATATGGTAGTGGCCCCGTTCCAAGTTTATTAGTAAACTCTCACTTATGGCAGAGGAATACCGTGGTTACAAGCCAAGTATAAGGGAGTTTACAGATAAGAAAATAAAAACAAAAACCTCCCAAATACAAACCAATCAAAAACCGAAACAAAAGAAACAAAAAAGAAGACAAACAATCTAAACAAGCCTATAAATAAACACAAAAAAACTAACAGGCCTATACCAAAACATAAAACATCTAAACAAGCCTAGCAAAAACAAAAAACAAAAAAACAAAACAAACCTAGAATGCAAACTAACGATGAAAATACAGTATGCCTTAAAAATCTAGCCGCACAATACCTCTTAAATATCTGGGAAGGTCTTGATTGCCATAATACGTGACATTCGTACCCATTTCACATTCTCTAGCAAGAAAAACCGCTGCACTATTACCTTCTCAAAATTGAAGAGCCACTACAAAATTTATCCCCTCAAGCTCCTTGCGCAAAACCTCCCAGAAATCCCAAAGATACCACAAAGAGCATTTACCATTACAAAGCCAATCAACAACAATTTGTGAATCTCTTTCAATAATCACATTAACCATACGGAGCCGTTTGCACAGTCTAATGCCATCCATAATTGCTTTCACTTCAGTGCCATTATTCGTACCAACCCCATAATGAGCAGAAAAAGCCCCTTTAACCTAACCATTCCAATCTCTAATAATGCCACCCCCTCCCGAGTTACCAGGATTTCCTCTACAACTCCTGTTGCAATTAAGCTTCACCCATCCCGTAGGAGGCCTAGACCATTTAACAATTTTACCAGGTCTCATAGAAATGCGAGGCCTCTCTAAATTAAATTCTTCCAAAATCTTCAAATCGTGCATGTATAAATTACTAACTGAGTTGATATTATTCGCCAAAGATTTGATCCACACCCGAGCACTTCTCCAAACAATCACAGCCGAATCATACTTCCCATCCATTCTAGCCTTACATCTTCTCTTCCAAAGGCACCAAGTGATGATACAAGGAATTAAACCAACAAGAGTACCTTTAAAAGAGGATTTTTTTTGCATAAGAAAACTAGACAGCTACTCTATTTTCCCCCGGTAAACTGCACCTACAAGGAATACCCAAAGCAATACTAGCATACAACCAAACCTTAAGAGCCACAGCCCCCATAGAAAAAATATGGTCGATATCTTCCATACACCTCCGATCACAACAATCACACGCAGAGGCAAGAGACACACCTTTACTTTGAACCCTAACGTCCACTGGCAAACAATCCATCCAAATTTTCCACAAGCATATAGAAATTTTGTTTAGGAAGAAGCTGGTGCCAGAACCAATCTTGCCATGGTAATTCCTGGCCTCTTTTTCTCACCACCTCCCAAGATGTACGAGTAGAAAACCTGCCATCAGTGGAAGGTTTCCACACAAACAAATCCGGACCATGAGTACCATCAATCGGCATCTGTAGAATTTCCTCAACAACCTCCTTACTAACCAACTCCCTAAGAATGTCCTCATCCCAAAACTTATTTGACCAACAATCTTGAAGACGCAGTCTGTTATTAATAACATCTTCCACCCGTATCGAAAGGGGACCCAATGCCAACCATCTATCAAACCAAAACGAAGCATTATCACCATGCACCAGGACATTCACATTATCCATAACTTCCGGCAGCATCTTTAAAATCGATCTCCAGAATCTAGAATCAGTCGGTCTCGACTTGTAAGTAGAAAAATGGCCATGACAAAGGTATTTGGCATGAAAAAAATCAGACCAAAGATTGTTGGAAGATAAAATACGGAAGGCAAACTTCATATGGAGTGATTTTTGAACCTCTTTAAGGTCTTTCACGCCCAACCCTCCTTCCCTAGTAGGCAAACAAATCTTACTCCACGACCTCCAATGATGTTTTCTTTTACCATCATTCTCTCCCCAAAAAAAATTAGCTAACAAAGCTTGAATACGAGACAATGATATGGAAGGCACATTCATCATAGACAATAAGTGGATAGGCATACTATTTAAAACATGCTTCACTAAAATCAGTCAACCACCCGGCGATACTAGTTTAAACTTCCAACCTGCAACTTTTTTCCTGACTTTATCAATTAACGGTTCAATAACCTGGGTTGTCAATCTACCAGAAACCAACGGCACACCCAAATAGGTAACAGGAAACTTACCTACTTTAAAGCCCATAAGACTCAACAAGCTCCTTTTCCTTGAAGTCGAGATCAACTTAGATAGGAAAAGAGCATATTTGTCCCTGCTAATTTGTTGACTAGACCACCTCTCATAAATATCAATTTTATGCATTAGATTTTTAATAGATCTCTCACCCCCATTAGCAAAAATAAGGATGTCATCAACATAAAGTAAGTGAGAAACCAAGGGAGCACCAATATGATGACTAAATTTGCCAATCTGACCTTCCTCAAAATTGTTTCTGAGAAGCCTCGTCAACACTTCTTCCATGAGGATGAAAAGATAAGGAGAAAGAGGATCCCCTTGACGAAGACCCCTAGCAAACTGAAAATAATCTTTGAAGGTACCATTCATCGTAACAGAAAACCATTGAGACTGCACACAATTAGCAATAATTTGGCAAACATTTTCAAAAAAACCAAAAGCTCGGATCACATGCATTAAAAAATCCCAATTCACCCTATCATATGCCTTGGCCATGTCAAGTTTTATCAAAACATTACCACCAATAGTTTTTTTATGCAGTGACTGAACCATCTCCTGGGCAAGAGTAATATTCTCAAAAATACTACGCCCAAGAATAAATGCACCTTATTCATGAGAGACCAAACTATCAAGAATAGAGTTAAGACGATTCACAATAATCTTTGAAAAGATTTTATAAGCCATAGAACACAAACTAATAGGATGAAATTTATAAAAAATGGAAGGTTCAGGAACTTTCGAAATAAGAACAATAAAAGAGGAGGAATAAAACCTGGATAGAGGAGCACCCCTGAAAAACTCTCTAGCAGCCTCCACCACTTGCTTTTTGATAAAATCCCAGCAAGACGTATAAAAACCCGATCCAAAACCATCTAGCCCAAGACTACTATTCTTTGGGATAGAAAAAATAGCTTGCTTCACTTCCAGTTCAGAAGGTGCTGCGCATAACTAGCGATTCTCTTCATCCAAAATTTTCTTCTCAATAATCCTCGACAAATCACAATGTTCCACCGCAGAAGTATTGGAAAGGAAATTACGAAAAAGAACCACAGCCTCCTCATGAACCTCTTCAACAGTATTCAAAACTCTCTCATCTACAAGGACCATTTTATTAATATGTCCCTTAGTGCGCCTTTGGTTGATAATCGAATGAAAATACTTCGAGCTTTGATCTCCCTCAATCAACCATTTTTTTTAGCAATTTGGCCTAGGCGAGAAGCTTCCCTTTTATCCCATATATCAATCTCGGTCTTAGTAGCCACAAACTCATCCTCAAGCTCCTAAGAAAAACCATATTGAAGTTGGTTTTCTACTAAATCTAACCTCTCTTCCAGTGCACGAATATTGACATCCACCCTACCAAATACATTTTTATTCCAAGCACGAAGCGCTAGCTTGGTTCTTTTCAAACGAATAGAAAGCTTAAGAAGCCTAGATGCAGCATCCTATTTATTCCAAGCTTCCTTCACACACATTAAAAACCCACCATGTAAACCCCACATATTCAGAAAACGAAACTGAGAAAGACCAAAGGAAGTAGTAGAACGTTCTAAGAACACTACCATCAAACAATGATCAGAGGATTTACGACTCAAATAATTGAAGTGGGTAGAAGGATAAAGACTGGCAAAAACATTAATCATGAGCACTCTATCCTGTTTTGCCCAACTTCTAGACACTCCCCCATGCCCATTACACCAAGACATGTTCTGGCCAGAACTAGATTGCTCCGAAAGACCGCAACAATCTATACAATCATTAAATTCTAACATCGAAATAAGAGGCCGAGGATTCCCACCAACTCTTTCCGAATCCTTGTGAATAACATTAAAATCACCAAAAACTAACCATGGTTAATCCATATCGGTCCTCTTGTCTATGTCATGCCAAAGTTCTCTTCTATCAACATATGAGCACTTAGCATAGACAAAAGTAACTATAACATGGTGAGCATCCCATTTAAACCAACTAGACACGGTTTGGGACGTACAAAGCACAACTTCAAAAATGTTTGGATTATTCCAGAACACCCACAACTTACCACCCTGATTAGCATTTGAGGCATAATGATTAAAATCCAAAAAACACCCAAGAGAAGCCATATGATTATCATCAACAAAAGGTTCCGAGATAGCAAATAAAGAAACCTTAAATTTAATAAGCAGCTTCTTCAATCCTCCTCTAGAACTGCCCAGTCCTCTAATATTCTAGAATCTCCAGCATATCCATGCATGCTCTCACTATAAGAATAAAAGAAAAAATGTTAACTAAGATGAAAATGCCATCCGAATATGTTGCCCACTACTTTCAAAGCAACTCTCCACGTTTGCATCTTCTCCGTATCAATATCAAGGTCATCTTCATGCCAAGCAAAAGCTTTTGCAAAAGCCCTAGTTTAGTTTCGTACCTCAAAGGGATCAACATGGTAGAAAATAGGCAAAACTGTGAAACTCGTCTCTCTCGTGCATTTGACAATCTGGGCAAGTTCAGTCAAGCACCATCTTGAGGAAGCATAGTTTTCTGAGGTAATGGGGATAACGTACATGGATTCACTTATTGCTTTCAAGAGCTCTTGAGAAATATACTTTCCTCGCTCAAGTTTCTCATCATCTTTAAAGGCAATAATGCCTTTCTTTTCTAAAGTAGTGTATAAATGGTCTGTAAAACTCTTACGGGTGTCTTCGCCATGGACATTGAGGAAAACATCATGTATCCATCGAGGTCTTGCAGAAGTGGAAGAAGACGGTGGTACTGACGATGAGGGTCTTTGAGTGCTTAGGGGAACCATTGGACACTTGAAAAAAAAAAAAAGTTGTTTAAAGAAATGTTTGCTAGTAATTTGGAGATCACTTGGAGAATTATGAGAACAGCTAGCACTAATAGGCTAGCTAGAGATACATATAGGAATGAGGCTCCCTTCCAAACTATCAAACAATTAATTAACAAACATCTCCATTAGTGGGAATCAGGCCAGCTTGATCATGGGTTGATGTTAATTTCAGCCTAGAAGACGTAAAGAAGACGAAAGAAAATTTGAGATCAATTGACTTGGACAATTGATGAACATTACTGGTCTTGGCTATGGGTCTTCCACTACCAATCACGTCTTCCACGGCATGATCACAAGTCCAAACTTCCAGTTGATCTATTGTTTGGCAAACATCATTATACTAGAAGATTTTACTCTTCATCTTAAATTTAGGTTTCTGCAAAATATATTGGGAAATAGGCATGAAATTTATATATGGTAAATATCCGACTGTGTTTATGTTAAGAAAGTTGTTAATTTGGTAAATTGCTTACAAGTTATTGTTGTACTTTTTTTTTATTCTTTCAATGTATTAATTTTGAGTTAAAAACATTTGTATAATTTTAGGCTTTCTTTTTAACTTTAGCTTGATTTTCTTGATTTCAATTACTTTATTTTATTTTGTTAATTGGTTTTTCTTTTTAGATTTTTTAACATGGCATGTTGATTAGGCATTTTAGTTTCTTCTAAAATGCAAATTATGTATTTTAACGTGGCATATTACGTGATTAGTTTTGATACAGCAAGAGGTAACATGTCAACCAATTTGAAGTTTTATATATATGAACGGGATCTTTATGTTGGTGATCTTAATTTCAACAAAGTAAGAAGAAAAAGAGACCCAACAAAATTTGAAAGAGACACTGAGAATCGATGAACCTGGTCTTGGTGAATGGACGGGTTTTAACTTTAAGTGACAGTCATGTCTTCCGGTTGATTATTATGTTAAGAAAATTATTTATTTAATATGAATGGGATCTTTATGTTGGATCTCTTAATTTCAACGAATTAAGAAGAAAAAAGAGACCCAAGAAAATTTGAAAGAGACTGAGAAAAATAATATTAAATAAAATATATTATAATAATATTTTATTCAATTTTTAACTTTAATCTCAACTCATCTGCGAAAACAAACGATTATGTTAAGAAAATTATTTATTTCATATGAACCTACAAATTATTTTGTGGTTTTCTTTTTTCTAATTTCAGGTATCTGTTATAAGTTTATTTCCACTTTCCATTATAAATAATATTCTTTTGCTGAGCCACGATCAACCTTTTATGATTTATTTCAATTCTTATAATGTTTTTAAATTTTAATATAAGTTTATAAGTTTTGGTTTCTTTATGTTAATTTTACTTTTTTTTTTTGAAAGAAAGCTTTAAAGCTTATACCATTATATCAAATCTTACATGAAGGAATTTCCTCCATAGTAATCATTACATGAGAAATGACTAAGGCATCTTTTGCCAAAACATGAGCTACCACATTGCCACTCATTTTAACATGTGTAACATTCCAATTAACGAAACTCCTAAGTTTCATCTTTGCTTCAGAGACAAACATGCCAAAACTGGTCAGTTGATCCTCTTCTTTTCTTAAAGCTTGGATTGTTTGTAAGGAGTCCCATTCAACACTAACCTTGGTTAGTCCCAAGTCCAGTGCAAAACTAACTGCTTGTAGCGCCCTATATGCTTCAGCCAAAGAAGGAAGAGGAAACATGCTTTTGTTCCTTCTCATCGTAGCAACTATTTGCCCTTCAAAGTTTCTGACCACTATGCCAATCTCCACTCTAGCCCTTGTTTTGTCCACTGCTGCATCCCAATTTAGCTTGTGAAAGTGCATGGGAGGAGCCTGCCATTCAGTAATGCTGCTATTGGTAGGTACTGAAGAAGCACTTCTCTGCACCTCCAATTCTTTCAACATTTTCAAATTCTAATAGGCTGCACTGACTACTGTATTTGGATGTCTGAACACTTGGTTAAAATAAACTGATTCCTCCTCCACCAAATCTGCTTTGCTACCATGGTAAATTCCTAAAGACAATCTGTGTCCACAGTTCCTGCAATAGCCTCGAAAATATCCAACATATTCATCTGTGAGAAATGGCTTTTCTGTAAACTCTTTGAACATTGACTCCAAACATCCCTTATTGATTCACATTCCCATAAAGCATGTGTGGCTGTCTCTTCTTCAAGATTACAGATGGTGCGCTTTGGATGATCTACAATTTTCCTCTAAAAAAGATTACATTGAGTTGGCAATTTAAACATGCCCTCCACCTAAAAACTCTGTCACCCGGTGTGACTTGTAGATGCCAAAGCATTTTCCAAGTCTTCTTGAAGTCATGACTACTCGAGGCTTGTCCTTTGATAGCTTCACTCATCTCTTGATGCATATAATATGCACTTCTAACTGTGAATATGCCTAAAGAGGTTCCTTTCCATATCATCTTATCAGAGCTAGAAGATGAGCTGATAGGTATTTGAGCAATGATGTCTGCTTCATCTTTGTCAAAAAGTTGCTCAATAAGCTCCATGTCCCATCTCTTCTCATTTGGCTTTATAAGTTCCTGAACTTTGGCATTAGCATCAAGCTGAGTAACTGGGCTGTGAACTGCTGATGGAATTGCTTTTGGAAGCCATTTATCTCCCCATATTCTCACCTTTTCACCAGTGCCAATTCTCCAAAAAGTATCAGCCCAATGGTCTTGCTTGTAAAATACTTCTCCATATATATGATGGTTTCTGTCCCAGCCTAGCTTTCAAGAAAGAAGATGCCTGAAAATACTTGGCCTGTAGAACTTGTGAAACTAAGGAGGAAGGGTATTAAATCAACCTCCATCCTTGTTTGGCAAGCAATGCAATATTAAAACCTTCCAAGTCTCGAAAGCCCATTCCTCCTTCTTCATTTGATCTTCCCATCTTGCTCCATGATACCCAATGTATCTTCCTTTCTACCTCTTTTTGTCCCCACCGGAAGTTGTGCATAACACTGTTGATATTTCTAAAGAGCTTAGCAGGAAGCTTAAACACAGACATGCTATATGTGGGATGTGATTGCACAACAACCTTGATGAAAATTTCCTTCCCTGCCTGAGACAAAGATTTAACCCTTGGATTGCTGACCTTTATCAAGAATGCCCCTAAAATATTTTTCTCTTGCTTTCCCAACTACAATTGGTAAACCAAGATACTTTTGATAAGCCATAGTGGACCTCACACCTACAATGTTAATGATGAATTCTTGTCTTTCCTTTGCAGTATTCTTGCTGAACTGGATATAGGTTTTGTCCAGATTCAATCTTTGAAAAGATAACGTGATAGTGGATCACCTTGCCTTCTGCCTCTTGAAGGTCTAAAACTACTTTGAGGGACTCCATTGACTAAAGTAGAATATGACACTGATTCAGCACACCTCATCACCAATTCAACCCATGAAGTGTCAAATCCCATTATATAAAGGGCAGAACTGAGAAAGGGCCATTCAACCCTATCATAAGCCTTCTCATATCAAGCTTGAGGGCCATATATCCTTCTCTCCCTAACATTTTACAGTTCATAGTATGCAAAACCTCAAAAGCAACAATTACATTATCCGAGATAAGCCTTCTAGGAATAAAAGTTTATATGTACTGCGAAATTATGCTAGGTAAAATCTTTTTCAACCTGTTAGCTATGACTTTGGAGATAAGCTTATATAAGACATTACAAAGAGATATAGGCCTGAAATCAGCAACTTTAGTACTATTCTTCTTTTTGGGAATGAGGGCAATAAAAGTGTTATTAATATCATCCATGATGCCTTTAGAATTAACCACAAAGAGGGTTGATTTACTGACCTGCTTGCCAACTATATTCCAGTGTTGCTGAAAGAAGGCTGCTGGATAGCCATCAGGTCCAGGTGAGCTCAAGCCATCCATTTGGAACAAAGCTTCTTCAATCTCCTGAGCAGTGTATGGCCTCTCCAGTTCTTGATTCATCTCCTCAGTTACCTTGGGTCTAGTAGCAGCCAGGCATTCATCAATGTTCTGGGAACAAGATGTAGTGAAAAGATCCTGGAAGAAATCTTGAAATTGCTGTCAAATTGCAGCTGCATTAGTTATTTCCTGGCCAGTGTCATCAAAAAGTTTGCTGACTCTATTAACTTTCCTCCTCTGAGAAGCACATTGGTGAAAATACATGGTATTCCTATCACCCTCTTTAAGCCATTTATGCTTTGCCCTCTGCTTCCATTTAAGGTTCTCCTCTTCCAACAGTTTATCAACTTCTTTCTTCAAAACTTTTATTCTGTCGTTCATATGTCCCTGATTGCACTTCTGTAGAATATTGATTTGGGCCAGTTTGTGCTTAACTTCCTTCTTAGAGCCATTCATTGCTTGTTTGCTCCACTGTTGCAACTTAAACTGACATCTCTTCAATCCTTAAGTAACATAATTTAGCTTATTAGAAGCTAGTCTTGGCGTTGACCATTCTTCAGCAATCAACTTGTTACAAGCTTCTCTTTGAGCCCAACTCACCTCATACATAAAAGGTTTGGTATGACTACTGATATCCTACTAAGGGTTATCCTTAGAGATAAGAAGTGGACAATTATCAGAAGTAAGAGCAGTTAAAGAAAGGAACACTGCTCTAGGATTCCATTCAGCCCATATTATATTACATAAGCCTTTGTTTAGCCTCCCTTTGCTATTGTTTAGTGAACTCAGCCCTATATTGATTGTTAGACCAGGTATACTTGTTCCCCACAAAGCCCATGTCACTTAGTTCACATTCCTCCAAAGCCTCTCTGAAACTTTCCATCTGTCTATATGTTCTCATCATTCCTCTAGATTTCCCATTAGTAGAGACAATTTCATTAAAATCCCCAACACAGAGCCACCCCAAGTCATTAGCTGGCTTCTAAGTAGCTGCCAGCTTCCCTGCATCTTAGCAGTAATTGGATCACCATAGAACCTAGTTAAAATCCATGTCTTCCCATCCAGTGAATTCTTAACTTTTAAAGAGATGTGATGCTGAGTATAGGATTCCAAACTGCATCAATTTCTTCCTTCCATAAGAATGCCAAACCTATACTCAAACCTCTATAATCTACTATAAAACTGTTTTCCATTTTTAGTAACTTCTTTATTCTCTCAACCTTGTTTCTTCTACATTTTGTCCCCATCAGGAAAACAAAATTTGGGACCTTATTCTTCACCAAAAGGTGAAGTTCTCTAACTGTCTGGGGGTTCCCAAGCCCCCAGCAATTCCAACTTAAGCAACTCATTGCTATTGGTGGGGTTGAATAATAGCCTCTTCCAGATCAATAACATTAGTTTCCATAGCCTCCAATTCTTCTGCCTTTTGTTTCTTGTGACCATTAAGATCAAAGATCTCATCCTTTGCATCTCCAAATTTCCTTTTTCTTTCATCACATTTACCCATCTGATCCTTATTCTCAGAGACATGCTCATAAAAGAATCTATCTCTAGCTCTTCTTTTCCAAGTAACTCGTTTTTTTTATTGTTCCAAAATGAGGGTTTGATCTGTCAAAAACTTATCCAGATCATTAATGTTTGACACCAACGTGGAACTGCTGATGTGGCACCATCTTTAGTCTTCTGCTGATCTCGAGTAGAAATTGGTACCAAAATTTTGACACTTTCCTTTTCAGTAGTAGCTTCTGATTGGGAAATATTGACCTCACTATTGATAGGTATCTCCTCAAGTTTGGAAATAGTTTCCTTTCCCAGACCTCACATTACTGCCTCGTATCCTCTCCTAATTTCCTCTCCCTCCTCCACATTATGCTCCTCTGACAAATTAACAACACTTACCATATGAGTACTACTCCCCTTATTCACTTCTTGAAATTGCTCTTGCATAGAGGCCTTTCCTTTTGGGGCATCTTCACCTCCCCTCTGCCCTTTTTGCCATGGATTTTCAGGGAACTTCTCTGCTCTATCTCTTCCACCACCAAACCTCTTTTGACTATTTTTATTATGAGAAACTGCAGCAGCACGCAGCCATGGCCCATACTGATGTGCATCTAGTTCAACACTATTGGCAGGAGTCAAAATCGGGCAAAGTTTTTAAACATGTTTAATAACACCACACTAAAAGCAGAAAGTTGCTAGCCTCTCAAACTTAAACTGCAACCAAATTTGTTTGCCATCAAAATTTAAAAAAGTACCTCTTGCCAAGGCATTGGTGAGATCCACTTCTACTTTAATTCTCATGAACTTCCCCCATCCAATCCCCCATTGATCAGCTATGACATCTAAAACTATCCCTACACATTTCCCAACCTGTATTCCAATTTCTTTTGTCATGCATGCTAGAGGCATGTTATGCACTTGCAGCCATAAAACTTCATTGTTCAAAGGAGTGTCATCACGAGATACATCTCCGTCAAACTCCTGAAGGCACACCAACCATTTATTGAAGGACCAAGGCTTCCCTTGAATGATCTTCTGTCTATCCTCTTCCTTTTGAAACTCTATCAAAAACTTGTTCTCCCCCATATTAGAGAAGTCTATCCATCCTAACATGCTCCATTTCTTTGACATAGTCATCTTGAATGCTTCTCGGTTAACTACTTTGTCTGCAATGATCATGGCAAATAAGCATGACCTTCCTCTTTCCTTAGCCTTGTTGAGGGTGGATGACTCCACCTTGAATTCAGCACTCTCCTTCTCTGTAAGTCTAGAGCCTTCCCATCGCTTTGTTAATTCTTCAACCATCATGACCACTTTAGACAAGGATACCCAGCCTAAGAGACTCTCCTCTATGAAGAGAGAAAAACCTCACCTCTCTAGGAAGGACTCAGTGTAACCCACATTAGTCCCATGTTAATTTTACTATTTTTACCTTCCGCATGCTGATTAGGTATAATGGTCTTGTTCTTTAAATGGCTAGCGTGACTTCTAATTGTAATCATTTCATTGGTTTTTACGTGACATGTGACAACCACGTACGTCAATATATCAATATATATATATTAGTACCAATGAATTTACTTTATTAGAAAAAAAAAAGAGACCAATTTGAAATTATAAATACATATTCCAGAATTGTTTTTTATCTCAATGTAGTTAATTCTAGTATAAGACAAGGAGAAAAAAAGGACCGAAGAAAGTTTGAGATCATAAGACTTTGACTGCATATTTTAGACCTCATTTGGTTACACAAATAAGATGAGACGAAATAAAAGTTGAAAATTGAATAAAATATTGTTAGAAAATGATTTTTTAATATTATTTTTGTTTTGAGATTTAAAAATGTTAAATTGTTTATTATATTTTGTATGGGATCAGTTTGAGAAAGTTGTAATGAAAGATTAGATATCTTGACAACCAAACTAGGCCTAAGTTTGGTCTTGGTTTGGTGGGTTTCCACCACCTACCACGTCTTATATATAGCATGGTCAAATTGATAACTTTGTTGAAATATTGTTTAGGAATTGTGGTTGAAAATTGATGTTTTTCATCGATCTTAAATTTTAGAAAATGAACTATACATGAATAGGCAACCACGAGCTACACCCCACATTAATGACGCTGTCACAGAGGCACACTGCATTAAAGGATTCTGACAAAATGAATAGTAAAAGGGACATGGACTCCATGGGGCAGGCATGATTTGTCCCCCTCCCAGACTCTCAGTATAAATAGCAACTTCTAGGTACAAGAAAAACTCTTTGATCCCTAGACTCTCATTATTTACAAACTTCCAAAATACTCTACTAACTTTGATATCGGAGACTCTCCGGCCCCAAGGCCACCCTCTCCTAGTACCTTTCTTCTCTATTTTCATAGGCCCAGTTTTGCAGACCTGAGTTGCTAGAACTTGGCCCAAATGCATGCGACACATGACATTAACAGTGGTGTTGTCTGTAGGATCCTTGTAGATCTTGCGTGTACTTCGTATGCCTACGACAACTAGTTCCAGAAAACTCTAAAGCTCACCAGTAGCGTTGACGAATATGGAAGCTAACCAATGAGAAAGCCAAACTCTCTGGATTGGAGGAGGAGACGTCATAGAAGAGAGGCGGAACATACCCACGAAGGGATGCCTCCAAGTGGTGGGGTGAATGTGGTATGCCCTACGTTGGATGACTGCACCTTAACACCCCTGCCCTTGTGTGCCTTAGCAGAACGTGAAATTCGAGATGAGTATAGGCTCAGAAAGGTGGAACCAAACGAGTCGTTGGAGCTCGTTTCCCTAAGCTCAGATCGACCAGAAGCAATGGCAAGGATCGGCAGTGTACTGACGCCTGAGGCGAAGAGCTCCATGCAACAACTTCTTGCCAAGCACCAAGATGTTTTTGCTTGAAGCCACGAGGATATGTTCGGAATAGTCTTCAAAGTCATACAACACAGCCTTAGCATAGACCAAAGAGATGGGGCAGAAATGCCGAAGTATTAGTGCAGAAAAGAACGTTGCCATACTTGAGGAAATGGACGGCCTGTTAGCTGCTAGATTCTTCCAAAAAGCCCACTATCTAGAATGGTTGTCCAATGTGGTGCTCGTGAAAAAGCCGAGCAGCAAGTGGAGAATGTGTGTTGACTTCACCGACCTCAACAAAACCTACCTGAAGGATAGCTTCCCACTACCCCGTATCGATCTGATCGTTGACTCCATGGCGGGCCATCGTATGCTGAAATTCATGGATGCTTACTTCAGGTATAACCAGATTTGCATGAATCCAGATGACGAGGAGAAGATCTCGTTCATCACCAACCAAGGCCTAAATTTCTACATGGAAATGCCTTTTGGGCTGAAGAACACGGGGGCCACCTACTTGCGGCTGGTCAACCGTATGTTCAAAAAGCAGGTAGGAAGAAACATGGAGGTCTAGATGGATGACCTGTTAGTTAAAAGTGGCACTCAGGAACAACACTTGCGATCTGAGGGAGGCTTTCACAATACTGAGACAGTACCAGATGAAGTTGAATACAGCAAAGTGCGCCTTTTGCATTGGATCATGGAAGCTTCTAGGATTCATGGTGTCAAAATGCGGAATTGAAGCTAACCCCAAAAAGGTGGAGGTCATCCTCAACATGGCCCCAGCTTGAAGCAACGAGGTGCAAAAACTGGTCGGGCGAGGTGGCGACTCTCAACAGGTTCATGTCAAGATCAACTAACAAGTGCCTGCCTTTCTTCAAGGTTCTACGAAAGGCACATATATGGGACGATAAGTGTGACTTGGCATTTGAGGCTCTCAAGAAATACCTCACAAGCCCCCCGCTCCTCAGCCAACTCAGGTGTGGGGAATCACTGACCCTGTCCTTGTCAGTCTCCCCCCGTGTAGTCACTTCAGTGTTAGTGTGTGAAAATGATGGAGTCCAGAGGTTGGTCTACTACACCAGCCGAGGATATCATGGGGCAGAAGCCAGGTACTCCCCTGCATAAAGCACCTCGCCTTCGCTTTGGTTGTAACCACGCGTAAGTTATGCCCATACTTTCAAGCTCACCCAGTAAAGGTCTTCACAGAAACCCCGTTGAAAAAGATCTTTTAAAGGCCAGACGCTTTGGGCTGGCTCATGAACTGGGTAGTAGAGCTGAGCAAGTTTGACATCGACTATGTGCCCCAGAATACTATAAAGGGGCAAGTACTGGCAAACTTCGTGGCTAAATTTACTGGTTTCCCCGTGAAGAGCAAACATGCACCTCCCGTGAAGCCCTGACAAGTGTTCCTGGGTGGCTCATCTTGCCAAGTTGGAGGAGGAGTGAGGGTGCATATCGTTACGTCCAAGGAAGAAGAGTACAATTACGCTATCATGTTGGTGTTCAAGACCATGAACAACGAGGCAGAGTATGAAGCATTGCTTTAAGGACTGGCAGTAGCCAAGTCTTTGGGTGCTACAGAAATTGGAGTGCAAGTCAATTCGTAGGTGGTGCTCAGCCAAGTACGAGAGGAGCTCACTGTGAAGAGAATAAAACTAAAAAAACACTTGGCACTAGTAGAAGTCGAGTGCTCCCACTTCAAGTACTTTTAGATATAGTAGGTGCTGAGGGCAGAAAACCAGAAAGTGATCAAGCTGGCATGTGCGACATTCGGGCAAGAAGACTCCCCCCTACCAGAGCAAACAATGATCCAAATGGTCAAAGTACCTGCTGTAGGGATCGAGGTGATGGAGATACAACCCATAGCCCCGGATTGGGCGAGGGACATCCTCAAGTACTTGGATGCCAATTAGGTGCCCAAAAATAGGCAAGAAGCCAGAAAGATTAGGATTTGAGCAACACGTTATACCCTGATCGAGCGAATTTTGTACTGAAGGGTCCATTCGACGCCTCCCTTGAGGTGCATCTCCCCTAAAGAAGCTTGGTCTTTGGCAGAAATACATGAAGGTTTTTGTGGCAGTCACTCAGGAGGAAAGGCACGAGTCGGAAAGGTAATGAGGGTGGGGTATTACTGGCCCCATGCCTTACGAGATGCCGAAAGTCCCAAGAGTATGCCAAAGTGCCCCACTGGTCGCCGGAAGAATTGACGTCGATCACCTCACCTTGGCCCTAAGCACAGTGTAGAATCTATCTTGTTCACCCACTCCCCCTGGCAAGGGATGAGTAAAATTCATGGTAGTAGCTATGGATTACATCACCAAGTGGGTTGAGGCCAATGCCCTAGCCATCAACACGGCGGACAACATCACATGATTCTTATGGAAGAAGCTAACTTGTAGGTTTCACTATCATATTGGACAATGGGAGACAGTTTGATTATGATCATTACAGTAACTGGTCCCGAGAGTTGGGGATTGAGTTTTGGTACTTGTCTCCAGGCGCCACCCTGAGTCTAACAAGTAGGTGGAGGCGACAAACAAGACGTTGATGGGAATGCTTAAGAATCGACTCAATGACAAGAAGGGATTGTGAGCAGAGAAACTCCCTGCTGTCCTGTGGGCCTACTGGGTCACAGTGAAGACACCAATAGGAGAAACTCCTTTCACCCTCACTTAGGGCCATGAGGCGATGCCACTAGTAGAAATCGAGATCCCTACCTATAGAGTAAAGCACTTCAAGCAAGACTCCAATGGAAGGCAGCTGGAAGAACAACTTGATTTGCTAAAAGAAGTCAGACAAGAGGTAGAGATAAGAATCACCGCCAACAAAAGGAGGGCTGAGTGGTGTTTCAACAAGTCAGTGCATCCAAGAACATTCAAAGTCAGAGACCTCATACTCAAAGAAACAGGAACAACGATGCGAGACGAGGGAACGTTGGGCCCCCGATGGGAAGGCCTCTACTTGGTCCCAGCCATCAACAGCTCGAGCTCCTATCGGCTCCGACATTCCCACGGAAACAAGCCGTAGCACCCGTGGAACGCTAAACATCTACAAAAACCTTATTGCTAGGCTAGCTTAATTATTGCAAATTTATGTTTTCGTGCATACGCTTCAAATCCTAATAAAATAATTACTGTGTTTCAATGTCAAGTTTGTGGGACATAACAAAATCTCCATCGACAAAATCTTTATCTACCATTTACCTCCCCGCAGGACACCAAAGGGACGAGTCATGCTAGAGGCTACTCTATCCCTCCTGCGGAGGAGGGCAGGTCGGCCCTCAGCCACCCGAAGACAAAAACATGCCTTCCTCATACGCGTCAACAAGCTGGAGCGAGTCCAATTACAGATTGCTCGAACAACGTATCTCTGGCGGGGCCAAAAGGGTAGGTTGAGCCTAAGGCCACCTTGTCCCTCCCATGACGAAGAGTAGGTCCAACTTGAGGCTACCTTAAAAACTTAGCCTGACCTCCACCACAACAAAGTGTGGGATAAGCACCAGCCTGACGCAAACTTACCCTTTCCTGCAATGTCAACAGGCGGGAGTGGGTCTAGGCCCAAACAGTCTACCTCCCCACGAAGGATGATACGTGAGAAGGAGGCTCAATCTCCTCGTCCGGTAGAGTGGGACTAGCCCCCTACGGCCTGAAAAACTTACCCTGACTCCCATCACGGTGAAAGAGGGAACTAACCACATCAGTTTCCGAATTACCTCCCCCGTAGGGTACCAAAGGGATGGGCGTAATGCTTAAGGCTGCTTTATCCCTCCTGCGGTGGAGTGTGGATCAATCCTCAACTATCCAAAGGAAAAGACTTACCTTCCTCATAGGCGTCAACAGGCGGGAGCGGGTCTAGTAGTAGACTGCCAGAATAACCTACCTCCCTGTGGACCAAGGAGACGGGTTGAGCTAGAGGGGCCTTGTCTCTCCAAGGCAGAGAGTGGGACTATCCCCACAGCTAACCAAATAACATACCTCGACCTTTGCTATGATGAAGTGTGGGATCAGCGCTAGCCTAACGCAAAACTTACCCTTCCTTATGGTGTCAATGGGCGGGAGTGGGTCAGTAGCAGATTGCCTGAATAACCTACTTCCTGCAGGGAACAAAGGGACGGGTTGAGCCAGAGGTTGCGTTGTCCCTGCCATGAAGGAGAGCGGGTCCAGCCTTGAGGCTGCTCGAATACTCACCTCGACTCCCATTGCTGCGAAGGAGCAGACCAGCCACATTGTTGTCTGAGTTACCTCCTCGGGGGGCAAAGGGGCGATTTGGCATGAGGCATTTAGACCCCTCCTGGATGGTGTGCGGGCCATGTCCTATGAAAGCCCGAATACTGACCAAAGAATGAGGACATCAACAACTCGATAAAAAGCGGCAAGCAAATTATGTCATAGGCTAGAGGGCCTAGGTTTGTGAAGTCTAGTCCTACAATGCCAAGGATAAAGTTATGATGACATGTTTATCTTTCAATCAAGAATTAAATATGCAATGCCAACGAACGGGAGCTGGTCTAGTCCCAAACTGTTTGGACAACCTACCTCCTCGCTGACCAAGGAGACTGGTCGAGCTAGAGGCCGCCTTGTCTCCCCGAGGCGAAGAGCGGGACTATCCCCACGACTACCTAAATAGCCTTTCCATGGGAGGAGGGGAGGCTAGACACACAGGAGAGGGGGAGAAAAAAGAAAGGAAGAAAAAAGGGGGGAGAAGTGGCACACTCACAACGTGCCACATCAGTGTGTGGGATCCCTTTGTGTCTATAGCAACCCCCATTTGTAATATTAGAAATTTGTAGAAAAAATGTAAAGGAATACTGCTAAGGTCGATCGATGTTAATCCAAGGGAAATTTTATCTAAATTAAATCTGGAATTGCTTAGCTAATGTCTTTTGTACAACCTGAACATTGAAGAGTTGTATCTCATAATTAATGTACTGCTAGTATAGAGCACCGCAAATCTCACACTTATGCATTCTCAACTTAACATCTTGTCCAATCGCTAACATTAATAATTGATGAAGCCTCAATATATACATGAATTGCATCCATTTAAACAACTTGGCCTGGAGTACTGACCCACCGTAGCTCACATATTTTAATTCCTTACTATGCCTTAGAAAAGAATAGGTACAACAATATGACTTCCCATTTCCAAACAACAACAAAGATGAGCCTAATTTCTAATTTTAAACCAATATAAGGAACATGGGTATTATAGAATTTAGAACGAGGATGTTGAGATAGAAGGCGCGCCTCATGCTCTTTCACCTTCATGTTCGAGCTACTTGTTTTAACTGATGCTCCAATGTAGCTCTATCCATCCAAATTATTTGACTGCTCCAAAAACCACTTGGATGGTAGATACACCCCAAACCCAAATGGCCCTACAAAAAGGTGATCTTTGGGGCACGAAGGATTAAGGGTTCTTTTAGAGGACCTTCATTAGTCTCAAAATGATAAAGAAAATCAACAAACTGGCCTTCATCGGGATGATTGCCCTTGAAAATCCTTGGATTTGAATTATCTGCCTCGTCAACTTCATAAATAGTAAAATGAGCATATCCCTCCCACTTACTATTATTATCTAAGTTTTGATGGATTCATTGTCTTTACTGATTTAATTTTTTGTTGCAATATTGCCCACTGGGTATATTGTTGTCATTCGATTTTGTCAATAAGGATAATAATTCACAGAGTTTAAAAAGTGGTGAATGATATATCAAACAATTATCTTTGGATTAGTGTGGTTTGTAGTTCTATATTTTCCAATTGCAGACTTTGGAGTTGAATTTCCCAATTGTGTAATTCGATGAATCAAGAATGAACAAAAATACCCAATTTGAGCAAGGAATTCCTGATGCTTTGCTATTTGTAATTTGAGTAATCCTTATTTTTATCCTTGTAATTTTAGTTGCTAAATCGCATTTAAAACTAATTCTTTCGTCTTGATAGTTAAACATTTTCCTTTAGTTCTTTCGTTCTTTGTATGTTTCTTTAATCAGTCTCCTTGAGGAATCGACACCCCAAAGCTGTGCTACAACTACCACATTATTCTTTGGGCGTAATCAATTACCGTTAGAGAAAGGGCAACAAATTTTACCGTTGGCAAAAGGTTGAAAATAATTAAATATTGGATGATGGACGAAAATTGTTACCGTTACACAATACAAATAAAATACTACTGTTATATATGCAAACAAAAATATATTTAAAAATATCATTGCATTGGAAATCACACATATTTAAGAAAAAACTATTATTCGTAATACTGTATTAGTTTTAAAAGTATTATTGTATCCGGATTAAAATTGTATAAAGTGTTTACAAAATATAGTAGAAAGTATTTTTGAAAACCAGAGGAAAAAGACAAAAGAGTTAGTACTTAAGAATGGAAATAGAAGAGAAAAAAGTAATAAAGAAAGAATGGGAAAAGTTATTTTAATAGAATAGGGAATATATAGAGAATAAGATGTAGGGTTTTTTAAACATAGGTAAAATTTTGGATAAAATTTAAGGAATGGTGTATTTTAGTTAAAATTTATGGAATTTTATAGGGAACCGGATGAGGATGCTCTAAATTAAAAGATATTTTACATGTTCTTGATTTGGAATTTTTTTATCAATTAGCCAATTACAACTGATTATCCTTATAATTGTGAATTTTACAATGTTGGTTTCTCTATCAAGGAAAGGGCGAATAATTGCACATTGTTGAACAGAAGATGAAAGGGTAACTTATATGTACTGTCCCTACCACTTGAAGCTCACTTCTCCACTCGATTTCGAACTGTTTCTGAATAAGTGTGGCATCAATGGTTGAGACATCCCCAAGCATGTACACTTAGTGTTCTTCGTTCTTAAGGATTTATTTCTGTTCTCAACAAAAAAAAAAAATGGATAAAAAGAAAAAGCAACTCTTTGTGAGAATTGTCAGTTAGGCAAAATGAGCAAACTTCCATTTTTACCATCTTCTACTATTGGTTTAAATGTATTTGATAAAGTTTATTGTGATTTATGGGGACCCGACTTAGTTTTATCTATTGGAAATTTTCATTATTATGCATGTCTTGTTGATACTTTTTCTAAATATATGTGGTTTATTCCTTTACAAAAAAAAAAAAAAAACTGATTTTTTAATGTCTTTATTTTATTTGAAAAATTTGTTGAACATCAATTCAACGAAAATATCAAAATCTTTCAAACTGAGGGTGGTGGTCAGTTCACCAACACCCAACTCAATCATCACCTTCAACAATAAGGTATTCTCCATCAATACTCATATCCTCACACCCCCGAACAATTCGTGAATTAGGTATGACCTTACTTTTTCAAAGTGGTGTTTCAAAACGTTTTTGGGTCGAAGTTTTTTCAACCGTTGTTTTCTTAATAAATCGTCTTCCTTCCACTACATTAGATCTTAACTCACCATTTTCCCTTCTTCATGGTCATTATCCCAACTACACATCTCTTTGGGTCTTTGGGGTCTAAATGCTACCCATATACTTGGGACAATAAGCACAACAAATTTGACCCAGAAACTCTCCCATGTATTTTTATGGGCTATAGTGACAAACACCAACAGTATAAATGCTACCACCCCACCTCTCGTTGAACCTTCATCTCCTGACATTGTTTTTTATGAATCCACCTTCCCTTACAAGCAGCCTGGGAATCTCCACCTGCCTCCCACTTCTGACCAAAGTTTATCAACATTTATGGATTGGCATTCACCAAGCTCTACACATTCTAACCCAACAAGTGTCTCTTCTGTGCAGGCACCTCTTCCACAAGCTGATTCCATGTCACCCGTTATTGGTGCCACCCCTATGCCATCTTTGACTCCCGTGGAGCTGTCTCCTCTGGCTTCACCCCGAGTCGAGCCTCCTAGTGCCCAACATGATGACCTTCCCCCCTTTGCTGAGCCCCATTCCCGCCCATTGATCCACTCATTTCAGATCCTCCTTGCCACAACATGGTAACCCGCTCTCAGTTTGGGATCCGCAAACCCAACCTGAAGTACGCCGACTATCACACTGTTGTTGACCTTCCCAAGGAACCAAAGGCGATATGCTCTCCCCTTAACCATGCTGGCTGGACCAAAGCACTACCAGATGAGATCCAAGCTCTTCAAGACAACAACATTAGGACACTGATGCCTCGTTCCCCTCACATGGATGTTATTGGTTGCAAGTGGGTCTTCAAGACCAAAATCAATGCCAGCAGTACTCTCAATCGATTTAAAGCTCGCCTTGTTGTTAAGGGCTTCCACCAAATTGATGGTGTCAATTATACAAAGATGTTCTATCTTGTAATCAAGCTCGACACCATCCGAATAATTCTTAGTATTGCCCTTGTTCGCCATTGGGATATTCGCCAACTCGATGTCAATAATGTCTTCCTCCACGGTGATCTCCAGGAGGACGTGTTTAGTTACCAATCTTTAGGTTTTATCCATCCTACTTTTTCCTCTTATGTTTGCAAGTTAAACAAGGCCTTATATGGTTTAAAATAGATCCCTCGTGTCTGGTTTGATAAATTTAGTACTTTTTTTATTCCTATGGTTTCCAATATAGCTCTGTTACCCCTTCAATTTTCATATATCACTCATCTCTAGGAATTATTTTTTTACTCTTATATGTATATGATATTCTTCTCATCGGTTCAAACCCCTCTCATCTTAATGCCTTCACTACTACTCTTAGTCAACAATTTGCAATGAAAGACCTGGTTCTCATACACTATTATTTAGGCATTCAAGTCACCCGCAACTCCCAGGTGTAGTTTTATCTCAATCTAAGTATGCTCTTGAAATGTGATTACGAAAGTGATTATTAGTGAATTTGTATTTTTTTCTTATGATTAAGGATGTTTAAAAAATACTTTAAAAAAATCATTTGCATTAGTGTGCATATTTGAGAATCACAATTGGTGCTGCCCAACATTATCCTATAATAAAATAACAATATCTTAATAGGATTGGCCAGTCAACTCTGATCTAGATGGGACTGATAAACTGATTCCTAACTTTCTAAATATTAAAGGGGGAAAAAGTTGGCACATTCTTTTAAGAAAAATGCTACTTTGCCCACTCAATTTGCCCCTTCACTTTGACACCTCATGTATTTTTTTTTTTACTTAATAGTTAAGGAAGTGGCTCTTAGTGTATTGATATTTTTTTCTTATATTTTTTTAAAAATGTTTTAAAATGAAAAAAAAATACAAAAGTAATTTTGGCCTAGTGGTAAGTTGTAGCTAGCTACTTTGAGCAGTAGAGTAGCACCTCTCTTCTTTTAATACGCTTGAATGGCCATTAGATTTGGACAATCTCTCCAAGTGGTAGTTTGAATAGTGACTACAAAGCCTCTTAAAATTAAAAGTGGTATTTTATTTTATTTTTACTAAACTAATTAAATTATTCTGCTCATAATTCATATATTACATATTTTTTATTAAAAAAAAAAAGAGATATGGTGTGAAGTGTATGGAATGATAAGAATAATTATTATAATATTAGAATTTATAAAAGTTTTGGGCTCTATTTTGGGATTTATTGATTTAGTTTATTGTAAAGTAATTAATGAAATTACAACGTGGGGATGTGTGGTTGGAGAGCATAAAAACCTTTTTTACAGATTATAGATTGAGATAAGAGGGGTTGAAAAAACTAAGAAACCCTAATGAATTGCAAATGATATATGGTACATTTTTATAAAATTTTAAAACTTTACTTCTGTATGTAATATTAGAAATATATTATAAACTCTTTTACACACACACACACATATTTAGGAGGGCGGTCAATATTTTTATATTAGAAATTTGTGGAAAAAATGTAAAGGAACACAACTAAGGTCGGTCGATCTTAACCCAAGGGAAATTTTACCTGAATTACATCTGGAATGGCTTAGCTGATATCTTTTGAATAGCTGGAATGAAGAGTTCTATCTCATAATTAATGTACAGCTGGTATAGTGCACTGCAAATCTCACACTTCAACATGCTCAAACGTCTTGCCAATCGCTAGCAACAATAATTGTTGAAAGCCTCAATATATACATGAATTGTATCCATTTACACAACTTGGCCTAGAGTACTGACCCACCTCACACATTTCCAAACAACAACAATGATGATGCCTACTTTCTAATTTCAAACCAATATAAGGAATAAAGGCATTATATAATAAAGACAGAGGATGTTGACATAGAAGCCTTGCCCCGCACCCTTTCACCTTCACGTTCGAGCTACTTGTTTTAACTAATGCTCCAATGTAGCTCCATCCATCTAAATTATTTGACTGTTCCAAAAACCACTTGGTTGGTAGATGCAGCCCAAACCGAAATGGCCCTACAGAAGGGTGATCTTCAGGGGCACGAAGCACTAAGGGTTCTTTTAGAGGACCTTCATTAGTCTCAAAATGATAAACGAACTCAACAAACTTGCCTTTATCAGGATGACTGCTCTCGAAAATCCTTGGATCTGAATTCTCTACCTCATCAACTTCATAAATACTAAAATGAACATATCCCTCCCACTTACTATTATTGTTTTAATCCCAAGGAAGATCCATACATTACCTTGGGATTAAAACAATTATTTTCCTGCTTGTGAAGTAAAAACAAAAAACAAAAAGAGGTTAATTGGAGTGTGGGTGTGTGTATATATATATATATATATATATATATATATATATATATATATTACTTCTTATGAAGAGATCAAAAGAGTCACATCTTCATAGCCTTTTGTCTACAAATTACTTTCTTCATGATTCAAGCTTCTAATGTAGTAGACTCTATCATCAAAATCAAAATAGAAGGCCGCAACAGAGTCATCATTGATCATAAACATTTCTTGCATAGAGCAAGTGTAATTTGAGCCAAACTCTGGCACTACGAAGAACTTAGGGAATTTGATCGCAATTCCACCTTTATACAATTGTTCCAGATACCCCTCACCATTCATGTCTTGAATTCCACCAAGTGCTAGGCAATCAGATACATCTAGAATTTTAAGAGATGACAAACTACAAATAATGCTCAGAAAAATTGAGAGCTTTTTGCAGTAATGTAAAGACAATATGGAAAGGCCGCATAAACTCTTAAATGATGGGGGTAGTTCCTTTATGGCAATTCATCCAAATAAAGAAACCGCAATGAAGTCATGTTTCTCACAATGTTTGGGAACTTCTCAAATCTTGAACAACTAGAAAGAAAAAAATGTTCAAGTGACTCCAAGCTAATATCATTTGGAAAGATTTTAAGAAGTTTGCAAGCATGTAGATTCAATTGTCTAAGCAGTTTGAGAACACCAATAGATTTGTGGACCTTACATAAACTTGTACAACCTTCAAGGTCTAGTGTCTCAAGACTTGAGACTTCGGTGAAGTTTGGTGTCTCCAACAAGTTTTGAGAGCCACTAAGATCAAAGCATTTCAAACTCCCAAAACTCTGTTATAAAACAATAAATATTGAACAACAAAAAAAAAACATTAATGAGCTTGGTACCACTAGGAGAAAGAAGAACAAGCAGAAAACACGTTACACTATTTCCCTTCCACAATTGCTTGATGTGACTGCATGGAAATCTAAGTTCAATAAGATTGTCTGCTTGAAAGCTGTTTGACAAGGATTTTGAAGGATATTCAAACCATTCTAGCACTCGTACCATGTGTTGGAATGAATCTTAAAGGGTCGCTGTGCCAATGCAGATTCAATAACTTATCACAGAGATTAGAAAAACTCATGTTGACAAAACTTGTGTTGCGAATTTTAGGAATTCTCAATTTCTTCATCTTTGAGAAGGCTCTAACACTGAATTGTTCCTCATTTTGATTAGGTAAGTTTAGCACTATGCCTTCAATCACGTCAGTTCCATAAAAACCAAGAACAATAAAATCGTGTGAGAAATATTTGCAAAAAACTTAAGCATTAGAATGAAAATACACTATACATGTTTTATATTTGGATTAATCCACTTACAGTATTATTCTTCAATACTTGAAGGACATCCTTATAATACCACAATCCACTATCCCGGCCAGCCTCTTCGAGCGATTATTTCTTGACCCATTTTTTGTAGCAAATCATGCATCCTCAACCTTTTAGATGAGATGGTTATAAGCCATTTCTCCATGAGAATATCAATATTGAGGTATGGGTAGTAACCAAAACTTTCTAATATATCCATTAAAATGTTATCTAAGACCTCTCCTTTAAGCAATATCTAAAAACAATTTCTTTTGCAAATTCTCCAATCCATCAAAACCTACTTGAAGTATATCTAAAAATCCTTTATTAGGATTTCCTTTCAGTAGATCCCAAGCACCTTTCGATGCATTTGTTACTCTACCAAACAAAGAGGACCCTAAAACTTTGAGAGATAAAGGAAGGCCTTGAGCATATTTCACAAAGCCTTTGGATAAATCCACATAATTTTCTTCAAGATAGGGTTTCTTGAAAGCTACCAAACTAAAGAGCTGCAATGCTTCATCATTATTCAACTCATTAACCTTATAGATATCATTCAATCCATGTCTTTTCAACAAATGGTTATCTCTACTCATTAAAATGATTCTACTCACTAGACCAAACCAATCATGGCTCCTTGTTAATGCTGTTAGATGTTCTTCTTTGTCCACATCATCAAGGACTAAAAATACTTTTTTATAACAAAGTCTATTCCGTATCGTATTCATTCCCTCACAATTGTCCCATATATTTATTGCCCTTTCCATGAGGATCTTAGAAAGAATTTGTTTTTGTAAAGTAACTAAACCACAATTTGTAGTTTCTTCTCTAATACAAGCAATAAAGTTGCTAGCTTCAAATTGGTAAGATATTCTATCATAAATGACTTCTGCCAAAGTTGTCTTACCCACTCTAGCCATACCATGAATTCCTATAAGGTGAACATCATCCAATCCAATACCAGTTTGTTCATCATTTCCTACACATGGGATTCTATTCCAACAAGGTCCTTGGAAAGAGTTGAAAAGTTACGACTCAATCCTTGAAGTATCCTTTTAATGATTTATGGGATAATCGTTGATTCATACCTAAGAAAAATGATAAGATAATTAATTATTATGAGATAGTGATAGCCTTTCAAGAGCCAAATATATGATGATGTGTTAATGTGCAATATAGCACATTATAAGGAGCATGGTTTTGGGATTTTGGTTGCAACCTCCATGCTCCCTTTGTATAAGGTATTACTCTACCATAAATAAGGGTTATTAATAAAATTAGAGTACGACCGTTCTCATATCTACAATATTGTAGCACCCTCACTACAAGAAAAATAGATATATGTGACCCTTTTTTTTGCGATGAAAACTGACTCATTTTAGCTAGAAATAGTCATTTCATTGGAAATAGCTAGTTTCAAAATAAGTGGTTTTCTTGTAGTGCCGAATAATGTTTAACTCTTGACCCTTACATTTCCATTGTTTTTTTGTGAGAATTAGGAGAGTTTGGGGGGTGTTTCTAAATTAGAATCCATAGGATAATTATAGGCTTTAATAAGGAATCAGGGTTTCTTGGTACGTTGATGATCTGGGAGTTGTTGTTGATACCAAATCCAAAGGGACAAGGCATGATGTAGTTTCATATAATTGATAGTAAAGTACAAGGGAATTGGCTTAGGGAGTTGTTGATGTCAAGTTTCATAGCCCGAGTAGCTCCACAACAACCAAACCCTTGAGACTTGCAATTAAGAGGAAGAGTAGGCTCCGGTGACATTTGAGGTCACTTCAATGCCAAAGACAGTGGAGGGTATTTGATGAAGAAGATTAAGTAAAGAGATAGTAGTAAAAAGGATTCAGAGAGAGACCTCCTATAGGTGGGATGGCTGCTATTTATACTTCATTTGGATCTGACTGCTAAGGCAGATCGTGGGCTGTCAGGCCATGCTTGGGTCAAACTTGCCACCTCCTCCTTGTCCTAATAGTATGTCAGGTCGTGTTACGTCAAGCCAGCCGCCACCATCCTACCGTGACAGGGTGTAAGATCATGGCCGAGCTGTCCAACAGCTGCATGTTGTTGCGTGCTGAGTTCCCTAACACGCATTGTATGCGATGTGCCATAGGCTGTCATGCCTGCTATAGGACACACCCTGCCGCCTGCGCCCAAGAGCTACAGTCTGCAACGTGCCTTATGGCAGGACTCGATAGTTCATTGAGTCCCTCCAATGATTACTACCCCACAGTGTGCCTCCTAGCTAGACCGAGCTTGGTGTCAAAACCTTTCCGGAAAGGCATGTGGCCATGCGCCCAATACGTGATTGCCCGACTAGGGCCTCTAGCCTGCCTTAGATTTTTGCCTGAGGGGCTGGAGGTCTTCGTAGCTTGATCTCTTTGGGCTTGAGTTCTTATAGGCTTTGTTGAACAAGAGGTCGGTGAGTATAGGGACTTGGCCTCACCCCACAACAAGTCTAGGGACTCGATTTCGTGGAGAGTCTAGGGATTCGGCTTTGTTGAACAAGGGGTCAGCAAGTCTAGGCACTTGGCCCTACCCAATAGCGAGTCAAGCGACTCGACATCATGGCAAGTCTAGGGACTCGACTTTCTTGAATGGGGGGATGGCGAGTCTAGGGACTTGGCCTTACCCCGTAGTGAGTCAAGGGACTTGACTTCTTTGGTCGTGAGGCCTTGATGAGTACTAGGGATTTGATACCCAGCCTCGACCCCGAGACGAGTCTAGGGACTCGGCTTGGTTGAACGGGGGGTTGATGAATCTAGAGACTTCGCCTTACCCAACAGTGAGCCTAGGGACTAGGTTTTGCTCAAAGGGTGGTCGGCGAGTCTGGGGACTTGGCTTTACCCCGCAGCGTGTCAAGGGACTTGACTTCTTTGGTTGTGAAGCCTTGAAAAGGACTTGAGATTCATTGCCCAACCTCAAGGACTTGGGAGTCGATACCCAGTCTAGACCCCACGACCAGTCTAGGGACTCATGCATTCGACAATCTGGGCAAGTTCAGTCAAGCACCATCTTGAGGAAGCATAGTTTTTTGAGATAATGGGGATGGCGTACATGGATTCACATATTGCTTTCAAGAGTTCTTGAGAAATATTCTTTCCTCGCTCAAGTTTCTTGTCCTCTTTAAAGGCGATAATGCCTTTATTTTCTAAAGTAGTGCATAAATGGTCTGTAAAACTCTTGCAGGTGTCTTCGCCATGGAAATTGAGGAAAACATCATGTATCCATCGAGGTCTTGGAGAAGTGGAAGAAGATGGTGGAACTGATGATGAGGCCCTGTGAGTGCTTAGGGGAACCATTGGACACTTCAAAAAAAAATTATTCAAAGAAATGTTTGCTAGTAATTTGGAGATAACTTGGAGAATTATTAGAAGAGCTAGCAGCACTAACAGGCTAGCTAGAGATATATATAGGAAAGAGGCTCCCTTGCTTTCCAAACTATAAAACAAATTTAATTAAGAAACATCACCATTAGTGGGCCGGATCAGAATCAGGCCAGCTGCTTGATCATGGGTTGATGTTAATTTCAACCTAGAAGACGTAAACAAGACGGAAGAAAATTTGAGATCAGTTGACTTGGACAATTGATGCACATTAATGGTCTTGGCTGCGAGTAACCACTGCCAATCTCGTCTTCCACGGCATGATCACATGTCCAAACTTCCAGATGATCTATTGTTTGGCAAACCCCATTATTAGAAGATTTTATTCTTCATCATAAATTTAGGTTTCTGCAAAATATATTGGGAAATAGGCATAAAATTTATATTTGGTAAATATTCGACCGTCTTTATGTTAAGAAAGTTGTTAATTTGGTATTAATTTTTGAGTTAAAAACATTTGTATAATATTAGCCTTTCTTTTTCAACTTTAGCTTGATTTTCTTGATTTCATATACTTTATTTTATTTTATGTCAATTGATTTTTTTTTAGAATTTTTAACATGATGGCATGTTGATTAGGCATTTTAGTTTCTCTTAAAAGGAAAACTATATGTATTTTAACGATGCATACTACGTGATTAGTTTCGATACATCAAGAGGGTAACATGTCAACAAATTTGAAGTTTGATATATATATATATATGAACGGGATCAAGATATCAACAACTTCATCTGGTCTGTCTTTACGTTTTTACCCTTTTACGAAATATTGCTCTGCTAGGGTTGGAGTGTTTTCGTCTGTCTTTACGTAGGCTGCATGGCGGCCGTAGATGGCACGCCGCCTCTGGCTGTCCATCTCCGGTCGATTGCTGACCTTGTTTCGGCAACGCCGCAACCTTTGCCGGTGGTGGAGATTCCTTTTCGTCAACCAAAAACGTTAGATGGAGAGTTCTTTTCCTCGTTTACAATGGATGAAATGGAAAAAACTTTTGAACCATTTCGTTACTCTATGGTGTTAAAATTTCTTCGGCAGCGGCCATCCTTGGACGCCATTAGAGCATTTATCCGCAGCCGCTGGGGTATGTCAAGTATGCCCGTTGTCTCTGCTATGCAACATTCTCGGCATGTGCTAGTCCGTATGTCTAATGTGCAGGATTTTAATAAGGCGTTATCCAGAGAGTCTTGTGAAGTGAATGGGGTGTTTTATCTCCCGTTTGCTTGGAAGTTTGATTTTGATGAAGATTTTGAATCGCCATGTGTGCCGGTCTGGGTATTCCTACCGGGCCTTCCATTGAATTTCTATCATTCCTCTGTTTTAAAGATGTTATTGGCGCCGATTGGGAAATTTATTCGTAGGGATAATGCCACAGCTTGTGCTACTCGAACAGATGGGGCTAGGGTCTGTATTGAAGTTGATTCTTCTATGAAACCAATTTCTTCATTCTGGATTGGTATGCCTGGAGCACCTCTAAGTCGAAAACAGGAGGTTATTTTTGAGACCTTACCTGCCTACTGCACCAAATGCCGTTGCCAAGGTCATAATGAAAAAGAATGTCGGAAGGGATCGGATCAGAGAAAGAAGGTTAAGGGAGATCAAATTTGGGTGAAGAATGGAGGTAAAATTGGAAATTTGTCTGCAGAACCAGTTCAGGAAGTCCAATCTATAGAAGTTCCTTTAAAGGAGCAAGAGGTTGGTTTAGTGGTGGTAGAGTCGCTCGAGATGGTTCCTACTGGTATTCAAGAAAATGCTGAGTCTCTGGTTATGGTTGCTTGTAGTGATTCGAAGGAGGAAGGGGACCATGAAGATATCCGTATAGAAAAGAAAGATCTCGGTGAGGAGCCTCGGAATACCGGATGGGCAGTTTTGGGAAATATTAATGAGGATGCTGGTGGGGAGAAACCTACTGAGGGAGATTTTTCTGGGGTTGGGCAGGTGCACGCGTCAATGGTGGTGGCTGATGAATTGATGAAGAAGGTGCAGGTAGAGCAAAATACTAATAACAATATGAAGATACGGGAGATGGGTCCAGTCGTGGAGGGAGAATTGAGTGGGACCCAGATGTGTGCAGGGGAACAAATAACATGTGGTTTGTTGTCTAGTGAGCTTACATCAGACGTTGCAGTAGTGAGACCTGATGGGGAATTACCTCCCTCGTCGTTTGGGCTGGCTGATGTTCCTTTAATGGAACTGGAAAATTCACGGATTCGGAATCGGAATGATGGGGCTTCAGAAACAGAGGAAGGGGAGATTAACATGTGTGACGCCCCCAAATTCCGCTTGGGATCGGACGGACATTTGAAGTGTCGAGACATGCAACACATGATTACCTGCCCCCGTTCATGACATATAAGATGCAATATTCCTAACATGCATCTAGCATTATGCAAAATTCGCAGCGGATAATTTTTTTCTTTAGCAATACTATGCACCAAAGTAAAATATCCCAAATACTTATAACATACTCCATACTTAACGACATACTAAACAACTAAGATCACAATAATAGTCCATAAGGTTGTAATCAAAAGAGTGCTGGAGATTGAACTCCACCAATACAAGTAGTAATCTGAGGTAACTATTGTAATACCATCTACGTCGCACCGTCGCTTAGTCGGCCGTTTCCAGTTGGTCGATTCCCGGTTCTCCTTCAGATCCTATAACAAAATCTACCATTCGGGGGGAATGGTAGTTGGGACTACCATAGTGAGATTTGATTACAAATCTCAGCAAGTTAACGGAAAACTTCCACACAGGTTAATGATGCATGCATGGCAGTAAAAGCATGAATGCATAATCAAATCATAAGTAATCATAGCATAACTTGACATACAACATAACATAACTGGCATAACTTAAACTGAAACTGAAGCTTAGCATGAACGTGACTTGAAACATAGCATGAACGTGAACTTGAAATATAACATGGACTTAAAACATAACATGAATGTGAACATGCATAATTTGAACATGAACTTGAGCATGACATAACATAAATGTGAACTTGGAACATAACGTAAATGTGAACATAACATAACATGAACTTGAAACATATTCTTGTCTCATGGGATTACCATGATTGCGTGAACGTAAACTTGAACGTAACATAACGTGAACTTGAAACATGACTTGAACGTGAAATACATGAACTTGAAATCTTATTCAATAGACTTAATCATTAAAGTGACCATATGGGTGCTACACAGGTCCCCTTGAGCCGTGTGTCCCTGCCGATTACCGCATCACATCACAGGTTTCTATACCAGCTGTGAGTGCGTTAATACGTACTCCACAGTTGTTGTGGCCCCACGTATTCTACGTGTCACAATTGTTGTGTCTCACGTAGTGTATGCTCCACAGTTGTTGTGGCCCCATGACTTATCTGTTTGTGCCACACTTGCTGTGGACACACGTAACATAATGTGTGGCACCATCGGCGTTAGTGCCTGGCGCGCTCCGGTGACCAGCTAATTAGGCCCCATTCGCAACCTGTTGACTGTACTTCGTCAACCCAGGGAATTTCACACCTATTTAGACACTCCAGCGTGAACAAAGGAGTTCCACTAGGATATTACCCCATCCTAGCGCTTAGGGTCGTGATTGACATGAATGACTTAACTGGCATACATGACATTTCGTAACGTGACGTAACATGAACGTGACATAAAAGACAAAAGTCCTGACGTAGCATAACATGACATGAACATAAGATGACAGACATGACATACTTCAAGACATAAATGTAACAGAATACATTTCATAACATGGCATACATGTAACATGCAACATTTCGTAACATGGCATACCATATAACAGACAACATTTCATAACATGGTGTAACATGTGACAGTGAATCTTACATGACATGAAATACATGTAACAGATGGCATACTTAACTTAACATGACATGCTTGCAATGTATAGGAATACGTGACAGAATATCTTTTGTAACAGATGAATAATTCATGACAGAATAAATTCTGTGTAACAGATAAATATGTAATGACTTGGCATGACACATATGATAACATGCATACATACTTGTTCACATATGATAACATTACATACAATTTAGTTCCCTTACTTATCACTCATACACATTAAACTGATAGTAAGTTAAAAGCTAACTTACCTCGATCGTCGCGTTCTACTAGAATAAAGCGCGAAACACGAGGAACTGTAAAAGGTTATTCTAAAAGTTAGAAATTAATTACTAACAATTAGAAATGTGAAAAGAGACAACTTCTCTACATGTGGGCAAATGACCATTTTACCCCCAAAATTTTCATTCCTCATGTAAATTTTGTCCCAAACTCAAATCTCAACTCAGAAAAATTTAAAACCAATCACAACTATGAAAAACTCACTATGGCCGAAACCTACATAGGCCATTTGTCTTATTTTGGTTGCAATTCTTTCAAGTTCCAAAACTCATGAATAAACCAAAATCTTGTAACAAAGATCTTCCTATCCTAAGTTTAAAAACACCCTTAAAACTATCCATTAAGAAAAAGCTAATTATCAATACCAAACTTTTTGTAAAAAGACCCAAACTTTTTAACAAAAGTAAACCTTAAATCACATGTTTTGACCTTAATAAAAACATCTCCAAGAATTCCAAAAAATCAAATCTTACTTCTAACATATTCATAACATCATCCTAAGATCAAACATGCTTTAAAACATCAAACAAAACTCACCAAAAAACACAAAACAACACTTGGAGTTTTTGGTTTTAAACTTAGTCCAAAACAGAAACTGATTTTCCCAACTAACTATGATCAATCTCTTGATCCATGGCTTAAAGACATGTGATCTTCAAACTAACACATCACATGGTTTAAAAATGTGTCCTAAAGAAAATCCAACCATCAAACTTAAAATCACATGGCTAAAATTTAATAAAACATGGATCTAACTCAAAAACATCAAAGTTTAGGCCTAACTGAAATCCTCTTGCATAGAAAATCATATCTTTAAAAATAATACTAAATATCTTCGAAATAACATCCTAACATGTATATAAGAGGCTTAGGATCATCATATAAAAATATCAAAGCCTTTGGAATAAGATTAAACAACGAAATATTCAAACTTTCACCAAACAGAAACTGTTTTTCCACTTCCAGTTTTCAAGTTTCTAACTCTAAGCAAATCTATCATCAAAAGCCTTATTCATGCAACAAAACCTCAATGAACATTCATAAACACATGTTAACAACACTCCATAAAATTTTCGGACCAAGATAAGTCCATTAGCTTGGTCAAAACTTCCAAAACATAACATACTCTCCAGTTTCACGCCCAGAATGACCTTTCCATGGTTAAAAATACTTTTGACCAACCAAATGAGAATGGAATGAGACTAATAATATAGCCACGGAAACTAGACTCAAAGACGAACAACTTATGTGAAGGAATCATCGTGCGAAAATACTTACAAAGGGTCGTAAATGGCCACACAAAAAGTCCCAGAAATCTGCCCGAGAGAGCTCTTTTGGATTTCTCTCTAAGAACGGGAGAAAGAAGTGATAAAATGGAGAGAAGTATGTCTTGCACGACTTTAGACTTCTGGAGGGAGAAGTTATGGGCTTGAATGACCCTTGATTGGAGGTGGATATGTGACATAAAGTGGAGAATAGAGAGGGGCAGAGACTGCTTGCAGCAGCTGTGAAAGATGAAGGTTGATGGAGTGGATTTCTCCTTCATATCAAGGCACTATTGGGTGCAGCCAATGGCAGTGGATGGTCTGCCATGTGGGGGAGGAAACTTCTCCAAGAAGCTTTGCCAAGGTGGCCAATTTCGTGGGCCTTGGTGGGCCCCACCAAGTGGGCTTCAATTTGGGGTTTAAAGGGGGTTTGGTTAGGGTTTGAGATGCTATCAAGCCCAAAATCAATTTTTCTTGGCCCAATCAAATTCCCAAGGTTTAAAAGGTTGAATAATGATGTCATAACAAGGATTTGATTAATTAATAGCATGTGGAAGTGATTTAATCAAGTGATTAAACACAATGCTAGAAATCGGATTAAAAAGGGTTTGGAGACCAACTTTAGGGTTTGGGAAAACCATTTAGGGTTTTGGTTTCAACCAAGCTTTTGGGGTTTCAAATGGATTCCAATCATTTAGGGTTTTGCTAGGGTTGAAACCCTCTTTGGTCTGGCCCAATTTGGTTGAACAGATGAAACACAACTTTGCTTAGGTGGCATGATCTCACACCTTGATTCCTTCACAAATCTATCTAATGGTTTTTCTTTGTGTCAAGTATCTAATACCATTCACTAAGTGTGGCTAAAATCTTGCCAAGTGTCCAAATAAAACTTCTCTAACCTAATTTGGACATTACACATTGTGATTTGAAAACACTGCAATGGGTGCGCTTATCGAAGTTACTATTCACTCCAAAAAAATACATATTAAACTTAGTACTACAAAATTATAAATATTCATATTAACTTATAGTGAAAATCGTTTAACGAAATTCAACCCTGAAGTGCCCCTAAAAATAATTTCACAATTTTCAACAGATGTTTCGTCCGGAATTATGAAAATAAGTTATTGCGCCATAAAATCCTAAATAATCATCTGAGTCCAATGGCGTAGACCATAACGCATTCTGACACTTCTAACTACCTCAAATAATTAAACTCATATAACTAGCGCCATAGTGAGTGATAACACTGACTATGTTGACAGACTAAAACCTATGCGATTGGTCGATTCGTAAAAACTTATGGGGTTTTCACGAGATTCCTAAAGTCAATAGAAATTCCACCAATGAATTTCTAGCGGGCTGTTACAACATGTCCCTGTCGGATTCGGATGGAGTAAATGAGAGTAAACATTTGGGGAAAGACAAAGATGGGGTCTCGGATTCGGAAATTGGAAGGAAGGTGATGGTTGAACGTCGTCTCTTGCGTAGTTCTACCAGGGCTCCGAGCAGGCCTTCTCGCCTAGATTTATGATTGGTAACATTTTATTTTGGAATGTTCGAGGTCTTGGCACCTCAAAAAAAGGACTTCGGTCGTTGTTAAAACAACACAAACCAAAAATTCTTATTGTGGCGGAATCATTTAGAAGAGAAAGTGAGCTTTTACGTTGGCAAAGTAGTTTCTGTTTTGATGATTCTTGCTCTAATGCTGTGCATGATGGCAAACTTTGGGTGTTTTGGCAGCAAGATATTCAAGTTAATATTCTGGGCGTTTCTAACCAGCAAGTTACTCTATTAATTAATTCTACTATGATTGTGTCAGCTGTTTATGCTAAATGTAAGTACTTGGATAGGAGGTCTCTGTGGTCTGATCTGGTTTCTTTTGGATCTTTGGCTTTGCCGTGGCTTCTCCTTGGGGATTTTAATATCATCCGGCATGATGGCGAGAGAAGGGGTGGGAATCCAAGGTTGCCTTGTGCAATGGAGGATTTTTCAAATTTTATAGATACTGGAGGTCTCCTTGAAGTCCCTTTCACAGGAAATAAACTTTCTTGGTGTAATGGACAAGGTGGTTTGGCTAGAAGTTGGGCTCGCCTGGATAGAGCTCTCTGTAACTCCAGATATTTGGACTTATTTCCCTTGGTTTCTTTGACATATTTGGCTCGTAGGTCCTCGGATCATTCTCCTTTATTAGTTGGGTTGAAGGAAAGGCTGAGTTATGGACCCAGCGTCTTCAAATTCCAACAAATGTGGACATTACATGATGATTTTTGGAGGATTGTTTCGTTAGTCTGGCAGGAAGGTAGCTATGGTTCTGGGCTGTCGCGTCTTGCTATTAAGCTTAAAAAATTGAAAATAGCATTAAGACGCTGGAATATAGATGTTTTTGGATCGACTGGGGCGCATATTAAGAGGTTGGAAGAGAAAGTGGAGGAAGGTGAGAATCAGCTTCAAGAACATTATTCGGTTGACGTTGAAAATGATGTTTTAGCTTCTAAACTGGAACTTTCGTCCTGGTTAAAAAGAGAAGAAATTCGCATTGCGCAAAAAGTAAAAAAAACTTGGATTGAGCATGGGGAGGTAAATTCGTCTTTCTTTGCAGCCTTACAAGTGCGGAATCGCTTTAATATTCAAAATATGAAGCTTAATGATGGTCGGTTTCTCTCTTCTCCGGAAGCCATTCATGAGGAAGCAGTTCATTACTTTGAGGATTTTCTTCAGGCCCGCTCTAGTGATTCTGTTCCGTCTCTTTCCCAGTTAATTCAGGCAGAAGTCACAGATATGGAAAATCAAAATATTTGCAGGTGCCCTTCTGAACAGGAAGTTAAGGATGCATTATTTTCTATTCCTGTCAACAGTAGTCCTGGACCTGATGGTTTTGGGTCGGGTTTTTTCCGTCATTGTTGGTCTTTGGTGAAAACTGAGCTTGTGGAGGCTGTTAGGGAATTTTTCTTGGGGTCATCTCTTCCCAGGTATTATACTTCCTCTTACCTTGTTTTAATTCCTAAGGTTCCGGACCCTTCTTCTTTTGTAAATTTAGAGCTATAAGTCTTTGCTCAGTGGTTTATAAAATTTGCTCTAAATTGTTGGTTGGAAGACTTACGTCGGTTTTGAGCCGATTAATTTCTATGGAGCAAGGTGCTTTTTTGCCAGGTAGAAGTATATTCGATAATATTAGCCTTACTTAAGAACTGGTTCATGATATAAATAAACCGGTGAGAGGAGGTAATATTATGATGAAGATTGACATGGCCAAGGCTTATGACACGGTTGATTGGCAATTTTTATTCCATGTTTTGCATGCTTTTGGTTTTTCTATTGATGTTTGTCATCTTATTAAACAATGTGTCACTAATACCTGGTACTAGGTGGTGATGAATGGTACGACTAAAGGTTTTTTTAAGGGTGGAAGGGGTCTTCGTCAAGGGGATCCTCTTTCTCCTTATTTATTTATTCTTGTTGAAGAAGTTTTCACGAGGCTGTTACGTAGTAAATTTCAAGATGGTCAAATTGGTTTTTTTTCCCAACCTCTCTCTGGTCCTTTGATCTCTCATTTACTTTATGCGGATGATATAATGATTTTTGCTAATGGTTGTAAAAGGTCTGTTAAAGTGATAAGAGATACTCTTAATGTCTATGCCAGATGGTCGGGACAGGTTGTTAATGCTGAGAAATCCTCTATTTTTTTTTCTTCTAAAATTTCTTTGTCTCGCAGAAGAGATATTTTATTCATGACTGGTTTCAAGGTGGGGAACTTTCCAGTTAAATACTTGGGAGTTCCCATTATTTCTGGTCACATGAAGTCTTTGTATTTGGAGGATTTGATTATTAAAATAAGGAAAAAAATCGAGGGTTGGAAAATGCGGTTTTTATCTTCAGGGGCCCGTTTACTTCTCTTAAAGCATGTTTTATCTAGTCTTCCTGTTCATTTGTTAGCTGTGTTACAAGCCCCTAAGTCTATACTTGCGGAGATTAACCGTTTGTTTAGCACATTCTTTTGGGGATCGGTGGAAGGGAAGAAAAAAAAAAATGGGTGAGATGGGATTTATTATGTAAACCAGTGGACGAAGGTGGAGTGGGTCTTCGTAGGTTTGTTGATATTAAAAAATCTTTGCATATTAAGTTTGCCTGGAAACTTCTCACTGAAAATTCTTTGTGGTCTAATTTTTTTAAGGCCAAGTATGTGAAGGATCATCATATTTCTTTAGTCAATCTATTAAAAGGGACCCGGTTTTGGAAAAATATCATGGTTTCGATCCCTATTGTTCTTCAAAACTCTACTTGGTTGATTAAAGAAGGAAATCTCTCTTTTTGGAGAGACAAATGGATTGAGCCAAGGCCGATATGTGAGGAAATTAGCATTGTGGATTCTCCAAATTTGAAGATTAAGGAATGTATGATTGATAACAGCTGGGATGTGGATTTGTTGGTGCGGCTTGTGGGGCGCGACTTATCAGACAAGATTCTATCTACGATAGGGGGAAAAAAAATGGTTTGGATATTTTAATTTGGTTGAGTAATTCAGATGGCAGATTTTCTTCTTCGACTGCTTGGGATTTAGTCCGTGTTGTTGCTCCTAAACGTCAATGGTCGGAGTGGATTTGGCATTCGGCCTTGCCTAAGAAATTTTCAGTGGCCATGTGGAAAGCCTTTTCACATAGTTTGAGTGTTGATGATCGTATAAGGCGCCTTGGTATTCCTGTGGTTTCCAAATGCGAGTGTTGTGAAGAAGGGGCTTTTGAGGATTTAAATCATGTTTTATATGGGGGGAGAATTGCTTCGAAATTGTGGAAGACCTGCTCTAATTTTCTTGGTATTCTGTACGTGCCTAATAGATCATGGATTCAGACGATTGAAGCTTGGTTTCGTAGAACAAAAAAATCTACTCAGGTTGGTAATTTGGTTGGTGTGATTCCGGCGATTCTAATTTGGAGTTTATGGACTTGGCGGTGCTCAGCCCGTATGGAAGGCCGTCATGATAATTTTGATACCTTATGGAGGTCTGTTAAATACTGGATTGGTTGGGTTGGTAGTAGGTTGAGAGCTTCTGACCGATGGAATAAACAGGATATGGATATTCTGAAAGAGTTGCAGTTGCCAGTTATTCAAGCTTCTACTAAACAGGTGCATGCTATTTCTTGGCATAAGCCTAATAGAGGTTGGTTTAAATTAAATGTGGATGGTAGTAGTTTAAATAATCCTGGTGAATCTGGTGCGGGAGGTGTGTTATGTAATCATGAGGGCATTACTCAATTTGCTTTTGCTGAATACCTTGGAGTCAGTTCAAACAATCGCGCTGAGTTGATGACTCTATTGTTTGGTTTGCGTCGTTGTAAGTTGTATGGTTTTAATAATATTATTCTTGAGTTGGATTCGCTTTTGATTGTTAATTGGCTTAAAGAAGGTCGCTGTAATGTCTGGTATTTGGAGGATTTTTGGGAAGAAATCAAATGTCTGCTTGTTGGGATGAATGTGCGGCATCAACATGTTTATCGAGAAGGAAATTCTGCAGCAGATTGGCTTGCGAGGCTGGGCAGTAGTGGACACTATGAAGAGTTTAATCAAGAAAATATTCCCCATATGCTTAAAGGTATTTTGCGTCTGGATAGGTGTGGTTTGCCTACTTTGAGAGTTGTTTAGTGTTTTTTTGTTGTTGCGGTTAGTTTTGGTTAGTTTGGTCCTTTTTTGCATGCTGGGTTTTGGTCTTTTGTAAACCCTCAGATGCTTTTGATGTAACCACGATTTTCCTCCGCCATAAGTGAGGGCTTATTAATAAAATTGGGAAGGGGTCACTAATGGACATGTGGCCCTAACTCTTTTATAAATTAAAAAAATATATATATCTATATATATGAACGGGATCTTTATGTTGGTGATCTTAATTTCAACGAATTAAGAACAAAAAGGGTGAGACCCAAGAAAATTCGAAAGAGACTCTGAGAATTGATGAATCTTGGTCTTGATGAATGGACAGTGGAGGGGACATTTAGACCCTTGGGCTGAGAGCCCATCTAAGGTGAAGCCCATATCTGAGGCCAAGTCCATCCACGAGCCTAGGAAGACTTGTGAATGGCTTAAGGCTAAGAGCCCTACAGGTAATGGAGTAACAACCACAATTACGGGTGAGATAACCCGGAAGAGTTGGGGATGAGACCCAAAACGAGGTACGAATATCTTGCATGAGATAACTCATACAAAACAGGAGATACCCTCTCTGTTTAAATAAAGGATAAGCATAAAGGACTGGTGACTAGAGTTAACCGCCACCACGCTACATCCTTCTATAAATAACTCGGTGGAGGTAACATCTTCTATCTTTATCTTTTATATACTTATTCTCATACTATTACTGACTTAAGCATCGAAGTTTACACAGGGTGACCAGTGTCATCTCATCCTTGCCGCAAGTGTCATCCGTGCATTTGGTGGTGTGAAACACGTCCTTAACAATGGCGTTGTCTGTGGGATCTTTGATGACTTCAATGTGATTTTCACATGCCAACCGTCATGAGATCACAAGTCGACTGAGATCCGGGACCAAGCATGATGGAGGTAGAAGGAAGGTTAGTGAAAGCAGAGGAAAAGCTTAAGCGAGTAATGGCAATTGTCGTACAACTGTAGAAAGAGAACTAGGAGCTAAAGCGGTAGAGGGATAATCCCCCAGGCCAGAACGAGCAACTTGAAGGGGATGCATAGTGCCGAAGGAGTTAATAGTGAAGAGATGGAGAAAAAGGAGATGCATGATGAAATACGCAGTTTAGTGGACAAGTGCGAGGATATTGCTAAAAGGATGGGTGGCACCTCTACCATGGAGCAACTCCTCACAACACGGACCTCCCTTACAGGGAGGAGGTCATGGCGGACCCCCTACAGGCTAAATTCAAAGTGCCACAGATCGACTTGTACAATGCGTTTAAAGATCCCATTGATCACCTTGAGAATTTTAAAACACACATGACTCTCCATGGCTTCGCCTCAGATCAATTAGCAGCTTTGAGGAGCTTGCTAAATAGTTTCTTACGCAGTTTATGGCTAGCAGAAGATGTTGCAAACCAACGGCCTATCTGTTAACCGTAAAACCGAAAGGGGGGGAGAATTTGAAGAACTACCTAACATGCTTGAATAGGGAGAGGCTCACCACTGAGGATCAGGATGAGAAAATCACCTTAGCTGCACTGCTGGGAGGAGTCTGGCCTCGAGGCCCCTTCATGGCTTAATTGGTTAGACGAACTCCATCCACCCTAAGGGAGTTCATGGATCGAGCAAATGACTATGTCAATGCAAAAGATACTCTACAAGCTATGATAGAACCACGGAAGCAGGAGGCAAAGGCAAAAAATAGAAACCAGAGTAACTCTAAAGACAAAGACAAGAAGCCACCCAGATGATAGGTGAGATCATAGGCACCAATAACAACCACAATGTATAGGATGATGGTAGAAACCCGAGAAAGGAAGAGTTCATACCTGACAAAGGATGACGCCATTGCACCTACCACCAAAGTTACACCCACTGGACTAAAGATTGCATCACCCTGAAAAGGAGGATTGAAGAAATGAGTGGGAGTGGGGAGTTGGAAAGAATGCTGGCTGATTACATGAAGCCACATAGGGAGGCAAATCGGAAAGACGAGGTAAAAGCCCCAAGCACCAAAAATAGGAGGAGCAGAGAAGAAATAATTCCCCACGAGCCAGCGGAGATCAGGCACAGGCCCCCTTAGGCTAAATCTGCACTATAGCAAGCAGATTTGCTAGCGGTGGCGCCACGACATCCGGTAGAAAGGCCAATGCACGAAGAGTAAGATATCATGAGGTATATATGGCAGATCTACCGTGAAAGTACCTTAAGACGGAAACTAGCCCAACCATCTCATTCGAGGACGAGGATTGCGAAGGGGTTATGTACCCTTATGACAACGCCTTGGTTGTTACACTACAAATCGCCAACTACACGACCAAAAGAGTCTTGGTCGACAATGGAAGCTCTGCCGACATCCTTTTTTGGGATGCATTCGTTCAGATGGGGATTCCAACGGACAAGTTGAGACCATCTCCTTTCCCACTAAAAGGGTACTCAGGAGAAGCTGTTCAACCTATCAACGCCATCGCCCATCTTGTAAAAGCAGGACAAGGCACCCACACAGCCATTAGCATGACTAACTTTTTAGTAGTCAAGGCCTTGTCGTCTTACAACTTTATATTGGGGCGCCAACCTTCAATAACTTAAAGGTGGTCACCTCCACGTACCACCTTAAAATGAAATTCCCAACAAAAGCGGGAGTAGTAGAAGTCTGAGGGGAGCATATATTAACTCGAGATTGCTATGTTCAAGAAATAAAGATAGGAGCACTGACGGTATGCTCAATAGACGAGTTAAAATAATAGTTACCGCCAGCACCTTTGTTGGAGAAGGGCAAGACATGGAGACCAAGGATGAAGGTAGCCTGTTAAAAGCCAAAGCCAATGAGCCCTTGCATGTAGTGAAGCTGCATCCAGAACGCCCAGCCGCCACCACAAGGTTTGGCTCCAAACTAAACTCCCGCCAGAGTATAGCAAAGCCCTGGAACAATTGTTGATCGAGCATAGAGATGCATTTGCCTAGAGCCACGAAAAGATGCCCGAGATCGATAATTTGATCATAGAGCTCAACCTTTGTGTTGATCCTAAAGCCAAGTAACAATGGAAGAATAGGAGGTCGTTCAACTCTGAGAAGTGCACAACTGTAGCAGAAGAAATCAAGAAACTCCTGGCAGCGGACTTCATACGGGAGGCACACTATCCAGAATGGCTCTCCAACATAGTACTTGTCAAAAAGGCCAATGGCAAGTGGAGGATGTGCGTAGACTTCACCGACCTTAACAAAGCTTGCCACAAAGATAGCTTTCTACTGTCGCGAGTTGATTTCGGGGATACAACAGTCGGACACCAATTTCTAAGCTTTATGGATGCCTACTCTGGGTACAATCAGATTAGGATGAACAAGGCAGATGAGGAGAAGATGGCATTCATAACTGACAGAGGACTCTACTACTACCAGGTAATGCCTTTTGGGCTGAAGAATGCAGGACCAACATATCAAAGGCTGGTCAATCGGATGTTCAAGCACCAAATCAGAATGTCAATGAAGGTGTGTTGACGATTTATTGGTAAAGAGTAAAAATGTCGAATAGCACCTAACGGATCTTAGGGAGTCCTTCACCATATTACAAAAATACAAAATGAAGTCAAACCCAACCAAATGTATGTTCGGGGTAAACTCGGGCAAATTCCTAGGGTTTATAGTCTCGCAGAGAGGAATAAAGGCCAACACAGAGAAGATACAGGCAATCTTGAGATTGGCGTTGCCCCAAACCATCAATGATACTCAGTGCCTAACAGGGAGAATAGTGGCTCTAAGTAGATTTGTGTCCCGATCTACGGATAAAGGTCTCCCATTTTTTCGTGTTTTCAAGAAAATGCACCCTTGGAACAAAGAATGTGACCAAGCTTTCCAAGAGCTGAAGAAATATTTAGGCAGCCCGCCCCTATCGAAGCAACATAATCGAGGCGATGTTTTGTACGTGTACCTTGCAATGTCCCCCCAAGCCGTGTCAGTTGTCTTAGTAAAAGAAGAAGAAGGGACATAGGCGCTAGTGTACTATACAAGCAGAGAGCCCTACGAGGAGCCGAAGTCAGATACCTATCGATGGAAATGCTGGCATTCTCGCTGGTAGTGGCCGCTAGAAGGCTGCGACAGTAGTTTCAGGCCCACCCAATAAAGGTCTTAACAGAAGATCCTCTCGGAAGAGTGTTTGGTCGTGTGGTTCATCGATCTCAGTGAGTTTGAAATCAGCTACTCCCCCAGAAACGATGTCAAGGGCCAAGCACTCGCAGACTTTTTGTCAGAGCTTAGTGGGTTCCTCGCTGAAACCACAGCCTCGCCGCCAAGGAAATCCTAGACAATCTACGTTGACGACTCAGTATGCCAGGTGGGTGGCGGTATAGTAGTACATATCATCACGGAAACAAGATAGGACCATTATTTTATGGCGACACTCGACTTCAACGTCACCAATAATGAAGCATAATACGAGGCCTTGATAGCAGGGTTATCCGCCGCTAGAGCGCTAGGTGCTAGGCAAGTAGAAGTCAAGGAGGACTATCAAATAGTGGTAAACCAGGTCACAGGGGCTACGCCACTAATGGGGAAAAGCTGAAAAAATTTCTCAAGCAGGTATACGCATTGCACTACCAATTCGAACACTTAGCCATAATGCAAATTCCGAGGGCTGATAACTCTGTGGTGGACAAATTAGCAAAAGGGCTTCAACCAGAGACGAAGCAGAGTTCCTAGGATGGGCCAATGAAATAAAGGAATTTCTTAATACAGGAAAACTCCCTGCAAGGAAGGAGGTGGCAAGAAATATTAAAAAGAAAGTTCTGCGATTTGTCAAAATCGATAGCTTTCTATACAAGAGCAGCTTTGCAACACCCTTACTCAGGTGCATCTCACCAGAATAAGCGCTATATATACACACAGAGATACGCGAAGGCATTTGCGGCAACCACTTAGGTGGAAAAGCACTAGCAGGAATGCCTTGAGGACGGCGTACAATTGGCCCAACGCCCTCAGGGAAGCCTAACAATTCGCCAGGAGATGCTCCCAGTGTCAGGCGTAAGCCCCAATTCTCCACTGCCCACAAGAAAAATTATCATCCGTCACTTCCTAGTGGCCCTTTGCCCAATGGGGAGTCAACCTAGTCGGTCCTTTCCCACCTGGAAAATGCTAGGTGAAGCACATGGTTGTAGCAGTTGACTACTTCAAAAAATGGGTAGAAGCGGAAGCACTAGCCACCATAAAGGCTAAGGTTGTAACCAGATATTTTGGAACAACATTGTGTGTAGGTTCGGGATCCCCAATACAATAATCTTAGACAACAAGAAGCAGTTCGACTCCAAGCATTACAGGGCAAGGTGCCAAGAACTTGGGATAAAAGTGAAGTACTCATCACCTTGTCACCCACAAGCAAATGGGCAAGCAGAATCCACAAACAAATCCTTACTCGAAATTTCGAAGAAGAAAGTAGGCGTTTTATGGGCGAATGGGCAGAAGAACTACCAAGGGTTTTATGGGCTTACAGGACTTTGGTGAAAACCCAAACAGAGGAGCCACCTTTCACTTTGGCATATGGGAGTGAAGTAGTCGCCCCCACAGAAGTCAGCTTACCAACAGACTGAAACAGCCACTTTGACCAGGTGAGGAACGACCAAGCTCTTAGCGAACAACTAGACCTCCTTGAATAGATAAGAGAAGATGCTAAAATCCAAAATATCCTCAGCAAGAGAAGAATAGAGTAATACTTCAACAAAGGGGTGAAACCAAGGACGTTTAAAGTCGGCGACCTAGTCCTAAGAGAAGCAAGAGTCACCACACTAGACGAAGGGAAGCTCGGTCCACGGTGGGAGGGGCCTTACGTAGTGATAATTACTAACCACCCAGGATCATATCGACTCACAGATAGTGAGGGGAAAGAGTTGCAACACCTGTGGAGCGTTGAGCACCTAAAAAGGTTCTATCCTTAGAAAGTCTATCTCTTTATTCATCTATATTTATTTAATCCAGAGACAAAATTCTATTGTTTTACTGAATATATGATCTTTCAGTCAATTATTCTCCAAACAAATGCTCTTGGAGGTCAAACAGACCACACCACCCTCTCCAAGCGAACGGGTGTTCAGGTCAAAAAGACCACATGACCCTCTCGAAAAGAACGGGCGTGGAGGTCGAACAGACCACACGACACTCTCCAAGCAAACGGGCGTGACAAGACCCTCTTCAAGCAAACAGGCATGGAGGTCGTAAAGACCACACGACCCTCTCCAAGCGAACTGGCGATGAGGTCCCATAGACCACAAAACCCTTTCCAACCAAACGGGCGTGGAGGTCACATAGACCACAAGGCCCCCTCCAAGCGAACGGGCATGGAGGTTGCACAGACCACACGACCCTCTCCAAACGAACGGGAGGGACAAGACCACACGGTCCTCTCTAAAGCGAACAGGGATGGAGGTCGCACAAGCCACACGACCCTATCCAACTGAACGGGCATGGAGGTGGAACAAACCACACGGCCCTCTCCAAGCGAACAGGCGTGGAAGCTGCACATACCACACGGCCCTTTCCAAGAGAATGGGCGTGGAGGACGCATAGACCACATGGCCCCTCCAAAGCGAATGGGAGTGGAGGTCGTAAAGACCACACGGCCCTCTCCAAGTGAATTGGCATGGATGTCACACAGACCACACTACCCTCTCCAAGTGAACGGGCGTGGAGGTCGTATAGACCAAACGACCCTTCCAAAGCAAACGGGCATGGAGGTCACACAGACCACAAGACACTCTCCAAGCGAACCGGCTTGGAGGTCGCACCGACCACACGACCCTATCCAAATAAACGGGCCTGGAGGTCAAACAGACCACACAGCCCTCTCCAAATGAATAGGAGTGGAAGTCACACAGACCAAATGACCCCTCCAAACAAACGGGCGTGGAGGTCTTAAAGACCACACAACCCTCTCTAAGCGAATGGGCCTGGAGGTCGCACAGACCACACGGCCCTCTCCAAACGAATGGGTGTGGAGGTCAAATAGACCACACAGCCCTCTCCAAATGAAAGGGTGTGGAGGTCAAACAGACCACATGACCCTCTCCAAGCGAACGGACGTGGAGGTTGCACAGACCACATGACCCTTTCTAGGCAAACGGGCATGGTGGTTAAACAGACCACACAGCCCTTCCCAAACGAACGGGCGTGGAGGTCGAATAGACCACACGACCCTCTCCAAATGAACTGGCATGGAGGTCACAAAGACCACAAGGCTCTCTCCAAAGTCAGACACCAAAAGTTGAGTTTCACACTCGTGGTGCAATTGTACGAGCTGGGAGGTCAGAAGACCACACAACCCCCTACTAAAGGTTAGCCAGCAAAAGTTGAGTTTCACATTCGTGGTGTAATTAAACGAGCATGAGGGTTAGAAGACCGCATGAAGCCCTTCCAACTGTTAGCCACCAAAAGCTAAACTACACACTCGCAGTGCAACCAAACAGGCATGTGGGTTAGAATACCCCACGATCCCCTCAAAAAGCCAGATGGGCGCAAGGAGCCCCTGTCAATGCACTTCTAGTACAATCATGAAGGCATAAAAAGCCAGGAGACCAAACGATCGCCCATACCATGAGGAAAACATGAGAAGACCGTATCACCAAAGGAAAAGAATAAAAGCACAAAAAGAGACAAGGCAGTGTAAACAAACCACACGCCTAGCGGCCAACCAAAATCAACAAACACGTTCAAGGCAAAAAGCAATAGAATGATGAAAATCGAAGTCCAAAAAAGGCTTACAAGGATTCATAGAAAAGCCCAAAATAGTGGCCCAGTAGTCATTACAAGCAAAAACAAATTTCTCATCCTTGAGGGGGGGGACTAGGAAAGGCATCCGACGTCACATCCCGGCCCATTGAGTTCTCATATTGACAGGTAGAGGCATTAGGCGTAAAGTTTGCTAAGTTTAAATCCTTCAGGTCAATCTGGGAGTTGGCTAGCAAATGCATTTTCAAGCGCACTAACCCCACACCATACCCATATCCAAAGGTCCTGTCTCGGATAGCACGGGCGGTAGAAAGTTGGGGATGTAGCCAAACAATCTCGTTGTTCGCAGAAGCCAGCTCCAGCGTCTAGCCTCCCTTGTGCCACCCTTGGCTCGTTCACTTCCAGAGACAACCTCTCCAGACTCGCCAAATTCTTATCTTGGCAAGCATCAATCGTGGCAAGTTCCTTCTTATATTAGGCGAAAACAACCCTCTTCCTGTCCAAGTCACCTTGTAGCTCGGAGATCTTGGAGTCCTTCTCATGGCGCTACTTCCAAAATGCCTCTCTCCTCGCAGCCAACTCCTTGGCCACCATCTCGCGCTCCTTTTTAGAAGAAGCCAAAGCAACAGTTGCCTCCTCAAGCTTCTTCTCAGCACCAGCCCGGGAGCGCTCAGAGTTGTTCAATGCCCCCTTAAGGCATAAAACCTCTGCCCAAATGGCGGCCCTCTCCATCTCACCTGCATGTAGGGAAAAATTGCCGCAGGCTTGGAGGCTCTCAACACGAAGCAGTTTAGACCGAAAATTGGATGACTCCTCGTGAAGAGAATCAAGGTTAGCTTCCAAGCATTGGACATGACCATCAGCCTACTCTAGACAACAGTGCAGGTAATTCCTCTCATCCTTAAGGTGGATGTTCTCCTGCTTGGCAAAAAATGAGAATTTTTGCAAACCTCCTCCAAACTAGACCGCTCCTCCCTGACCCAAGACGCAAAGGCTTCAACATTCTACATAAACATGGTAAAGTTAGGAGCCAAAACAAAGCACCTACAAACAAAAGCAGACAAGAAGGAGAAGAAGCCTTACTAGGGTCAACATTCTACTCAGGCACCATGTCATCTCCATGACTGCCTCCAAGGGAGACAAAGAAATACGAGGACCGACATCCTCCTGTCGGGCAACGTCCCCCACCGAACTAGCTCTAGCCCACGCTGGACACCCCAACAAGAGTTCCAAGGTTGCCGCAACCTCAGGTGTGGGTGCGGGCATGGGCAGGCCACCTTTAATGTGAGCACCAAACGGCTCACCAACAAACACGTCTTGGCAAAAGGATGCTCGCCGACCAACCAAATCTTCACCTTGGGTCCTTGCATCCGCGACCACTTGATCTTCAGGGACCTGCCCACTTTCGCCAGGAGTAGTGTCCATTTTGATTGTTTTTCTAATTTGACTCTGGCTTTGGATGATCCAAATATTTTGAAAGCTTTAACTTTAAATATTTTAACTTCTGGTTATGAAATGGAAGAAGGTAGCAAACCACTTCACATAGTTTATTGTATTTATTACAGGATTTTAAAGATCATACATGGTGTTTTCGAACTCACTAGGGGCATTTTTTAGGCCAAACGGCATCACATTCCACTCTCAATGTCCAAATGGGTTTGCAAATGCAGTCTTATACCTATCTGACTCATTGATCTGGATTTGCCAAAATCCTTATTTTAGGTCAAATTTGGAGAAGACAACTACATCACATAGCCTATAGATTAAGCCATTCTTATTGGGAATAGGGTACTTAATCCACTCTAAGACCTTATTTAGAAATTTGTAATTAATCACTAGGGGGGGTGTCCCTCTCTCAATCTCTTTTTTTTCTAGACATAAAAAGCAGCACAGGATTAGGGAGACTTACTATGCCTAATAATTTTCTTAGCGAGCAAATCATGGATTTCATTTTTGCAAAATTCTAAAGTCTCACTATTCATTTGAATAAGTCGAGCTTTAGTTGGAATGTTCTTTTCAAAAAAATCTTTAATGTAAGGCAAAGAAATAACATGTTTCTTCCTATGCCAAAATGCATTTGGAAGATTAGAACAAACAATATCAACCAAGTTTTTGTTGTAATCACTGATTTTTTACTGAAGTAGTTTATTAGTCAATAGTTTATAAATCTTTTTGAATTTGATTTCCTGTTGTAGGAAACTCAAATGTTTTGTTTGAGCAGAAAGCAAAGATTTCAAATTTTGAAGCAAATTTAAACTTAACTTTCTATCCGAAAGGATCAGTAGTAATATCATTCTTTTTCAGAAAGAAATGGATACAAAGAAGAAATAAAAGGAATTCCAAATATGATCTTATCAGTCATATTTTTAACAAGCACTTAAGGAATTTTAAAATGGACATTATCCTGGCAAACGTTGAGCAGTATTAAGCTCATATTTGATCTTCATCTAAGACCCATTTGTTTAGAATAATCTCTTAGTAGATTTCTCACAATATTTACTAGGAATTATTCCTTCCTTGATACAATTCATATCCGATCCAGAGTCAATAATAGCAATCACGGAAAATAGAAATTCATGACAAACAATTCTAATAACTTTAGAAAACTCTTTAGGGGGAATAGTATGATGAATTAAACAGATCTGATTATCAGAAGATTTATTTTCCTTTTGGCTGGAATCAGAATCTTTTGTTTGTTCATTATTAGAAGGAACTTATTGATCAAATTGTTTATCAATTTTTAAACACAATAATTCTTCTTTAAAAGAATCGTTTTCAGATTTGAGATTGTTAATCTCAGCTTTTAGTTCAATAATTACTTTTTTAATAAAACCAACTCCACGTTGTAAATCATTTGTAGAAATAACTTTGGTTTTTGCCTTTTCAAATCTTCCCAAATTTTCTTGAAAACTTTAGGAATAGCCATTTCTTTTCAAATCTACCCTGAAAAACTTCAAAAAGCCATTAAATGTTTCGCTAATGCTATTACCTCCAAACTAGATCATCATAATTCAAAATTCCCATACTCCCTCCATTTCTGCAAAAGATACAAAGTTCCTTGAATTTTTAAGTAGAATTATGATCGAAGTGGTGACATGTTGGTCCGTTATTGGTTTCTCAAGTGGTGGGATAGATATCTACACACACAAGTTGTCATTGATAATGTTACCAAAATTCTTTTGTTGGGACTAGATCTCCTTTTGTTGGTTGCATTTCAGAAAACCGAGAAAGAATGGACCAAAATCTCAAAAAATTTCTAGAATATTCTGTAAAAACTACTCATCCTGCTAACCCTGATTTAAAATTGAAAGGAGTCTCTACCTTCTCTTAGGTTACTTCTACTTATTATACTACCAAGGATGTCGAAAAATCCAAAGGTAAAACCATAAAGGAAGAAGTTGATGAAGAAGAAAAGATCCTTCATCTTTATCTCTAACAGTTTCAGAAATGGTTGGGCCTATTCATCACAGCCAGTTTATTGTGATAAATAGAGCTTTCAAAATTTTTTTAGTTTATTTGTTTAAAGAATATAGTTCTACTGAAAACCGTGTTAAGAGAAAAATTTATCATGCTACTTTTTCTAATTTTGAAAAATTAGGTGTTAAAAGAAAATGGAAAGGAAGAAGGCAAGGCAGTGGTTAAATCTAGCACCCTCCTTTCGAGACAATTATTATTTCTCATAAGGGAACTGAGGTAAAAGCCTCTCCCATTAAGATGCCCAATAGTGATCCAAATGCTACTATTACAATGGAGACAAAAAATATTATCAAACAAAACAATTTGGTTAACCAAACTCTCCATGTTATAGGACAACAGTTAGATCGTATTGAAAAAAAGGTAGAAAAATCTATTTCTACTCCATCTTCAAAAACTATTTTAAAAGCTGTTGAAAACCTTTGATTATTTTACCAGAAGATAAGCCAAAACTTGATTTAAAAAACAAACAGGCCAGTACTCTTGACAAAATCAATCAAGTACTTGCGGATATTAAGAAAGAACAACAATCTACCAGTGCTTTAAATAAAAATGGCAAAGAAGTTGTTATTTTTGAACTCTTTACTGCAAAATCATCTGACAGTGATTCCTCCACTCTAAAAGATCTTGATTTGCTTGAAAAAAATTTCCAAAATATTGATTTCAACCTGAGATCGCCAGATTTTTTCTCAAAAGGACCCAAGCCATTAAGTCTGATGAAGAATTGATATCCTAGACCTACACCTCCTAATTGACAGTTTGAAGAAAGAATTTTTCAAACACAATTTTCTATTTCTGCTAACAAATTTTATGAATGGAGTATTGATGGATTGTCTAAACAGGAGATCCTCAATACCATGAATAAAATGTCTATGGTTACAAATGCTTATATTAACAACAATCTCAAACAACCTAAGATAGTTACTATTTTAACTACTGGTTTTTCTGGAATGCTTTGACGTTAGTGGGATAAACATCTCACAACAAAAGCAAAAGAAACCATTCAGAATGCTATTAAGCATAATGACGAAGGGTTACCTATTTTTTATGAAACTATAGGAATGAGAGTTTCTGATGGCATTAATACTTTGATTTACACTATTATTAAACATTTGGTTGGAACTCCTTCCAATATTTCTAACTGTATTAGTGATTATTTGGATAATTTGAGATGCCATCAAATATAGATAGTATCAAGATGTTTTCATATCCAGAGTAATGCTTAGAGACAATAGTCATAAGCCTTACTAGAAAGAAAAATTTATTGATGGATAACAAACTTCTTTTTGGACTTAGACGATTTGTTTGATTTATCAGTTGTAGAATAGGAAGCAACTTTTACCACTTGCTTAGTAGTAGTGGCTTTAACAAGTGGATATCCAGATAATGTTGATTGTTGATTAACAACAGGAAATTCCTCAATACTTTTGAGATCTGGTGAAGTATGGGGAAAGTCTCTGGTAACATTATCAGTGACATCTTGTGTGTGTGGATATCTTCTTTGATTATATTGATGCCTGGTTCAAGTCCATGTTGTTCCAAACCAAAGAAATGACACATTCCTGGTTTTTGAATTTTGATAAAAAAAACTCAAGAGTAGTTTCCCTCTTTTCTTTTTGAGATGGTGGAACCAGTTTGATCCTATTCCTGAAGTTTTCCTTGAAAAACTTCAAAAGCCATTAAATGTTTCACTAATGCTATTACCTCCAAATTAGATAAAATCTTGCCTTCAGAGATATCATAACCAAGGAATCTAATCTTCGTTTGAAACAATTTAATCTTTTTAGCAGAAACAACAAGACCATTTTGTCTACTGATATCAAGAAATGAATGCAAATGTTTCCAGTATTCATCAATAGACTTGAAAAATATAAGAACATCAATACTATCCATAATATTATGTATTTCTAAATTTTAAAGTGATTTACTAAACAAGAAATTTCTATTACGTATTGATTGTAAAAGTGCTAAATATGCTTTAGAAAAGGATGAAAACATTGCATCAAAACATATTTTTGCCAAATGGCAAGCTATTTTAAGTGTATTTGATTTTGATATTGAGTATATTAAGTGGATCCGATAATTCTATTCCTGATTTTCTTACTCATGAATTTATATAAAAAAACATGAGCAAGAAATACAAAGGGATGAAGATTGCCACTCCTTCCCCAATATCTTTCACCAAACTTGTTAAACATGAACTTGCTACTCCTTTGGACATTGCTGGTAGGTTTACTACTCTTGATAGTATCCCTACTATTAAACCTGTTTCATTTTCCTCTGCCCTTAGTACTCTTTATGACCCATATGCCAAGCCTATTAATTATGCTAAGCCTGCTCAATATTTTCCTGCTTCCAAATATGATTATATTAAAAAAAAATGGTTTTTTCAAAATCTGTTCTACATTGAACTAAATAGGTCCATCTATACATATACCTTCAAAATTGCTTCTAGATATTTTCTCCCTAGTTTTCATTGGATCCTTGAGAATCACGCTAAAAACCTTCAATATTACTCCATTATTTTACTCCAAATAGAATCCCTCGTTATTAAACCCATCTATGAGATGGCCGACAAAACCAAATTGATCTATCATAGTGCTTACATTCTAAATATTGTTACTGAAGAAGGTTGGGGAACTCATCCCATTACTTCGAAGAAACTTCCCCAAAACATATTCGTGATTTTTTATTTATTTGTTAAAGACGTCCCTCCAGGAAGACAATGATAATTCTGATAAATTTGATAATGAGTCGAAAGCATCATTAGAAGCTTCAGTCACTGATCCATGCATTAACATATTTGGATATGATTCAGAAGACACTCCAAGGCTATCTGATGATTGATCCGTCGATACAAACCGACAAATGCATACAAGCACTAGAAGGCTACCGCCCTCAAAGGACTAATTGGCCTCCTAGTTTTGCTGAAAGATTCCCATTGCTCTTGATTCAATACAAGTAGACGACAAACTGACTCTCCTACAATTTTAGCTGAGAAAGCCATTTACAACAAAAGAAGTTTGTTTTTAGTTGTCAAATGAATAGTAGAAAAAGTGAATTTTATTGTTCACTTCTGTTCATTGTACTTGCATGTACTATTTATTACTGTTAACTACTGTTCACTTCTGATCAAATAATTGTAAAGACACCCCTTCATCTATAAAAGGGGATCCTAGCTCTAGAAAGGGCATCACTTTCTTCTTCATCATCCTTTCCTCCCATCTTTCTTACCACTTGTTCCTTACCTCTCTTTGGTTCCAGTGGATATTTTTGTAAGTTATTTTCAATAAGTTTATTTTGAATCCATATTTTTATTAGCATTCATTATTTCTAGTTACTTTCAGCATTCTCTTTATTACTATTTCCATTTAATTCCAGTTCTTTTCATTTCTTTGCTTATTTCACTTGCACTATCACTCCAATTATCTATATATATATATATATATTCCAGAATTTTTTTTCTCAATCTAGTTAATTTTAGTATAAGATAAGGAGAAAAAAAAATGAAGAAAGTTTGAGATCATAAGACTTTGACTGCATACTTAAAGACCTCGTTTGGTTACACAGATGAGAAGAGATGAGATAAAAGTTGAAGAATAAATAAAATATTATTAGAATATAAATATTATTTTGTTTTGAGATTTGAAAAAGTTGAATTGTTTATTATATTTTGTGTGGGATCAGTTTGAGAAAGTTATAATGATAAGATGAGATATCTTGACAACCAAACTAGTCTTAAGTTTGGTCTTGGTTTGGTGGGTTTCCACCACCTAGCACGTCTTATATATAGTATGATCAAATTGAGAACTTTGTTGCAATATTGTTTTGGAATTGTGGTTGAGAATTGTTTTTTTTCCTCGATCTTAAATTTTATAAAATGAACTATACCTAAATAGGCAGAAGCGTCTCATGTTTGATAAAAATCCAACTTTGTTTCAACGTATGGCTATTTTGTGTTTCTTTTTTCTTTGTAGTTTCCAGGTTGTTTTCAGTTTATTTCCATTTCCTGTAACAAATAAAATTTGTCTATACGCCAAGATAAACCTTCTACACTTTAAGATATGGGTAGTGTAAGGGGATTTCCCCCACTTCATAAGCCCATTGGGCACTCGGCCAGGAAATAATGGGCTTCGCCCCGATGCCTAGTCCCAAGGCCCAAACTTACCTATAAAGTAAGTCGTCTGCAAGGAAAAGTAAATAATGATGGCTAATGGAACCGACAAACCTGACGCCGCTCAACGTACCTTGCTCATGGGGACTCGTATAGGGCAGAGCGGAAAATACGGAGGACCTTTGATCTTCTAACATGGGAACGTCGACAGACCACCAAAGATGCAAGCAGAGTAAGGCAAATAAGGGAACCACACCACATTAATGGCACCACTACCCGAGCCTCATTAATAGATTCTGTCAAAAGGAACAGTGAAAGGGACACGAACACCCCAGAGGCAGGCATGATCTGTCCCCCTAGACTCCCAGTATAAAAAGCAACTTCTAGGTACTAGAAAAACTCTCTAATTCCTAGACTCTCTCATTATTTTCAAACTTTCAAAATACTCTACTAACTTTCGCATCGGAAACTCTCCTGCCCCAAGGCCACCCTCTCTATGTGCCTTTCTTCTCTATTTTCGCAGGCCCAGTTATGAAGACCTGAGTTGTTGGAACTTAACCCAAAGGCATGCGAAACACGACTTTAACAGTGGCGTCGTCTGTGGGATCCTTGTAGATCTTGTGTGTACTTCTTATACTTGCAATAACTCGTTCCAGACAACTCAAAAGCTCACCAATAATGCTGACGAATATGGAAGCTAACCAATGAGAAAGCCAAACTCCCAGGATTGGAGGAGGAGACATCACGGAAGAGAGGCAGAAACATACCCAGGAAGGGATACCTCCAAGTGGCAGGGTGAACGCGGTATGCCCTACCGAGGATGACTGCACCTCTCCACTGCTGTCCATCTATGCCCCAACTAAAGGCAAAATTCAAGATGAGTAGAGGCTCAGAAAGGTGGAACCAAATTAGTTGTTGGGGTTCATTACCCTAAGCTCGGATGACACGGCAATGCCTTTTGGGCTGAAGAACGCGGGGGTCACCCACCAACGACTGGTCAAGCGTATGTTAAAAAATCAGGTAGGAAGAAACATAGAGGTCTACTTAGATGACCTGTTGGTTGAAAATAGGATTTAGAACACACTTGAGTGATCTGAGGGAGGCTTTCGCAATACTGAGATAGTACCAGATGAAGTTGAACCCCACGAAGTTCACCTTTGGTGTCAAATCAGGGATGTTTCTGGGATTCATGGTGTCAAGTCGCGGATAACCTACCCCGGCTCCCATTGCAACAAAAAGCAGCCCAAATTAGTTATATTCAACTCCACGATCACGGTGATGCTTAGAGGGGCATAGATGCGGGTTAAGAGAAAGCTTCCCGGCCTCTCCCCCCAAGGAGGCGATAAGAGTCTCCCTAATGTGACTTAACTCTTAAGGGGGAATTTCCATCCCCTCCAAGCCGACAACAGTGAGCAAGGACCAACATATGCTCATGTCGGTTCTCTCTTCTTTCAGTTACATACCAAAAAAAAAGCACTGCAACACAAAATGGAATAACTTAAGGACTAGGCGGGGTAAAGCACATGAGACAAACAACAAGAAGGAAGAAATCTACTTAAGGAAGAAGTGGAGAGACATCGGCCTGGTCAAATAAAATTGCTAAAGGCCTCAAGAGGACAACTACCTAACAGGAGTGAACGAAGATAGTATAAGCAGAAGAGTTGTCGGCCAGCAGAGTCGTCAGGATTAGGTTAGGTGCTGGCGGGGTGGATCGTAAAACTCTATATAATGGCAATCCAGCCCCTTCCCGGGTGCCACCTAATGCCAAGCCCATATTTTCCTGCTACAAAACACCCCAGGTCGACCATAGAAAAAGGGGAATAAGAAGAAGGAAACATCGGAGAAGAATACGCAAAGACAAGTTACCTAGCACAACAAAGTATAAGGTTATTTCATTAATGATCAAAAGTTACAACATAAGCCACAAGCTTACAAGGGACAAGTTACAATGTGACGCCGCAAGCTTACAAAGAACAAGACAAGTTACAACGTGAAACGACAAATTCTAGCGACATACAGCATAAGTCAACTAGATACGATAGAAAATTGTGAAGGTGCAAGCAAACCGAAGCCTGATCAGATCATATTCCAATAGAAGTGGCAAACAGGGATCTCTATCATTACCACGTGCCGATAACACTAGAGGTTACCTTGAAGAAAATTCCAGTAGAAGTGGCATACAATGATCTTTATCATTACGACATGCCTATAATGCTAGAGGTTACCTAAAAGAAACTCAACAAGGAATGTAATGAGGCAACTATTTGAGTAGTACGGTGGCAACAACCGCCAAGATGCTGCCAAAAGTTGATGACGATAAGAGGAGTTGGGAAATTGTTGGAAGAGGTGAAGACAGTAGGGAGTGATAACGATAGGAGAGTGATGTTTGAGGCGTTAGAAGAGGCATTGCTTGCTGGAGTGTGCGAAAATGAAGGCTGGAAGCGAGGTTGAGCTTTGGAAGAGGAAGTTTTAAACTGAAGCCTCAAACAGTAGAGAATAGCAAGACCCATCAGAAGAGGCAGCTAGAGTGCAACTGAGAAGAATCAACCATCAGCGGGTGAGATTATATCTGGCAGAGTTACCCCTAAGGGTGCTTGGGATTAGATCCCTCATGAGGAGAGCAACCTGTTCCACTGACACTTCATCTAGGGGAAGAGCACGCACACTCAAAGCCCTCAGATTACATCGGGGATTTTAGAGGATATGAGTCTTGATCCTTTCCAAGCCGTTAGTGTAACCAAAGTGCCATGAATCATCGTGGACACCACAGACATACGATAGCTCCTCCTGTAGATCCTAGATGGTAGCATCACAAGCCTCCAAAGCGTGCCTTGCCTCAGCTTGATTGGTCTCCAAATCCCTCCTCCATTTCCTTTCGTCTTCCAAGGCCTTTCTCTTGTCCATCAGAGGCTGGGAAGCCTTCTCGTACTACCCCAACAACCACTTGTACAACCGAACATCAGAGCCATGCTGCCTTCGCAGCTCCAAGTTTTCAGCTCATAGCAGCTCAAGGTCTTGCTGATAGTTGTCGAGACACTTTTGTAACCCCTCCCTTGCCTCAAAAGTAAGTGCCACATCAGGCCAACCTCATCTCCGGACTTCGACAAGTCAACAAGGGCCTCCTCAACCTCTTCCTTCTTCTTTGGCTCCTCTGCTGCACTACGTAAAGTCAGTAGTGAGAGCGAATGAAGTGCTCTATTCTTCCTCATCACCTCCTCTCAGTTGTCCATAATGAATGCCACCAACGCTCCAAGCCCTGCCACAGAAGTTTGGGTCAAAATCAAAGAAGGAAATTGACAAGAGGCAGAAAGAACTTACAAACAAAGATTTGACCCTAGTGAAAAGCCTCTTGAGCCTACTATCAGCCTTGTCTATACGGTCAACACGGCTTTCTACAGTTATGACTAAAAGCCCGTTGGGACCTCATCAACAAGCTCTTCATCTGCACCAAGGAACATAGACGTTGTAGCTACCTTAGCTAGAGGAACACTCGCCATCGCCTCCTCAGCCCAAGCAATGAGCCACGCCACTTCATCACCAGCTGAGGCGACCTCGACCTTGGGAGAGGGTAGTAGAGGGGACTTTGAGATGAAAACCTGCTCGGGGGACCCCTCATCCTAGGCAAAATGCTCTGTAGGCAAGGGAGAAGGAACTCGCCCGAAGTTTGTGCTGAGGAATGAGGCGACTACTAAAGGCCCTCTCACAACCAAAGGGCCAAGCAGGGTCACAAGAAAGGTTTCAGTGGTAGACCCGAGGATAGGCAGCTCAGGTTGAACATCTGTGACAACTCCTCGAGCCAACAACACAGCACGAGGAAGGTTCACGATCGTCATCGCTTTCTTGGAAGATGTAAGAAAGCAAATTGGCTGGCAGGCTAGATGGCTACGTCGGAGAGTAAATTGGCTAGGTGGCCAGATGCTAATGAAGGCTATACTCAGCTAGTAGAACCTCCGAAAGTACCTCGTCAGGATGGGCCTTCACCCAAGCATGGACATCCTCGATCTTGAGTGTCTCGACCGGGGTCACGGTAGGAAGACAATCCTTGCCATCGCCCACAACCCCCCATATGGTGCAAATAGGGAATGCGCAACGATTGGCATAGCCAACAGGGAACTCGTACCCCTTGTCGGACAAAAGAAAGAAAATGTGACTACACCCCCTCGCGGTAGTATGCTGTGACTCCAGTTGAACCAACACCTTTGAAGCCATAAGTGTTATGACCTCACCTTAGAAGATTGTGGGTGAGGAATAACTCACGCACTGTGAGATCCGGGTAGCCAGCCTTCGCCTCCCCCAATGCCCGATGCCAAATGACACAGGACGACACAAGGATCTTCCACACACTATGAGGGAGCTGAGCAAGCATCAACTTGAAAAAGTCCAACACTTCTCGCACAGGACAACAAAAGGGCAGTCTGAGGCCGCTAGAGAACATGGAGGGGTACACCGCCACTTTGGAGGCGAAACCCTCAGAATCTACTACCACTTTAGTAGGAGGAGGCACCTAGAGTTCCACAGTCTGAGGATTGTACGTTTCCCTCAGCGACTTGAACTCAATGAGAGTCAGCTCTGAATGCCAGAAGAAACTAGCAAAGTCTTCTAGAGCAATGTTGCCCTATCTGTCTGCAACATGGGCAGTGTCAGAAGTCCTTGCCAACCTAAAAGGATGCAAGGATTTCTTGGGAGCCATTAGCAACCACGAAGAAAGAAGAGGAATCAGAGGGAATAACACAAGGAGAAGTGCTTGAAAGAAGAAGGAGGTATTGCTTGAAAGAAGAAGAGGAATCGGAGAGAACAACGCAAGAAGAAGTGCTTGAAAGAGGGAGAGGAGCACATGGTATCCAACAGAAAAGAAAATAGACAAAGTAACCCATTGCAGAGAATGAGAGGGACCTTATACAGGCAAGCTTGATGGTTGACATCCCGAGGCAGTAGGAACCCAAGCGCCCCATGGAGTACTAGAATCCTACGATCGCCGCGATTCTAGTAGGGCGTATCCAATAATACGACGTGGGAAATAAGTAATCGCCTGGCAAGAGTAATGACGAGAGGATTGAAGGGGCGCCATTTAATGCAGAGTGGAACCTTCAAATTAAAGCCAAACAAGTTGAAGTGGAATCGTTGCCAAGTATTGTGTAAAGACAAAAATGCCACTCAGATATTGCTAGGGAGTAGAAGTGCAACACGTGAGCGCCACTTAGATATTGCTAGGGAGTAAAAGTGCAACACGGGGACTCGTACATTTCAGAGCGGGAAAGATGGAGGACCTTTGATCTTCTAACATGGGAACATCGAAGGACCACCAAAGATGCTAGCAGAGTAAGGCAAAAGATAACCATGACACATTAATGGCACCACTACCCGAGCAACACCCCATATTAATGATGTCGTCGCAGAGTCACGCTTATTAAAGGATTCTGACAAAAAGAATAGTAAAAGGGATATGGACTCCAGGGGCAGGCATGATCTATCCCCTAGTCTCCTAGTATAAATAGCAACTTCCAGGTAGGAAAAAAGCTCTTTGATCTTTAGACTCTCTTGTTATATACAAATTTCTAAAATACTGCACTAACTTTGGTATGAGAGACTCCCCGGCCCCAAGGCACCCTGAATTAAACATGATGCAGAACTGAACATGATCATGAACTAAAATGAATGGTATGCTTGCAAAACTCATGACAATACAAGGTACATAAAAAGAGGCTATCAAGAATTGGCTTTACTAATAATTTATCTAAACTGACATGTGATGATCCTGATTTGTGATCAAATTACTTACCTCTGAGGAACAATTCTTTTGACGAAATAAATGCCACACTTATACAGATGTTTCTTGGTGAACTCAAACAATATAATAGCTTCGATGAAACAACTGATACATATGAAGAAGTGAAGTGTAGTTTGTGTTTCTAAGTTTAGTTACTTATGCACTAGAAACAGAATGACGTTAAGGTTATGTATGTATGTAGGTTGACATCTGGCATGCACATGAATGGACTGCATGATATGAGTATGGTATGGAGTCCAGGTAAGTATTATGTTCATACTCTTATAGAGTTGTCTACATGATATGAAATGCAAATGAAATGTTTTCTTTATGATACTTTACGAAATGAAATGAAAGGAAGTTTATGAAAGTATGCTAATTATAATTGTTTAAATGTATATGTATGTATGGCCTTCCTTGGCAGTCCCAATTTGTGCTCCCAAAATAATAATTCTATGCATGTGAATGGATGTTATATGGAGTATCTATTGTATGTATTTTCCATGAAATGAAATGTTGAGGTTTATGCTTGATGCTTTTAAATGATGTTTTAAATAATGCGATGAAACTGTATTTAAATGACGTTATGAACTAATGTTTTAAACGAAACTATGAAATGAGTTTTAAACGATGCCATGAAAGGATGTTTTAAGGATACCATGAACTGATGTTTAAGATGATGCTCATGTTTATGCTTTTAAAGGATGTTTTAAATGTTGAGGTTTAAGCTTATGCTTTTAGATGATGTTTATAAAATGAATGGACTGATGAATGAAAATAAATGAAAAGGAAAGGACTAAAAGGAATGAATAAATGGAAAAGGCTAAAAGGAAATGAATGTTTTAATGTATGAATATATGTAACAGCCATGACTGAATGAACGGGTACAAAAGGACTAGGCAGATTGCAATGTCGAGTAAGTAGTACTGGCGGTGCACCCAGTGCTACCCCCTGCCTGAGGGATTCTCAACCCGCTACCACAGGCGTAATTAGGTCCAAAAGACTACTAACCCCAACACACAAGGCATAATAGTGTGTAACGGCCAAAGAAAAGTAAAGAATGAATGAATGCATGCTTGCTTTAGTTTCTTTCAGAATGAAATTATTTTATGAGAGGAAAAACTTTTTAAAGAAAAAACCCCACCTTGTAATGTTTTAAATGAAATGAATGCTTATATAAAGTTTGTAGATGAATGTGAATGCATGATTGAAAAGCTATGTTAGTATATTTTGACTGTATGAAGAAATGTTTATTAAGTATTCGACTCACTTTAGTTTTTATGTATGTCCCTCCCCTTCTTATGGACAACATGAGGATGAAGCGTCAAGACAGACATGGCCCAAGGGAAGAGTGACTACAACCTAGGTGGTTTTATGTAATGTATGAAAGTCCTATTTTTGTAAGAGGCATTTTATTTAACTTAATGCTTTCCGCTGCAAAACCCTCTTTTATATTTGTAGAGTAGATTGTAGTTTTAAACTTGAAATCTTTCTTCTACAGGGAAGGAAAGATAAAAAGTTTTAAAATGATCAGTAATTTCCATCTCCTTTTTCTTAAAAACTATTTTCTAAAAGTCTCACCACGAGGACGGACGTTACAAAAGGTGAGAGAAGAAATCCAACAAGTTAATAATATCAATTAACCTAACAACAGTTAATAATAAAAAGTTAAAATTCATATTTTTGCTTAAATTTTGTATAACAAATTACAACAACAAAACGAAGAACATCACTGTGAATGTTAACTTTCAACTTGTATAACATATGAATTTAATTAAAAAATACACAAATAAAGCTTCATTTATGTTTTTATAATTTTGTTTTCTTTTTGTTCGGATATCTCTTAAAAAGAATAAATATATAGTCTTGACAATCAATGTAACAATAACAAAGATGAATTTTGAAACAAAAGTATCCAACTACATAAAGTTTGTTTTCCTTTTCTAAATATATGTGGTTTATTCTTGTACAGAAACAAAATCTGATTTTTTAATGTCTTTATATTATTTGAAAAATTTGTTAGATGTCAATTAAATGAAAATATCAAAATCTTTCAAACCGATGGTGGTGGTGAGTTCACCAACACCCAACTCAATCTTCACCTTCAACGACAAGGTATTCTCCATCAATACTCATGTCCTCATACCCTTGAACAAAATGGCTCAGTGGAACGATGACATCGAACAATTCGTGAATTAGGTATGACCTTACTTTTCAAAGTGGTGTTCCAAAACGTTTTTGGGTCGAAGTTTTTTCAACTGTTGTTTTCTTAATAAATCGTTTTCCTTCCACTACATTAGATCTTAACTCGCCATTTTCCTTTCTTCACGGTCATTAACCCGACTACACATCTCTTCGAGTCTTTGGGGTCTAAATGCTACCCATATACTTGGGACAATAAGTACAACAAATTTGACCCAAAAACTCTCCCATGTATTTTTATGGGCTATAGTGACAAACACCAAGAGTATAAATGCCACTGCCCCACCTCTCGTCGAACCTTCATCTCCTGACATGTTTTTTATGAATTGACCTTCCCTTACAAACAGTCTGGGAATCTCCACCTCCCTCCCGCTTCTGAAAAAAAGTTTATCAACATTTATGGATTGGCATTCACCAAGCTCTACACTTTCTAACCCAACAAGTGTCTCTAGTGTCTCTTCTATGCAGGTACCTCTTCCACCAGCTGATTCCACGTCACTCATGATTGGCACCACCCCTATACCATCTTTGACTCTTGTGGAGCTGTCTCCTCTGGCTTCATCCCCGAGCCTAGCCTCCTAGTGCCCACATCAAGCCCATAGCCTTTTTCTATGTTGTGTAGGCTTTCTGCATATAACAGGCACCAAAATGACTCTTCTTTTTTTGCAAAAAGTTATGAAAGTTTAAATTCCTTTTTGTCTCTTCTTCTTCTTTACCTGTTCTAAGTGTGTGAAATATCCAGTGTGTTACATGGAGTCTGAGGTTGTGTTCAAACCATTAACCACCTGCAAGGAGTCATCCTCCATGATCACATTTGAGTAAGCAATAGATTTGTAGAAAAGGGATGCTTGTAGTGTAGCAAAAGCTTCAACTAGAAAGGGGTCTGGGTAAAGATGATGTTGCATCCTTAGAGTAGCAAGGATCTAACCCTCACTGCTTCTTGTTGTAGAACTTACTCCCACCTTGCATACCCTTATATCGAGTGTTGCATCCCAATTTAGTTTGACTCTACCTTTAGGTGGAACTTCCCACATAGATGGTTGTTGCTTGGTAGAAGTTGAGGTAGTCTGTTGTGGATTTTGCTGCAATTCCTCCACCAAGTGGGTTGATTACTGGGTAATAGCCATTCAGTGCAGAAACAGGTCCTTGAACACCATGTCATTTCTTCTCTTCCATATTAGTCATGACGTTATAGATAAAGACATTAGCTCCTCATGTTCTAGAGTCTCCATAAAGCTAGCATTTAAGTCTTTGAACTGGTGAAAGTGTGGGCTTGATTTCTATAATTACCTTGTGCTATTGCTCCAAACATCTCTGGCTGATGGACAGTCCCATATTATATGCTCAATTGTCTCAGGTTGTTGCTTGCAAATGGGGCATGGTGGATCCTCCAAAGCCTTTCTCTTTAACAGGTTTGCTCGAGTGGGGAGGGCATTGAGACATGCCCTCCAGAGAAATGTGTTAGCTGCATTTGGGATTCTCAAGTCCCAGAGCTTGGTCCAGGGGTCGTGGGGATTGCTTTGATTCGACAATTGACCCAACTGTTGGATGTCCAGTTCAGTGAGCAGGTGGTATGCACTCTTTGCACTGAACTCCCCTAAGGTGGTGCATCTCCAAATAAGTTTGTCAGGCTTGGGGTAGGGGCTTAGAGGAATTTAATTGATTAGCTTTGCATCCTCTTCTATAAACAAAGCATGGATCATGTTAGCTTTCCATCTACTGGTTGCTTGATCTATGAGGCAGGAGACTTTGATGTCCCATTGTAGAAATTTGAGAGTTCTCTGATGCTTGAAGGTTGCTTGTTTAGGAAGCCACTTGTCATTCCATATCTCAGTTTGATTGCCATCACCTATCCTCCAAACCAAGCCTTCATTTAGCAAATCTCTAGTAGCCAAAAAACTTTGCCACAAGTAGGATGTGCCCTGGCCAAGTTCTGCTAACAGGAAAGAGCTATTAGGGAAGTATTTTTCCTTCAAGACCTGGGCTGCCAGAGAGTCTGGATTTGAAACAAGTATCCATCCTTGTTTTGCTAGGAGGGCTAGGTTGAAATTGGCAAAAAGGCTAATGCCCCCATAACATTTGGCCCTTTTCATTTGGTCCCAATGGATCTTGTGCTTTCATGTTTGCTGCCCCTACCAAAAGCTTCTGACCAGTTTGTTAAGCTCATTCACCAGGTGCCTTGGCAGTTTAAAAATTCCCATGCAATAGGTGGGGATGGCTTTAATGACTGCTTTGATCAGAATTTCCTTACCTACTTAGGAGAGGAACTTGGTTTTCCAGTTAGTGAGCTTGGCCTGCACCCTATCCAGTATGATCTTAAAAGATTGGACTCGAGATCTGCCTAAGAGAGCTGGAAGGCCTAGGTACTTTTCATAAGAGTTAGAGCCCTTAATCCCAGCAATGCTAGTGATGCTACCTCTGGTTTCCTCCTTAGTGTTCTTGCTGAAATAGATAGAAGTCTTCTCCTTGTTTAGCCTCTGACCTGAGGCCTTCTCATACATCTCCAGCAAGTGGAATAAGTTGGTCCATTCAGTTGGATTCGCTTTGCAAAAAAGGAGGCTATCGTCTGCAAAGAACAAATGGTTAATAGAGAGCTTTTATCTTCGAATAGGTAAACCTGTTAAGATCCCATCATGTTCAGCTTTGTTAAGCATGCAACTAAGGACCTTTGAGCAAAGGATGAACAGGTAGAGGATAGGGGACCCCCTTGCCTAAGGCCTCTCAAAGGTGTCATTGATTGTTAAGGAGCTCCATTAAGAATAAGAGAATAGAATACTGAGCTCACACAATTCATTACAGTGTCCACCCATTTTGCATTGAATCCTCTACTGCATAACAGATTTCATGAAAGTCCATTTGATCCTGTCGTAGGCCTTGCTCATATCAAGCTTAAGGGCCATGTATCCTCATTTCCTTTCAATCTTGACTTCATGGTATGGAAAGACTCGAAGGCCAGAATCAAATTGTCTGTGATTAACCTCCTTGGAACAAATGTTGTATGAGTAAGTGAGATGAGGTGAGGCAGAACCAGTTTCAACCTATTGGCCAGTGTTTTTGCAATAATCTTGTAAAAGACATTGCATAAGCTTATTGGTCTAAAATCAATTACCTTTGATGGGGATGGGATCTTTGGGATCAGAGCAATCAGGGTATCATTCATCTTAGTAGACCAGCAACCTTCATTTAGAGCCTCCAATGCTGCTTTTGTTACTCTTTCCCCTACTATGTCCCAGTGTCCATGGTAAAAGGCTTCTGGGAGCCCATCAAGGCCAGGTGATCCCATGGGGTTCATGATAAAAAGGGCTTCTTTTACCTCCACATTAGTAAAGGTCAGGAAAGAGAGTTGTTCATGTCTACTGTAATCTTTCTTGGCAGTGGAGCTATGCATGCATCAATGCTAGTTGGACTGGAAGAGGTAAACAGATCCTAGAAAAATTGTTGGAAGGCTTTCCTAATATCTTGTTGGTTATTGTGTTCAAGTCCCTGCATGTCTAGGATCTTCTTAATGGCATTATGTTTTTTCCTTTGGCTGGCACACTTGTGAAAGTAAGAGGTGTTTCTATCCCCTTCTCTAAGCCAGGTTTGCTTGGCTCTTTGTTGCCATTTGGAGTGTTCAGTTTCAAGTAGGAGGTCCATTTCTTTTTGATGGGTTTTTATCTCAACATAGAGGTGCCCCTCATTTAACTCTTTCAATGTATTGAGTCTTTCTGTCTTGGACTTCAGTAGCTCCCCTTGACTTCTGTGCATGTTTCGACTCCACCATTTCAAGCTATTTTGACAGTCTTGTAGGCTTTATAGAGTGTTATGGAGTGAGTCAGGTTGCCTTGTCAAGTTCTCCCATGACTATTTTATGGTATCCCCATAACCTTCTTGTTTACTCCAGCTTACTTCATACCCGAATATCCTGTCCACCTTTTTGGATTCAAACTTATCATGGATCTATATGAGGAGGGGCCTATGGTCTAAGGCTAAGGCAAACAAGTGTTGCACTGAGTACTCCACAAAGGAATCGAGCCATGCAGAATTGCCAAGGGCCCTATCTAGTCTCTCTTTGGTAAATTGGTAGCCTTCGCTGTTGTTTGCCCATGTAAAACAATCTCCTACATAACCAAGATCATTTAAATCACAATGGACCAATGTTTCACTAAATTCCTCTATCTGCCTGTAGGGTCGAGATGCAGGTCCAAACTTCTCAGTAATGCTTCTGATCTCATTAAAGTCTCCAAAGCACAACCAAGGGACATGGAGTGAGGGAGTTAATTCTTTTAAAAGCTACCAAGTGGCATTCCTTTTAGCTATGTTGGGATGGCCATAGAAACCCAAAGGGGTTCCATTGGTTGGTTACTAATCCTTGGGATGTGTCGACTGGTATATGAGATGACACTTAGAGCCACTAAGAAATAACAGAGAAGGGCCAATCCTCCACTCCTTCCTCTAGTGTTAACACTAAAGCAGTTCTCAAACCCCAATTTACAACGGATTCTTTTCATTTTATCACTACTACACTTGGTCTCAATGAGGAAGACTAGGTGGGGGGACTTAGCTTTCACCAGAAGGTGAAGCTCATGAATTGTTCGGGGGTTCCCAAGCCCTCGGCAATTCCAACTTATGCAATTCATTTGGGGAGGTGGGGCTATTGAGTAGCCTCCACCACTAGGGCCTAAAGTAAACTCCTTGCAGGTTTGAGCATTTTTTTAGGTTTCTTTTGAAGGGGTTGCTAGTAGAGTATAGCATTGCATCGCCATTTCTTTTGGAAGCTCTTGTTCCTCTAGGGGCCTCTAGGAGATTTGATATGTCAGATAGAATATTGGTCTTCATCTTGGCTTTTCTTCTCCACTTGTTTCCTACAAGAGCATAAAGGGTTTTTGTTAGCATGTCAACTTGTGGAGAAGCAAACTGAAGCGAAACTAGTAGTGTTGTTGCCCCTATGTTGATGGCCTTTTGTGCCTTAGCTTCTGGACAAAAGCTTGGATCCTCACAACTTCCATTAATAGTTCCTAGGGTCTGGAATTTCCAGGGGTGAAATTGGTACCATAGCCTTTTGTTGTTGTGGCAGGTAATAGGTCCTCATGGATCAAGTGGCTATCAAGGTGCATCTGGTCTAAAGTTGGCTCTTGAGAGTGGGGTGTTGGCTCCTAAAATTGGGGTGCTGGCTCATGGCTTGAAGCCTCATCCTCTGTTACTGATTGAGCCTTAGATTTGTCCACTTCCCTAGCCCCTTCTCTCCTGAATGTTCCCGAAAAAGACTTCCCTAGAAAGAGTCTGATGAACCACCATATTTTTTCATAGAAAATGGTTGCGGCAGCAGTGATCCCACCCACCCTCATCCAAGGTCCCTATTGTTCTTGTTCTTGTGAGGCTTGTTTATATTTTGGACATTTCCCTTGGTCATGTTTCATCTGGCCACACTTGAAACAAAAGTTGGGGAGCCTTTCATATTTGAATTGAACCCAAATGTTCTAACCTCCATGATGAAGCAGTATGCCCCGAAAGAGAGGTGAAGTTACGTTAACGTCCACTCGGAATCGTAGGAAACTTCCCCACCCATCACCCTGAGCATCAACCTCCACCTTGTGCACCTTCCCAGTGGCTGCACCTGTGCTTTCTCCCATCCCCTTGCTCATGGCCGCGAAAGGAAGGTTGTGGGTTTGCACCCAAAATGGTGCTAAGGTAAACTGCATCTCACTTCGGGGAAGCTCTGCCTCAAATTCTTGTAGGTAGATGAGATGTCTGTCCAAGGATCAAAGGCGCCCTTGAGAGACCTCCTTGTCTGAGATTAGTTGGAACTCCATGAGATACCTATTTGATCCTAGTTCTGTGAAGGTTACCCACCAAGTAATATTCCACACCTTTGCCATTGTGCTCTTGAACTCTTCCCTATTTTTTGTTCTGTCATTCAGGATTAGACTGAGAAGGCAATGGTGCCCTCTGATCTTTGTTACTTCTATCGTAGCCTCTGGTAGTATTGCTGCCTGTTGTTCCTCATCTGTTAACGTCAAGGAAGACCAATGTAAGGTAATGTCATCCACCATGAGAAACAAAACCAAGCTCTATGGACTATAGTCCAAGAGATTGAAGCTTTGTCAAGGACAAAGCACACAACCTTCCCCTGTGAGAGGGAAAGACCCGACTTTTATGACTCTTGAAAATGGCACTCATGATATGGAATGGACTGTAGGTGTTTCTGCCTACATGACAAATAATTCAAGTATTATTTTGAATCTTGGTAATGATGCATTTCTAATTGGTGATGGTAGTCTTCACAAAATCATACACATTTGTGACACCTTTGTTCGTAGTGGAGACTCTATAATTAAGAACATTTGCATTCGATATCCTAAATGTAATTTTTCCTAGTAATTTGGAGGTAAGTTTAGGGCTTTCCTTCATTGTTGGGTTCCCCATTTTCATTTGCACACACTAACAATTCGGCTTCATGCAGTTTTGGAATTTCATCCATTCGGGATATGCCATGACTATTTGCACCCAACTTCTTTATCCATTTCACCAAGAATAAGGTTCCATCATGGCTGGATTTTCAGATCCATTGCTTTGACAAAATACCCTAGATTTCTTTTGGGTTTTCAGATCTCCTTCGAATAAATGTTTTCCTCAAATTTTTGTTGCAATGTATTTCCTCCATTGCTGTAATAATCATTTTCTATGCTTAGAATTGGGACTATTTTCCACTGATTTGTAAATTGCAATTTAGGAGAAAAAACCCTAGATTTTCTAAGCAATTTTTTCCTCCATGTGCTAAGATTGCCATTTTCTATGCTTAGATCTGGGGCTATTTTCCACTGATCTGTATATTGCAAACTATGAAAAAAAAACCCTAGATATTTTTGCCTACTGTTGGATATCTGTGTTGTTCAATTGCTCTTTGATGTTAGATTGATCTATGTTGTTTCATTGCTCTATGATGTTGGATTGAGACCATGTTGTTTTATTGCTTTATGAAGTTTCATTGCTTTGTACAGTTTCATTACTCTGTGCAATTTCGTTACTTTGTGTTGTTTAATTGCTTTATGTTGTAATTGCTTTGTGTTGTGAATTGCTTTGTGCTATGAATTGCTATGTGCAATTTCATTGCTTTGTGGTATTTCATTGCTCTGTTCTGTGAACTACTATGTGCAGTTTCATTGTTGTGTGCAGTTTCATTGTGCTATGATGTTTAATTGCTCTGTTCTATTTCAATGCTTTGTGTTGTTTGATTGCTCTGTGTTGTTCCATTGCGACCATGTTGTTTCATTGTTCTATGCAGTTTCAATGGTCTGCATTGTTCCATTGTTCTGTGCTATTTCATTGCGAACTTGATGTTTCATTGCTATGTGCTCTTTCATTGCTCAGTGTTGTTCCACTGCGGCAATGCTATTTCATTGCTCTATACAGTTTCATTGCTCTGTGCTCTTTCATTGCTCTGTGTTGTTCCACTGCGACCATGCTATTTCATTGTTGTATGCAGTTTCATTGCTCTGTGTTGTTCCATTGTTCTGCACTATTCCATTATTCTGTGTTGTTTCATTGCTCTCAGCTTCATTGCTATATGCTGTGAATTGCAATTGATGGTTTGGGGTTAAAAGCCTAAGCGTTCCCCCAAATTATAAGGGAAAAGGACATTTGCAGCACCGAATGCGAATGGATATGACTTACTTTAGTTATGCCTTACTTCAATTCATGCAATTTATCATGAATATAAAATTCATGTGTAACACCCTGGTCCTGGAGGTTCGGAGAGTTAGCTCCTAATACTGAATATCCTCTCCAATAGCACAATTATATAATAAATATCTATGTCCCTCCACAGAAACACTAAAGAAAATCCTCAATAAAATAAATTAAAATCTGTCCAAAGACTCGAAAATATCTTTAACTTAACATATCAAAATAATTGAAAAAAATCAATTTACTAACTATAACTCTCAAATAAGTACTTGTATTCTCAGACACTTATTCTTCTATGATCATCACACCTTGCTAAAACTTTATACTCTTATTCTCAAGCTGAACCATCAAAATTTATTTGAAAAATAATGTGGAGATAAGAGGTGAGTTGTCAACAAGTTAACAAGCAGAGAATATATACTAGTATGTAAAATACTTTTTATAGAGCATTTACAGAGTTTAGAATGCAGAACAAAACACTTTATTTTCAGAATGCGGAATCATAACATGTTATAAAAAATATCGGAGCGAAAGTTCAAAAGTATTCATAATCAAAATCCAACTGTTTATATTCAAAACCCTTTGGAACATAATTGATCATCTTCTTCTTATCATATCATATCAGAGCATTATATCATAACATAGACCATGTTTAACCCATGTGGTAGGGTTGCGCCTTCTGCGGAAAGTCAAGCAAAACATAAATCACCATGACACCCAAACAATTGCACTTAGATCATTAAACCACTATTATATCTTGTGGCAGGGCTAGATGTCACTATTATATCCCTTGACAAGGCTAGAGGTCACTATTATATCCCGTGACAGGGTCAGAGGTCACTATTATATCCTATGACAGGGCCACATATCAGAGCAAAATAGAATCAGAATCACCATATCAGAACCAGAATCAGAGTCAAAACAAATCAAAATTAGAGTCAGAACACAATCAGAAAGTCATGCCAAAGGTTTTTTAAATACCACATCATATCAAAACAGAGGACTGAAATCCAGATCATTTCACATTTTCCAAAACATCTTCAGAACATCTTCAGGTCACATGCAAAAATTATCAAATTTTCATATTCATTCATTTTTCTTAGTGAAATAACCAAATGCCAAAAATAAGATCATGTTTATACCAGTCATACCAGAAAAGTAAAGGGTGAATAATCGCACATTGAAGCACACTTCCCCACTCGATTCGAACTATTTCTGAAGAAATGTGGCATCAATAGTTGAGACATCCCCAAGCATGTACACTTAGTGTTCTTCATTCTCAAGGCTTTATTTCTATTCTAAAAAAAATCAAAAATCTCTTTGTGAGAGTTGTCAGTTAGACGAAATGAGCAAACTTCCATTTTCACCCTCTTCTACTGTTTAAATGTATTTGATAAAGTTTATTGTGATTTATGGGACCCGCCCTAGTTTTATCTTTATGAAAATTTGAATATTATGCATGTCTTGTTGATGTTTTTTTCTAAATATATGTGGTTTATTCCTTTAGGAAAAAAAACCTAGTTTTTTAATTTCTTTATTTTACTTGAAAAAATTGTTGAACATCAATTCAACGATAATATCAAAATCTTTCAAACCGATGGTGGTGGTGAACTCACCAACACCCAACTGAATCTTCACCTTCAACAACAAGGTATTCTCCATCAATACTCAAGTCCGTATACCCCCCAACAGAATGACTCAGTGGAACGATGACATCGAACAATTCATGAATTAGGTACGACCTTATTTTATCAATGTGATGTTCCAAAACGTTTTTGGGTTGAAATTTTTTCGACTGTTGTTTTCTTAATAAATCAATTTCCTCCCACTACATTAGATCTTAACTCACCATTTTCCCTTCTTCATGGTCATTATCCTAACTACACATATCTTTGGGTCTTTGGGGTCAAAATGCTACTCATATACTTGGGACAATAAGCACAACAAATTTGACCCAAAAACTCTCCCATGTATTTTTATGGGCTATAGTGACAAACAACAAGAGTATAAATGCTACCACCCCACCTCTCGTGACATGTTGTTTTTCATGAATCCACCTTCCTTTACAAAGAGCCTGGGAATCTCCACCTCCCTCCTGCTTCTGACCAAAGTTTATAACTTCTATGGATTAGCATTCACCAAGCTCTACACTTTCTAACCCAACAAGTGTTTCTAGTGTCTCTTATGTACAGGTACATCTTCCACCAGTTGATTCCACGTCACCCATGATTGGCGCCACCCCTATACCATCTTTGACTCCCATGGAGCTATCTCCTCCGGCTTCACCCTCGAGTCGAGCCTCCCAGTGCCCAACATGATGACCTTCCCCCCTTTGTCGAGCCCCCTTCCTGCCCAATGATCCACTCATTTCGGATTCTCCTTGCCACAACATGGTAACCCACCCTCAGGCTAGGATTTACAAACCCAACCTGAAGTATGCTCACTATCACACTGTTGTTGACCTTCCCAAGGAACCAAAGACAATACGCTCCACCCTTAACCATGCTGGCTGGACCAAAGCACTGCAAGATGAGATCCAAGCTTCTTAAGACAACAACACTTAGACACTCATGCCTCGTTCCCCTCACATGGATGTTATTGGATGCAAGTGGGTCTTCAAGACCAAAATCAATGCCGATAGTACTCTAAATCGGTTGAAAGCTTGCCTTTTTGTCAAGGGCTTCCACCAAATTGATGGTGTCAATTATACAGAGATCTTCTCTCCTGTAATCAAGCTCGGCACCATCCAGATCATTCTCAGTATTGCCCTTGTTCACCACTGGGATATTCGCCAACTTGATGTCAAGAATGCCTTCCTCCATGGTGATCTCCAGAAGGATGTGTTTATTTACCAATCTCTTGGTCTTATCCATCCTACTTTCTCTTCTTATGTTTGCAAGTTAAATAAGGCCTTATATGGCATAAAACAAATCCCTCGCTTCTGGTTTGATAAATTTAGTACTTTCTTTATTGCCTATGGTTTCCAGTTTAGCTCTGCTAACCTTTCACTTTTCATATATCACTCATCTCTAGGCACTATTTTTTTACTCTTAGATGTAGATGATATTCTTCTCACTGGTTCAAACCCCTCACATTTTAATGCCTTCACTACTACTCTTAGTCAACAGTGTACAATGAAAGATCTGGTTCTTATACATTATTTTTTTTAGCATTAAAGTCACCTGTAACTCCCAGGTGTAGTTTTATCTCAATCTAATTATGCTCATGAGATGTGATTAAAAAAGTGATTATTAGTAAATTTGTATTTTTTCTTAATGATTAAGAATATTTAAAAAATACTTTAAAAAAATCATTTACATTAGTGCGCATATTTGAGAAGCACATTTGGTGCTGTCTAACATTATCCTAAAATAAAATTACAATATCTTAATAGGATTGGCTAGTGAACTCTGATCTAGATGGGACCAATAAACTGATTGCTAACTTTCCAAATATTAAAGATGGAAAAAGTTGGCACTTTCTTTTAAGAAAGATGCTACTCTGCCCACTTAATTTGCCCCCTCATTTTGACATCTCATGCATTTTATTTTATTTTAATTTTTTTCTTTACTTAATAGTTAAGGAAGTGACTATTAGTGTATTGATATTTTTTATATTTTTAAAAAAAGTTTTAAAATGATAAAGAAATATGAAAAAAATTGAAAAAAAATAAAATGGTGATTTTGGCCTGGTGGTAAGTTCTAGTGGGCTACTCTAAGCGGCAAAGTAGCACCACTCTTCTTTTAATACGCCTGAATGGCCGTGAGATTTGGACGATCTCTCCAAGTGGCAGTTCGAATAGTGACTACAATGCATTTTAAAATTAAAATTAGGAGAGATGCTACAAATCATCTCACACAGTACATTTTATATATTTTAGATTTTATTTTATTTTATTTTTACTAAACTAATTAAGTTGTTCTGCTCATCATTTATAGATCACATACTTTTTATGAAAAAGAGAAAAAAATAAAAAATAAAAGAGATATGGTTTTTGGTGTATGGAATTATAAGAAGAATTATTATAAAATTAGAATTTATAAAAGTTTAGGGCTCATATTTTAGGATTTATTGATTTAGCTTATTTTAAATTAATTAAAGAAATCACGAGATGGTGATGTGTGATTGGAGAGCATAAAAACCATTTTTATAGATAAAAGATTGAGATCAGAAGGGTTGGAAAAAAAAAAAAAAAAAAGCCTAATGAATTGTAAATGATATATGGCAGATTTTTATAAAATTTTAAAACTTTCCTTTTTTACATTATATCAGAAATATATTATAAACTCTTTTACACACACACATATAACTAGGAAAAAATGTAAAGGTACACAGCTAAGGTCAGTCGATGTTAACCCAAGGGAAGAGTTGCATCTCACACTTCTGCATTCTCAAATTAACATCCTGTCCAATCGCTAGTATTAAACAACTTGGCCAGGAGTACTGATCCACCTCACATACTTTAATTCCTTACTATGCCTTAAAAACGAATAGGTACAACATTATGACTACCCATTTCCAAATAATAATGAAGATGATGCCTAATTTCTAAGTTTAACCCATAAGGAATAAGGGTACTATAGAATTCAGAATGAGGATGTTCTGATAGAAGGAGCGCCCCACACTCTTTCACCTTCACGTTCGAGCTACTTGTTTTAACTGATGCTCTAATGTAGCTCCATCCATCCAAATTATTTGACTGCTCCAAAAACCACATGGTTGGTAGTAACACCCCAAACCCAATTGGCCCCACAGAAGGGTCTTTGGGGGCACGAAGGACTAAGGGTTCTTTTAGAGGACCTTCATTAGTCTCAAAATGATAAACAAACTCAACAAACTGGCCTTCATCAGGATGACTGCCCTTGAAAATCCTTGGATCTGAATTCTCTATCACATCATCAACTTCATAAATAGTCAAATGAAAATATGCCTCCCACTTACTATTATTATCTAAGTTTGGATGGATTTGAAGTGTCACGTGAGAACCAAAATTTCTCATGTTGAACCACTCTTGAACTTCAGCTCCCAAGGAAGATCCACACAATACCTTGGCATTAAAACTATTAGTTTCCTGCAGGTGAAATAAGAACAAAAAATAGAAAGATGTTAATTGGAGAATATTAAATAACCACTCCCACAAAACATCTTATGAAAAGATCAAAGAGACTTACAACGTCATAGCCTTTTGTCTGCAAATTACTTTCTTCACGATTCAAGCTTCTAATGTAGTAGACACTGTCATCAAAACCAACATAGAAGGCCCCAATAGAGTCATCATTGGTCATAAACATTTCTTGCATAGAGCAAGCATCATTTGAGCCAAACTCTGGCACTGCGAAAAACTTAGTGAATTTGATAGCAGTTCCACCTTTATACAATTGTTCAAGATACCCCTCACCATTCATGTCTTGAATTCCACCAAGTGCTAGGCAATCAGATACATCCAGAATTTTAAGAGATGACAAACTACAAATAACGCTCGGAAAAATTGAGAGCTTTTTGCAGTTATGCAAAGACAATATGGAAAGGCTGCATAAATTCTTAAATGACAGGGGTAGTTCCTTTATGGCAGTACCATCCAAATAAAGTAACCGTAATGAGGTCATGTTTCCCACAATGTCGGGGAACTTCTGAAATCTTGAACAATCAGAAAGATAAAAATGTTCAAGAGACTCCAAGCTAATCTCATTTGGAAAGCTTTTAAGGCGTTTGCAAGCATGTAGATTCAATCGTCTAAGCCGTTTGAGAACACCAATAGATTTGTGGACCTTAGATAAACTTGTACAACCTTCAAGGTCTAGTGTCTCAAGACTTGGGACTCCGGTGAAGTCTGGTGTCTCCACCAAGTTTTGAGAGCCGCTAAGATCAAAGCGTTTCAAACTCCCAAAACTCTGTTATAAAACAATAAATATTGAAAAAAAAAACATTAACGAGCTTAGTACCATTAGTAGAAAGAAGGACAACAAGAATAAGAAGAAAACACCTTACACTAATTCCCTTCCACAGTTGCTTGATGTGACTGCTTGGAAATCTAAGTTCAACAAGATTGCCTGCTTGAAAGCCGTTTGACAAGGATTTTGAAGGATATTCAGACAATTCTAGCACTCGTAAAGCATGTGTTGGCATGAATCTTAAAGGGTCGTTGTGCCAATGCAGATTCAATAACTTATCACAGAGATTAGAAAAACTCATGTTGACAAAACTGGTGTTGCGAATTTTAAGAATTCTCAATTTCTTCATCTTTGAGAAGGCTCTAATACTGAATCGTTCCTCATTTTGATTAGGTAAGTTTAGCATTATGCCTTCAATCACCTCAGTTCCCTAAAAACCAAGAACAATAAAATTGTGTGAGAAATATTTGCAAAAATCTGTAGAATTAGAATGAAAATACACTATAAATTTATATCTGGATTAATCCACTTACAGTATTATTCTTCAACACGTGAAGGACATCCTTATAATGCCACAATCTACTACGCCGGCCAGGCTCTTCGGGGGATTCATCATAAATTATTTCTTGACCCATTTTTTGTAGCAAATCATGCATCCTCAACCTTCTAGATGAGATGGTTATAAGACATTTCTCCATGAGAATATCAATATTGAGGTATGGGTAGTAACCAAAACTTTCTAATATATCCATTAAAATGTTATCTAAGACCTCTCCATTGAAAAAACAAGCAATATCTAAAAACAATTTCTTTTGCAAATCCTCCAATCCATCAAAACCTACTTGAAGTATATCCAAAATTCCTTTATTAGGATTTGCTTTCAGTTGATCCCAAGCATCTTTCCATGCATTTGTTCCTCTACCAAACAAGGAGGAACCTAAAACTTTGAGAGCTAAAGGAAGGCCTTGAGCATATTTCACAAAGCCTTTGGATAAATCCACATAATTTTCTTCAGGATAGGGTTTCTTGAAAGCTGCCAAACTAAAGAGCTGCAATGCTTCATCATTCTTCAACTCATTAACCTTATAGATATCATTCACTCCATGTCTTTTCAATAAATGGTTATCTCTGCTTGTTAAAATGATTCTACTCCCTGGGCCAAACCAGTCGTGGCTCCCAGCTAGTGTTGTTAGATGTTCTTCTCTGTCCACATCATCAAGGACTAAAAGGACTTTTTTATGACATAGTCTATTTCGTATCAAATTCATTCCCTCACGATCGTCCCATATATTTATTTCCCTTTCCATGAAGATCTTAGAAAGAAGTTGTTTTTGTAAAGAAACTAAACCACGACTTCTAGTTTCTTCTCTAATACAAGCAAGAAAGATGCTAGCTTCAAATTGGTAAGATATTCTATCATAAATGACTTCTGCCAAAGTTGTCTTACCCACTCCAGCCATACCATGAATTCCTATAAAGCGAACAGCATCCAATCCAATACCAAGTATGTTCATCATTTCCTCCACACGAGATTCTATTCCAACAAGTTCCTTGGAGAGAGTTGCAAAGTTACGACTCAATCCTTGAAGTATTCTTTTAATGATTTCTTGGACAATTGTTGATTCATACCTGGGAAAAATGATAAGATAATTAATTATTATGAGATAGTGATAGCATTTCAAGAGCCAAATGTATGATAACGTATTAATGTGCAATATAGCACATTAATATAAGATGCATGGTTTTGGGATTTTGGTTGTAACCTCCATGCTCCCTTTGTATAAGGTATTACTCTACCATAAATAAGAGTTATCAATAAAATTAGAGTACCATTCTCATATTTACGATATTATGACACCCTAATAATGTTTAACTTTTGACCCTTATATTTCCATTGTTTTTTGGTGAGAATTAGGAGAGTTTGGGTGTTCTTTCTAAATTAGAATCCTTAAGAGAATTGTAGGTTTTGATATGGAATCAGGGTTTCTTGGTACGTTGATGATCTGGGAGTTAGTGTTGATGCCAAATCCAAAGGGCCAAGGCAACATGATGTAGTTTCATATAATTGATGGTAAAGTACAAGAGAATCGGCTTAGGGAGCAATGTAATGATATGTAGTCAAAAGTAACTGATGCATATGGTAAAGCGGCCAGAGGAAGGAAGTTGTAGCTCTGAGGATGAAGGGAAGCCATAGAAATAATAGTTAGAGAGGAGGAACCATGAGTGATGATACAATTAATAGTTAGACAAATATACATATTTTAAAAAAATCCAACCAAGAGAGAAAATTGGGTGATGGCAATAGCTAAATGGCCAATGGTCGAAGATGAAACGATTAATATTAGGGGCAAGCACCAATTGAATGGGCAGGCAGATCTCCCTCATCATTTTCCTAAATTTGTGGTCATCCACAACCAAAGGCAACCAAACAGATCTTGATTCAGAAACATTAAATAGATCATCAAATATTCAATCTAAATCTAGCATACCACGTAAAGCCATATTAGTTAATAAATTTATTTTTGTGAAATCTCTTACTGGTGGTTTTGATAGTGAGTTGAGATGAGATGAGTTGATATGAAAGTTGAAAGTTGAATAAAATATTATTATAATATTATTTTCTAATATTATTATTCTTTTGAGATTTGAAAAAGTTAAATTTTTTATTATATTTTATTTGAAAATTTGAAAAATTTGTAATGATCTAGATGAGATAAGATGAGATTGAGATGAAATATTTTTTGTATCCGATCCTAATCATGGCAGTCGCACTTCTCTAACAAAAAAGTAATACATCATAAGGATCAAATGTTAAATTTATTTAATTCAAGGGATTAGATTTCACATCAAGAATTCATAATTTTTGTCACATGAGCTAGATAGCTAACTAATCAACACGAGTCTAAGATATGTATTTATATGGATCCAATTAAATTTATTGGTACAACCGGCCGGAATCCAATTTTATGGGGGTACAAATTTGAGAATCTCCAACATATCCATGCATGCTCTCGCTATAAGAATAAAAGAAAAAAAATGTTACCTAAGATGAAAATGCCATCCGGAAATGTTGCCCACTTCTTTCAAAGCAACTCTCCATGTTTGCATCGTCTCCATATCAATATTAGGGTCTTCTTCATGCCTAGCAAAAGCTTCTGCAAAAGCCCCAGTTTGGTTTTGTACCTCGAAGGGATCAACATGGTAGAAAACAGGCAAAACTGTCAAACCCGTCTCTCTCATGCATTTGACTATCTGGGCAAGTTCAGTCAAGCACCATCTTGAAGAAGCATAGTTTTTCGAGATAATGGGGATGGCGTACATGGATTCACGTATAGCTTTCAAGAGCTCTCGAGAAATATACTTTCCTCGCTCAAGTTTCTCGTCGTCTTTAAAGGCGATAATGCCTTTCTTTTCTAAAGCAGTGTATAAATGGTCTGTAAAACTCTTGCGGGTATCTTCGCCATGGAAATTGAGGAAAACATCATGTATCCATCGAGGCCTTGGAGAAGTGGAAGAAGACGGTGGTACTAATGATGAGGCTCTTTGAGTGCTTAGTGGAACCATTGGGCACTTGCAAAAAAAAAAAAACTTGTTTAAAGAAGTGCTTGCTAGCTAGTAATTTGGAGATCACTTAGAGAATTATGAGAAGAGATAGCACTAACAGGACTGCTAGCTAGAGATATATATAGGAAAGAGGCTCCCTTGCTTTCCAAACTATCAAACAATTAAATAACAAACATCACCATTAGTAGGAATCAGGCTAGCTTGATCATGGGTTGATGTTAATTTCAGCCTAGAAGACGTAAACAAGAAGTAAGAGAATTTGAGATCAGTTGACTTGGACAAATAATGCACATTAATGGTCTTGGCCGCGGGTCTTCCACTGCCAATCACGTCTTCCACGTCATGATCACAAGTTCAAACTTCCAGTACTTGATCTATTGTTTGGCAAACCGCGTCATTAGAAGATTTTATTCTTCATCTTAAATTTTGGTTTCTGCAAAATATATTGGGAAATAGGCATAAAATTTATATTTGGTAAATATCGATCCGACCGTTTTATGTTAAGAAAGTTGTTTGGTAAATAGCTTACAAGTTATTTTTGTGCTTTTCATTTTTTTTTCTTTCAATGTATTTTGAGTTAAAAACATTTGTATAATATTAGGCTTTCTTTTCACCTTTAGCTTGATTTTCTTGATTTCAATTACTTTATTTTATTTGATGTTAATTGATTTTTTTTTTAGAATTTTTAACATGATGTCATATTGATTAGTCATTTTAGTTTCTCTAAAAATGCAAACTATGTATTTCAACGATGCATATTACGTGATTAGTTTTGATACAGCAAGAGGGCAACGTGTCAACCAATTTGAAAGAGACTGAGAATAGATGAACCTTGGTCTTGGTGAATGGATGGGTTTTCACTTTAAGTGCCATGCCTTCCGGTTGATCATGATGTTAAGAAAATTATTTATTTCATATGAACCTACAAATTATTTTGTGGTTTTTTTTTCCTAATTTCTGGTAATTGTTATAAGTTTATTTTCACTTTTCATTATAAATAATATTCTTTCTCACTGAGCCACGATTACGATTTATTTAAATAAATTCTTATGATTTTTTTAAATTTTAATATAAGTTTCTAAGATTTTGCTTTTTATGTTAATTTTACTTTTTAACTTTTCACAATGGCATGCTGATTAGGTATAAATTTTTTGTTCTTTAAATGGATAGCATGAATTCTAATTGTAATCATTTCGTTGGTTTTTACGCAACATGTGACAGTTGCAACCACGTAAGTCAATATATATATATATATATATATATATATATATATATATATATATTCCGGAATTTTTTTTCTCAATGTAGTTAATTTTAATATATGACAAGAAGAAAAAAAGATCGAAGAAAGTTTGAAATCATTAGACTTTTACTACATAGTTTAAGATCTCGTTTGTTTACACAGATGAAATGAGATGAGAAAAAAATTATACCAAGGGCATTTCATATCTTTTCGTTAGGCATGTGGTGTCGATCGAATGTGACCACATCATCGAAATATTGATAGAATGACCTACTATGGGGTCTGTCCAGAACACATTCTTTAACCTCACATCATCACTTTAATCCATCAATACCAAAAATCATTTCTTTTTGTACTGCATCATACAAAAATACTCTTAAAGCGCTCCAGCACCACATTTCCCAAGTCGTAGATGTATTGACTTCTCGATATAATTACAATAATCCCTTTTAGAAAAAGGAGGTTCTCAAACCCACTTATGCCAACGACAAGAGATACAAAGCTCTTATTCATACGGATGCCAGCCAAGTCGTTTGTATGTATGACTCTTTTTTACAAAGTCACTTAGTTCTTTATTACATTGAAAGAAGCGAGATTTCTATGGACTAAGGCCGTGGTTATAGATATTATGAACTGTTGTCAACCGAAACTTTCCCTCAACTTTTAAGGCATTAATCTTTGCCTTACTATCCGTCTTTCTTGTGACATGGTTTGGCAACATTCAACGTCCTATTACAGGCCTTCACACCACGGGCACAATAAATGGTGACAAATCTAACAGTCTCATCCTCTCCCCTCTCATTCATTTTTGTCATCACCCCAAACCCGCATTTCTTAACATATTCCTTATAATAACTCATTAATTCTTCAAAAGAATTAAACTCCATCCCGAATTTGGCTCATCAATCATATCACCATCATCCATTTGCACTAATTGAGGTGTCCCGGTACTTCCATCCTCGGTTTCCCGCAAATTTGGTCTATCATCTTTGTTTTCTTCAACTCTAGAGGAGGTATATAGTGCATTTTGCAAAAAGGACAAAAAATCTATTACATTAAAGTTCCCAAAAAAGCAAACTTATAAAAAAAAATACAAGAATACGATTGCATCACCACCTGAATGTTGCTTGGATATTCTTTGCCATCTGGATATGGCAGAAAAGCTAGTAACCACATTGGAAGTGCTCCATAGTAACCGTGCATGTAACTTGTGAAGTTTGGACAAGTCAATGGTATGTCCTAGCATGTTATTGGACAAACTATTCATGTATTTTGAAAATAAATATCAACTCAACACATTCTAACAAGTTCTAAAAAAATATAACATACCATGGTTGGGGGATTTGAGCTAGATGATATTAGCGAAGATGAGTGTTCTTCCCCTTTTCCCATTCTGAGAGGGAGACACATGCATTAATTTTATAATATTAATTATTGCCAATATAAATCTCTTCAATAATATTAAATATTTAATACATGTTGTATAACTCACACATTAAAATCTATGACACTAAAATCTAAGTTAGAAATATAATCAATTGAACCTCAAGACAATGATCTATAGCAGCTACCTAGCGCAACATCTTCTAAGTCATGTTAGACAAATCAATTAAATCTGCAAGGATATGTAACAAATCCATACTTCTACCAATAACACGTGATATTGAAGTTTATTGAACTAGAATTTGATCATGTTATATATAGGTGACACTAATCCAGCCGATATACAAATGTTGAAGAATATCTTGATCACATATCTAACTAGCACATTTGCCATGCCACAGACACTACTTGTAAAACCATAGACACAGATTTGTTTTCTTTTTCCTACTACACATTTTTTTCCTCAAGCTCCTAACAAGAATTAAGTCCTCCATTCAATGGGTATATGCCTTGACCCCCAAAATATTCAAGAAAATCAATCAAAACCCCAACGAGAATATGCGTTCAGAGCATGAATCGAAACGATTAGTGGGTATAGATGAAGACGAAACTTTTACATACAGATAATCTGGGAAAAAAGCTACTAACCCGTAAGAGCACAAAATCTCAGGTGAAACGGGCTTCAATGTAACGCCCGGTTCCCGGAGGTCCGAAGAGTTAACTCTTAATACCTCAAATCAACTTAAATAGTACAACTATAAAATCCAGAAAATCCAATAAAATATTAATCAATTTAATCAATCCAAATATCTAAGTTCCTCCATGGGGACAATAAAAAAAATCTCAACAACATAAATTAAAAAAAAACTCTCCAAAACTCGAAATTATCCTTAACTCATCAAATCAAAATACCCGAAAAGTAAAATCAATTTACTAACTACAACTCTCAAATAAGCACTTGTACCCTCGGGCACTTATTCCACTCTGATCATTACACCTGCTAAAACTTCCTACTCTAGTTCTCCAGCTGAACCATCAAAATTATCTGAAAAATATATGGTGATAAGGGGTGAGTTAACAACAACTCAATAAGAAGAGAACATATACCAGTGTGTAAACATGAGCATTTACAAAAATCAGAATGCAGAACAAAACATTTTTATTTTCAGAGTGCAGAAGTAAAACATGTTATCAAAATATCAGAGCGAAGATTTAGAAATAATTTCATTCAAAAATATTCTTTAGCATAGCATAAATGATCATCATCATCATCAGAACAGAGGTCATATATAACCCCCGTGGTAGGGTTGTGCGTCTGCGGATAGCCAAGTAGAACATAAATCACTCTGTAACCAAGGTGTGCACTCAAAACATACACCACTACTATAACCCGTGGCAAGGCCGTATCCACTATTATTACCCGTGGTTGGGCCGTATCCACTATTATAACCCGTAGTTGGGCCGTATCCACTATTGTAACCCGTGGTTGGGCCGTTTGCCACTATTATCACCCGTGGCAAGGTCGTAACTGAATAGAACGGAAACATAATCAAATTCAGAATCAAAGAGTCATGCCAAAGGTTCCCAAAAATCACGTCTTATCTAAACAGAGTATTGAACAAAATCTTCAAAACAGAACAAAATTATATCACAACATAATTTATGCACAAATTTCATATTCGCTCTCTTTTTCAAAGTTCAGAAACAAAATGTCAAAAATAAGCTCATGTCTACACTAGTCATGATAGAAAATACTTTCTTCTTAAACAGAATCTCATGAGTAATGCAGAACAAATAACTGAGGTATTTCAAATTTCTTTTCAAAATCAAATATGTATATTTTCCAAAAATAACCGCAGCTCATTTTATTTTAATGCAAAGTCTAGCATAGGAACCCCGCTTACCTGGACTTCTTAGCTTTTTTTCAGAATTTTCCTCAAAATGTCGAACAATTAACAATCGTCACCTATAAAATAATCAAGTAATTCCCGTAAATTTTCAATCAACCACTTATTTCGATGTTTAATCCTAAGCTTTTAAAATAACCTATTTAATTCCTCAAAACCTAAAGTTCTCATAATTCCCAAAATACCCTCATTCTCCCAAAACAATCAATATCCACTTAATCGAATTCGTACCGAATAAGAATTTAATCAAGCAAGTATTAAAATAAATATAAAACTAAATAAAAATTAATATTCAAAATATTTAAAATACATGCAATATTTTATAAATAAAAAGAATATATTAGTTACTAAAATTTCCATAAAATAAGTCATAAAAAAAAAACTCCTCTATTAAAAAAATAGGTTTACTTCCTTTAATTAACAATATTATTAAAATGCAAATATAATATCTACTGAAACTTAAAGCAAAACTCATTTAAAGATAAACCCCAAAAAAAAAACTTCTCACCCGAAAACATTAGGTTAAAACTACATTCCATATATATATATATATTTTTAATCAAAGAGTGAGAAATCACATGTCCAATAATGATCCCCACCCAATTTTATTAATAAGCCCTCACTTGTGGCAGAGGAATAGCGTGGTAACAAACATATGTACTCGGGACTTTACAATAATAAGAAAGACCAAATAAGCCCCAAGCACCAGACACCAACTCAAAACTCAAATAAACAATATAAAGGAAAATTAAGAAAATAAGAGAACTAACACTCAATCCTAAATACAACCACACTACCTGAGATAAGCCAAACCACAGGAATCAGTTTTAAGAATACCTCTTAATAGATGAGGAACATCCGTCTGCCCTAACTACTCATGAGAGACCCCATTACTACCCAATCGAGCCAAAAAATCTGCAGCCTTATTACCTTCCCTATAAATATGTTTAATAGAGAAATTCATCTCTGCTAACATATTCATAATATCTTCCCAAAAATCCTCTAGGTACCAAAGAGTACATCTTCTGTCCTGAACCCAATTAACAACCAAAAGCGAGTCCATTTCAATATTAATATTATTAATCCCCAAATGCTTACAATGTTCAATCCCTCTTCTTAAGGCAATAACTTCCGCAAGATTATTACTACCACTCCCAATGGATTCAGCAAACGCAAAAACCATCTTCCCAAACTCATTTCTTACTACTCCTCCTGCACCCAAAATACCAGGGTTATTAATACTACTTCCGTCCACATTCAGTTTAAACCAATCTTTCTTCGGTCTCCCCCATCTAACTGCCATAGAAACCCCTCTTTTTTTAAAATTAATAGGAAGATTCAAAGACTTCAATATCATTACATCCTTATCCACAAGCCAGGAATCCTTATGAATCTTAATACCCACCCAATTAATCCAATACTTTATCAATCTCCATAAAACCTGAACCTTCTCCTTCCTACCTTCCATTCTCGTTGTACATCTCCATATCCATAAATTCTAAGTGATAATGACAGGAATAACTCCCATAAGAATACCTAACTGAGAGGACTTCGAAGCTCTACGGAACCATGCCTCAACAGTTGCCCTCCAAGACCGATTCGAGACAAACGGAATACCCAAAATATTAGAACTAAACTTCCAAATAGCCTTAGCAATATTACCACTATATAACACATGATTAATATCCTCTATGGCCCCGTCCCTACAACATTCACATTTTGATGCTAAAGGCACAACAATTCTCCTTATACGATCATCCACTGCAAGGCATGAGTTTAAGGCCTTCCACATAAGCACAGAAAACTTCTTAGGTAAAGCTGAATTCCAAATCCAATCCGACCATTGACAACTAGGATTACGGATCCGAACAAAAGACCAGGCAGTTTTGGTCATGAAAGACCCATCCGAATTTTCCAACCAAATAAGCTGATCCTTACCATTCCTCCTACTACTAACTTCATTGACAATATCCTCCATTTTTTCAGACCCTACTAGCTGCTCAAGTTGCTCCATATCCCAATTATTATTAATCATACAATCTTTCACCTTCAATTCTGGATCACCCACCACCTGATACTGCTCCATAAGAGGACCAGAATTTAGCCAATTGTCTCTCCAGAACGACACGTTCCCCTCCCTAATCTTCCACCTGGAACGTGAAAGAACAACAGGAATTTCTTTTACAATAGCTTTCCAAAACCTAGAGCCTCTCGAAGGATTAAGCTCAATCGGATGCTGACCATGCAAGTATTTAGCACAAAAAAGTCTTTTCCTTAAAGAATCTGAACTTAACAAATTCCAGGCAAATTTAAGATGCAAAGATTTTTGTACATCAACAAAACTTCTCAAACCAACCCCTCCTTCATCAACAGGTTTGCATAAATTGTCCCATTTAATCCATTTTCTCTTGGGATTCCCATTAAATGAGCCCCAAAAAAAAGTGCTAAATAATTTATTAAACTGAAGCAACACTAATTTCGGAACCTGCATCACAGATAACAAATGAATAGGCATACTCGACAACACATGCTTTAATAAAATGACTCTCGCCCCTGTGGAGAGAAAACTCACCTTCCAACCTTCAATCTTCTTTCGAATTTTTTGAATAACATCCTGAAAATGAATTAACTTTAATCTACTAGAAACAATAGGCACCCCTAAGTACTTGACCGGGAACACCCCTTCCGTGAACTGTGTATTCAATAAAAGGTGTCTACGTCTAACAGAATTAATTCTTTTAGAAAAGAAGATTGAAGACTTGGCACTATTTCCCTGTTGACCAGACCACTCAGCATAAATACGAAGAACTTCAACAATTTCTGAAACTGAAGACCTTCCTCCATTAGCATTCCATTTGGATTGGGACACCGAGACATCCTACAAGCATTTTCCAAGAAATTGAGTATGAAACACTGCCTGCATTTTGTTCCGTGTGCAAGGTGCAAGGGCATAACGTAAAGACATGTAAGGCAAACAAGAAAGAAGGAAAGAGCAGCAAGAGTTTGCAGGTGATTAAGTCACGTAAAGTTTGGGTGCCAAAAGATAAAGAAGATGATGCGAAGACTACAGGTCATTCGGAGAAAACCACAGAGTCCCCTGTTTTGGCATTGGAAGATGTTGAGATTGAGGTGCCGGTCTTGGATGGTGGCAAGGATGCAGGGAAGTCGAAGTTGGGGTCTGAGAGTGTTATCAAAGAAATGGAGGCCCCCGAGCAGAGGTTGATCTGTGGAGAGACTAGCGGGACATTACAAGCGGAGGAGTTGGTCTTTTTACCAATAATAACTCAGGAGCTGTCTGCTGGAGTTGGTGGCCATTTAGAACCCAGCAGGGAGGAATTCATCGAGCCAATTCCAGTAGTGGATGTTGCTGTGCAGATAGACGATGCTGTAGTGGGTGGCCAATTAGAATCAAGAAGGGTGGAATTCATCGAGACATCATTGGTAGCAGAGGATGCTGTGCAGCTAGAGCCCAGAATTGACGTGGTGTCAAGCGGTAATATCCCAGTAGCAGAAGGAGAGGTGTAGATAGACACGGTAGATTTGCAGATGGAGTCCAAATCTGAGGATGAAGGTAAGTATCACCACCCAGGTAAACAAAAAGATGATTATTCTGATTCTGATTTAGTAGTTAGGAAGTCTCCAAGTAAGCGTTTGTTACGTAGGTCCTATAGGGTTCCTAGCAAGCCCTCTAAGTAGAATCCTTGATTAATAATTTGTTATTTTGGAACATCCGTGGCCTTTGTGGTACCCAAGTTAAAACTTTGCTTATATATATACATACATATATATATATATAACAAAACCTTATGAAGAAAACTAACGATGAACAATACACTTATGAGTAATAGAAGTGCAGCGGCAGCAGGGACTTACAAAAGGAGAAAATGCGACAGTGTGCGACGGCTGGACTGGGTAGATAGTGGCAACTCGGCTGGAGAGCAGGTGTGCGGCGGAGATGCTATCAAGCTGGGCTAAGCACGAGAGAAAGAGAAAAATAGAGAGTGAGAGAGCGAGGACCACCACGTGCGGAAAGAAACAGAAACAGACCGTGAGACAGGAAGGAGGCGTTTGACGAAGGCTCACCATGAGAAGAGAGAGAGCCGTGGTTGAGGCAGAGGGGTGCAGATCAGTGGCTATGAACGAAGGTGGGGTGGTGGCTGTGGTTCACGGTGCCCTCCAAAGATGCTCTGTTTTTGGGAGATAAAACAGACGCTCAACGGGTTGACTTCGTGAAGAGGATGGTGGCGCACGATGGGTTGGTTGAGCAGATGGGTTGGAGGGCGGTGCGCTGTTTGCAAGTAGGAGTTGCTGGCTACGACTTCGAGTGGCATGGCAGCGGCGTGAGGCTTCTTCGCGTAGAGGGTGACTCGTGATGATGATCTCCCTCTGCTGGCCGTGCGTGGTGGAGTTTTCCGAAGTGGGTTATCTTTCGGTGTTGGTGGTTTGCGGTGGAGGTTTTAAGGTGGCAAAGTAGACGAGCATAGAGCCGAGAATGCGAAGAGGCAGTGAACGAGAGGGAGTTAAGCGTGGGTTGCGTCGACTTCGTATGGGGGTAGTAAATGTAACAGAGCAGTTTCTCTAAGCATGGCCAAAGTGTGTGTATATATATGATGCGAAAACCCTAGAGATACGAGAGAGACGTGCATGTGGAGAGAGCTGAAAATAGAGTCGTGTGTGTGTGTGCATGTCGTGGACGAGAGGAAGACCTAGGGGAAAAAGAAAATAGACAAAAAGAATAAAACATGCAGAAGTTGACGTCTTAGAAAAAAAAATAGATTAAACTAAAACAAAATAAATAAAATAAAATAAAAATTGAGCTTGATTGGGTCCGGGTGTTACATTCAACCCATGGCGACAAACATAGATGCAACCCATGGCAACAAGCACAGACGCAACTTCAGTCCTACCACGAAGATGAAGACAAATGCAGATTCGGCTACCCATGACGACGACCACTAGAGCATATTCAGTCCTACCAAATGAAGACGACGACAAACCTGGTTCTCCTACCCATAACACACGATGACACTCTCTCTACTCTTTTTCTCCTTTCTTCATCTTCTTATTTTTCATCTGGTTGTGTTTTGCTTTGTTTTTTATTTTTTTTATAATACATAGGCTAACGTAATGCCACATTAGCCGATTCCCCAACAGATCCCCACCCCAGTTGCATATAGAAGAACTGTTCTTTTAATACGCCTAAATGGCCTTAAGATTTTGATGATCTCTCCAAGTAGCAGTCCAAATAGTGACTACAAAGCCTCTTAAAATTAAAATTAGGAGGGATGCTAAAAATCATCCCACACCATACATCTTACATATTTTAGATTTATTTTATTTTTACTAAACTAATTAAGTTTTTCTACCCATCATCCATACATCACATATTTTTTTATAAATAAACATGAGCATTTACAGAAATCAGAATGCAGAACAAAACATTTTCATTTTCAGAGTACGGAAGCAAAACATGTTATCAAAATATCACAGTGAAGATTTAGAAATAATTTCATTCAAAAATATTCTTTGGCATAGAATAAATGATCATCATCATCATCAGAACATCATATCAGAACAGAGGCCATGTATAACCCCCGTGGTAGGGTTGTACATCTGTGAATAACCAAGCAGAACATAAATCACTCTGTCACCAAGGTGTGCACTCGAAACATAGACCACTACTATAATCAGTGGCAGAGCCGTATCCACTATTATTACCCGTGGTTGGGCCGTATCCACTATTATTACCCGTGGTAGGGCCGTATCCACTATTATAACCCGTGCTTGGGCCGTATCCACTATTGTAACCCGTGGTTAGGCCGTATACCACTATTATCACTAGTGACAGGGCCGTAACTGAACAGAGCAGAAACATAATCAAATTAAGAATCAAAGAGTCATGCCAAAGGTTTTCAGAAAATCACGTCTTATCCAAACTAAGAACTGAACAAAATTTTCAGAACAAAATAAAATCATATCACAACGTAATTTATGCACGAATTTCATATTCGCTCTCTTTTCCAAAGTTCAGAAACAGAATGTCAAAAATAAGCTCATGTCTACACCAGTCATGACAGAAAGTACTTTCTTCTTAAATAGAATCTCATGAGTAATGCAGAACAAATAACTGAGGTAGTTCAAATTTCTTTCCATAACCATATATGTATATTTTCCAAAAATAACCTCAGCTTACCTGAACTTCTTAACTTTTTTGGAATTCCTAAAAAACGTCGAACAATAATTAATCGTCACCTATAAAATAATCAAGTATTTCCCATAAATTTCCAATCAACCACTTATTTCGATATTTAATCCTAAACTTCTAAAATAACCTATTTAATTCCTCAAAACCTAAAATTCTCATAATTCCTAAAATACCGTCATTTTCCAAAAAAACCATCAATATCCACTTAAACGAATTTGTACCGAATAAGAATTTAATCAAGCAAGTATTAAAATAAATATAGAACTCAATAAAAATTAATATTCAAAATATTTAAAATACCAGCAGCATTTTCTAAATAAAAATAATATATTGGTTACAAAAATTTCCATAAACTAAGTGATGAAAAACTCCTCTCTTAAAAAAAATAGGTTTACTTCCTTTAATTAAAAATATAATATTTATTGAAACTTAAAGTAAAACTCATTTAAACATAAACTCCAAAAATAAAACTTCTCACCCGAAAACATTAGGTTAAACCTACCTTCCACATATATATATAATATATATATATATATGTGGTCAAAACTAGTAAGTACCCAACCTAGGTTAAAAATTTCCATATATATAATCTATATATAAAGTACGTATATATAATTTATAAGAATAAACCAAACAAACAAACACACGGGACTAACACATGCGGCGGCAGGAAGTTACCGAAGGGAAACCGAGGCACGCGTCGAGGGTGAGGCGCGACGAGGCTGGCTGGAGGGACTGCGGTGGCGCGGTAGAAGAGCAGGAGCGCGGTGGAGCTTCTGTCGAGCAGCGCTGGGCACGAGAGAAAGAGAGGGGGAGGTGAGCGAGAGAGGGCGGAGAGAAAGGAGAGAACGAAAACTCACCGTGATGCAGCGAGGTGCGCGACGGTCTTGGGTAGGGCGTCGACCAGGGCAATGTTCGAAGGTGAAGGCTCGACCTCCGGCATCCTCTGATGGTAGTGGCGTCGAAGTGGAGGGCCTAACGACGTGGCTCATGGTGGGGATACTTCCCCTATTTCGGTGTGCAGAAATAGAGCATGTCGTGGGTGCTCTTCCTTCAACGGCTGGGCGACGGTGGTTCGCTTTCTGTGGTGGTGAGGACGGGCTGGAGGGTGGTGCACTGTTTGCAAGGTGGAGTTGCTAACTACGACGTCGTGTGGCAGGGCAGCGACGTCACTGAAAAAAAAATGTGTTGCATGGTTGCGCTGAGGGGGAGTGCTCACAGTGAGGAAGAGAAGTGGATTACGGAGGGGAAGAGATTGGGCAGTGGGGGTGGTTCACAGTGGCAGTCCAAGGCTAGCAGATGCGAACGTGCTGACAGTAGTGAACGAGAGGGAGTTAAAGTGGTGCAGAGGTGCAATAAGGCAGGTTGCAGCAGCCCTAATCTGAGAGTTTCTTCATGCAACAGGGAGAAAGGGATGAAGCCCTAGGCGACAGTGAGTGAATGCGTAAAAAGTGAATATATATATATATATGTGATGAAAACCCTAAGAAAACACCGAGATGAAGAAAAAAACAAGCAAGCCACCGACGTGAGGAAAAATAGGGGAGAAAACACACGAAAAATAAAGAAAAGAAATAAAAATGTGCATGAATTGCGAAGTTAACGTGTGAAAATAAGTTATTGAATAGAATAATAAAAACAAAAAACAAAACCCTTAAGCTAAGGAGAATAGGACGTACGTGCATGAGGATGAAATCATACGGTGCGGCGAAAAGAAAATCATAAACTCAATTGGTTTTAACCGTTTAAAAGACATGGGTGCCGTAAAAAAAAAAAAAAAAAACTGGTGTGGGCTTGGGTCTCGGGCTTGATTGGGTCCGGGTGTTTTAGTATTAACTCTTTCATTTAATTAAAAAAATATAGACCTACAATTTTTTTAAAATAGTTTATACAATTATATTTTAAATGAAAGACATTTTTATAAAATTAATATCATTTTATATAAATATTCTAATTTTAAAACATAATTTTAACACTACAGTTCCATCGAGTGTCGTGTGCTTTTCTTGCAATATATTCCTGATTAGTTAATAATAGATGACATATTTTAAGTGCATGGTATATGAACCCGCGTAAATGTGCTATATTTACGAGTGATTGGAAATGAAAAGATCTAAGATGAAAACTATCTCAAGATTTTAGTAGGTAGGTCACCAGACAGCATAAAATAAAGGAAAATGCTCAAACACTCCTACAACTAATACAATTCCACACAAGGAAACTCTACCACCATCGGCTCCTATTTCACAAAAGGAAACTCTACACCCAACGGCTAAATGCACTAGAATGGAAACCACATCCACTTAATCCTCTTAATTTACTTTTTCAAACTTTGTAACGTAAGGGCTCTCAATAGACTCTCACGATGTGTAAGAATTTTTCACAAACACCTCCTGTTCAATTGTCTTTATGGTAATCATGTTGAATAATAAACTTAATAAATAGAGTTGTCTTTTGGTAGATTCATGAGCTAGAGTGAACGTTCATCTTGAAAGAAGTAATTCATGTATTTGGGGATTCATGTATTTGGAATATTCATGTACTTGGGTATTCGTTTAGTAGGGAAGTTCATGTATTAGAGTAAATGCTAGATGAATCTACAAGCCTATTAATACCCATGTATGCATTGGCACAAAGCAAACCACTTAAGAAGTGATTCACTTAGAGAAATTTCAGAAATAGTCTATCCTCTCTTCCCTTTAGAATAGAATATCAGTTTCTCTCCTCCAACAAACTGGTATCAGAGGTATGATTTTCTAGATCCTGAAGATGGCCAACTCAACATTTTCGTTTTAATTTCCACATTTGACAAAGGAGAATTATGAGAATTGATCGAATGAGGGCTTTGCTTGGGTCTCAAGATGCATGGGAGATCGTAGAGAAAGGCTATGAGGAGCCTAGAGATGAAGCTTCGTTGAGTCCTAATCAAAAGGAGGCTCTGCAAAGGTTGCAGAAGAAGGATCAACAAGCTCTCACGCTCATCCATCAATGTTTGGATGAAGCAATGTTCGAGAAAGTGGCCAAGGCCCACTACTTCCAAGCAAGCAAGGGAGATCTTACAAAACTCCTATCAAGAAGTTGATAAAGTGAAGAAGATGCGGCTCCAAACACTACGAGGTGAATTTGAAGTCCTTCATTTGCAAGAATCTGATACGATTGCTGATTATTTTTCAAAATTATTGGCCATTGTGAATCAAATGAGGAGATATTGAGAAAAGCTAGAGGATGTTCGGGTGGTTGAGAAGATTCTTCGCTTGTTGCATTCAAAGTTCAATTATATTTTGGTGGCTATCGAAGAGTCGAAAGACTTAGGGCAGGTTTGGGAGATGAGATGAGAATTTTGTGTTTTGTTTTAGTGTTTAAAATATTATGTTTTAGTATTATTATTGTATTGGGACTTGAAAAAGTTGAATTGAGATTTGAAAAAGTTAAATTGTTTATTATATTTTGTATGGGGATTTGAAAAATGTGTAATAATGAGATGAGATGAGATGAGAATTTTGTGTCTCATCCCACCCCCCAAACCTGCCCTTAGAGACGATGATAGTTGATCAACTAATGGGATCTCTCCAAGCCCACGAAGAAAGACTCAAGAAGAAGAAGGAAGAACCTATTGAGCAGGTTCTCGCCATAAAGCTCTCTGTAAAAGAGAAGGAAGGAGAGCATGATAAAAGTTAATGAGGAAAAGGACACGAACGTGGACAAGGAAGAGGAAGAAGAGGATGAGGACGAGGAAGAGGCAGATAAAACAATCAAAACACCTACCATGAAGAGAGAGTTCAATACTCAAGAGGTCGTGGAAGAGGAAATTACTTAAGGCAGAATGGGCGACAATATCACAAGTCCAAAATCAAATGCTACAATTGTCAAAAGTATGGTCACTATGCTTCGGAGTGCTGAAGAGAAGGTGAATGATGTTTAAAATGAGGAAGCGGAGCCCACTTTGCCACTGGCCTACACAGGAGAATAAACTAGCAAATCGAATTTGTGGTATCTTGATAATGTTGCAAGCAATTATATATGCAGAGACAAGAGCAAGTTCGTGGAGCTTGACGAACTGGTGAATGTGAATGTCACTATTGGAGATTTGTCAAAAGTTCCCATCAAAGGGAGAGGTACAATTCTAATTCGGTTTAAAAATGGGAGTCATCAATTTATGTCAAATGTTTATTATGCTCCAAGTATGAAAAGCAACATTTTGAGTTTGGGGCACCTCTTGGAAAAAGACTACGAGATTGAAATGAAAAATCGTAGTCTTTTTCTAAGAGATGAGAAAAGAATTTGATTGCTAAAGTGTCCATGACAAGCAACATGATGTTTTTGCTTGATATTCAAACAGATGTGGCTAAGTGCCTCAAAGCTTGTGTGAAAGATACATCTTGGCTTTGGCATTTGAGGCTTGGGCATGTGAATTTTGGTGGATTGAAGTTGTTGGCTCAAAAGGAGATGGTGAAAGGCTTGCCGCCTATTGATCAATCCAATCAACTTTGTGAAGGGTGTCTTGTTGGTAAATAATTCCGAAAGAGCTTTCCAAAAGAATCATTTACAGGAACAAGTGAGCTACTCCAACTTGTTCATACCGATGTTTGTGGACTGATCAAGCCATCTTTATTTGGTAAAAACTGATACTTCCTCCTCTTTATTGATGACTTTAGTAAAAAAATATGAGTATATTTTTTAAAAGAAAAATCTAAAGTATTTAGCTACAATACACCATGCTTGTTGTTCAAGAGGTTTCATAGTTGTCATGAGATCCCAAGATTCTCTCATTCTCCTAGTATTTGGTTGACCATAAAAGCTTGATAGCAGCCATCTAACTTTGTGATCATTATTATTGGTCCATGCATTTATATGGCTAGATGAAAAGTTTCCTATCTCCAGAGGCACTTCCATACTCCATAACATAGCCAAACCACCGCTCTTGTTGATTGGTTCAACAAGAAAACACCCTTCTAAACCATGTCTCCTCTTCCCCATATCAAATATGCCTTCATTCTGATTTGTCTCCATATGGAAGACAATTTTGGATTTCCTATCCTTCACCAAATGGCCAAGGTCCTGAACTGTTTAAGAGTTCCCAAGCCCTCAACAATTCCAACTTAATACTTTCATTGTAATTAGCGAGGTTGACTGATAGTCTCCGCCAATTTCAGTTGGTTTTTTAAAATATCCTTCCCATCATCAATTTATTTTTTGTATTGCCCTTCTCAGGGATTGAACAGACAATCTACGTTTCTATGAGATTGAAATCTTTGTGAGCTCACAATCCATACCTCTTTCTCTTGCCCTTTTCTTTCAAATGCTCTACCCTAGTCCCCTCTCAAAGTTCTTCCTGTCTAGCATTCCACCTTCTGCTTCTTCTACCTTTTTGTTGGGCTTCTCTAGCAAAATTTTGCAAGTTGGCCCACCTCTGGCTGATGGATCGAAATCCAAGCCCATTCCTCCCTGGCCCATCTACTCACCACTGCCATCACCAAACACCATTGACTTCCTACCTTTTATATAAAGACTTTCCTGATTCATTGCTATAAAGGTCTCCTTTAATCCTCCTGAAACCTCACCATCAGCCCCAAAGTCAACCGTATCCACCAACATCTCCTTTGAAACTACACCACCTACCTTTTCAGCCTATATTGCCCCTTTTCAGCCTATATTTCCCCTAGTTGTTTTTTGTTTGTTACTAGTTCTGCTACGTGTTATCTCAGCCCGCATGGTGGGGAAGATTTGTGCAGATAGATTGATTGGGCAGGAAGTGCTCCAACCAATGATGACAAAAATCTAGAAGCTAAGTAAGCCAACATACTTGATCCTAAGGATAAAACCAAACTTGTTCATTGTTACATTTGCAAATCAAGCACACAAATGTAGGATACAAGGGCGAAAACCCTGGATGTTCGATAATCATATGTTTGTTCTCAAACCATTTGATGGTTTCTCTCAACCACACACAATGACTATCACTATCAAAGCACTTTGGGTCCAGTTTCATAATCTTCCCTTGGTATGTATGTATGAAGATAGTGGTATATATGATTATAGAAAAATCTAATTCCTCCATTTGCCCAGATAACCACCCAAAAAACGAGCGACTAATCGCTCCTACTCTCGAGGATAGTAGATAGATACTTACGAATAATAATTCTATATTACAAATACTGAGAGGCATTAATTACGCTCTAATTCCTCAAAATAAAAGCCCTAAAAATTAACATATATACCAAAGGCACCAGCAAATGACTTTTTGACTAGTTCATGTGTAACACCCGGCCCAACCAAGCCACTTTACAAAATTTTTGGATTTATAGTTATGAAAAATCGTTTGGGAGTACAAGTAAAATTTTTGGATGAGAGTTTGGACCTAAGATATTTATGGCGGAATATAATTTTTCAAGAGGTTTGATAATTAGGTTTAAAATCTTTAATGGACCAAGTGGATGTTCATCAGAAATTTATGGGATAAATGTATTTTTTTTTTTTTTTTTGGGATGAGTCGAGGCCCAAAACTTAAGGTAAAAGCTATGCAATAATCTCATACATGATTCAAGACATGAGCCAAGTATTGTTTTTTAAGACTTAAGAGCCCAGCCCATGGAAGCATTGTCCAAACTTCCTGTTGCACAGCTTCAAGCCGTTTCCTTTTTCATGCATGTCCCTCCCTTCTCCTTCTTTAGGTTTTATCTATTTCCCTCTTATAGCTCTTATATATGTTAAGCATTCTCAACCTAGAATAGGTGCTACTGCCCTCTTTTCATTCCCTCAACCCTCCAAACTCCTCTGAGCACCCATCCTCCATTATGAACCACGGCTACCACTTCTACTGAGATACAATCAACCAAAAATCACCAGGGTCCTGCAGCTCAAATCAGAGCACCCGTTTTCCTCCCCATCAAACCACAACCCAGCCACCACGAAACCAGCTCTCTTTGCATCTTCATTACCAACCTAGCTCACACAAAACCGCCGTCACCCTGCACCAAGCACAACCGACGCCAGCCACTAAAAAACCACCAACGGAAACACTTTATTCTGCTTCTCCAAAAATAGAAAATTCCCACATCTTGAACCCACCACGTCCACACCTTGGAAGAGCCACCCACACGCACGGAAACACTACCCATGAAACTCCCTTATTTTTAGCCACCCGAAACAGAGATCCATCCACCGAACCACTGCACTGCACCGCACTGCACCAGCCACTCCAAGCCGTCGCCACCCGCATGGAAAAGGCCGTCAAACACCCACAAGCCACCTTAGTCGGTAACAACCCCTCTCGGTTACTCCCTCCTTTCTCTCCTCTCTCTTGCGCTCACCTTTCCCTCTCATTCTCTCATGCTCAGCCCAGCTCGACGGCATCTTCGCCGCACTCCTACCCATCAGCCGTGCCACCACAGTCCCTCTAGCTAGCCCCGTCGCGCCTTACCCTCCACGCGTACCTTGGTTTCCCCTTGGTAAGCCCCTGCCGCCGCATACTTAGTATTATTCCCTGTGTTTGCTCATTCGGTCTTGTTCCTATAAGTTATATACATCCATAATATTATATATATATATATATATAAAGTGTTAACTTAATAGCTGAGTACTATTACCAAATTACCTTAGTGTACTTTCCAGATACATGTTTTTGGATGATAGGTCTTTTTGGGCTATGTACTTTAAGTGAGTTTTATTTTAAGTTTCATAAAATATTATTTTTGTGTAGATAATATTTTAATAATATTGTTAACTAAAGGAAGTAAACCTATTTTTAAGAGAGGAGTTTTGCATGACGTATTTTATAGGATTTTTAAAGTTGTCTAAGTACGCTATTAATTTATAATATGTTGTTGGTACTTTAGATATTTTTAAATATTACTTTTTATTTAGTTTCGTAATTGTCTTAATACTTGTTCGATTATAAGTTCTTTGTTTCCCATCCCTCAAAGAACTTCTGCTTTTCCATTTTCTCTCTAGCTCCGAACGAAAAACTCCTTAATCGTCCAAAACCTCAAGATCTGCTGAAAGGGGGTGGGAGCTTCGGCTCCTCACCCCCTCCCCTTGCCCTCTCCCTCTTCTCTGTCTAGTTATTAACTTCTGTGTAGTATTTTTATTTTTCTTTGTGTTTTTAGGCCGAATAAGGGAGGATCGTCGTTCGAGCTTTTCCGGCCACCAGTTCTCTACACGCGCCCCACCGGTGTGAAGCCCAGCCGCCGATCTTCAAAACCTCTAAATCCGACGTCCATCGGAGTGGCGCGTAGACCGCACGCGCGGGACGAAAATCCGGACAGCGTTGGCGCGTGGCCCTCACGGGCCACAGAGGAACCCTCTACCGACACCACGCTCGGTTGCTGTGGAACCGCTGGCTCCAGGTCTTCCAAGTCTGACCGTCGGCTTTCCTCCCAGCGTGAACAGTCCTGCACGAAATTTTGCCGACCAAATGTGTACTGTTCATCCGTTTTGTTTTTTTATACTGTCTTTCGTTTCGCTTCTATGTTGTTGTCCGTTTCAGTTTTTTGTAGCTTGTCTTGTTTTCTTATGTTGGTGTTGCTTTTGTTGACCCGAGTGAGGTTTGGACCTTTAGATCGGACGTAATACGGGGCAAGGCTTTCGAGAGTGTTGGGCGATGCTACGGCCGGTGGTTATACGGCCGGGCTGTTGTGGTCTGTATGTACGCTGGGTGCTCGCTCCACCAGAGCTCGAAATGACAATGCTTGCGGTGGGCGTGTCGTCTGAGGTCTCATCAGAGCTTGTGGTCTTGTAGTTGTTATTGTAGTTTTTTTATAGTAGTTTGTTAGTTTTAGTTATAATAAAATAGGAATAGGCTTTGGATTTGATGTCCATAGCAGTGTCCCGTACTCTTCTTCCCTGGGAAGATAGAGAGGACCTTTAAGTTCTGTTTTTACAGAGCGCTTTCTCGGGTTCGAGAAAGTTTGATTAGAAGTTAAGACAATGTCTACCGCAATTGTATTTGTGTGTGGGGAAGCTACAGATCTGTTGAGTTAGTTGGCTTATAACTGGATTTTCTGTGTATTGGAATTTCTTCTATCGATAAGTCACATTTGTAACTTCGATTTCTTAATGAGATGAGTATGCTCCATTCAAAAAAAAAATACTTGTTCGATTAAATCTCCTATTCGGTACGAATTCGATTAATTGGATATTGGTGGTTTTAGAAAACGGTGGTATTATAGGAATTATGATAATTTTAGGTTTTGAAAATTTAAAATAGGTTCTTTTAGCATTTTAGGTTTAAATATCGAAATACGTAATTGATTAAAAATTTACAGGAATTACGTGATTTTTATAGGGGACGATTAATATTTGTTCGGCTTTGTTGAGGAATTTTTGAAAGACTAAAGAGTCCAGATAAGTGGGGTTCCTATGCTACACTTTGCATAAAATAAAATGATCTGAGATTGATTTTGGAAAATATGCATGTTTTGTTATGAAAAGAAATTTTGAAACGACTACAGTTATTTGTTCTGCATTACTTATAAAATTCTGTATAAGAAGGAAATATATTCTGTCATGACTGGTGTAGACATGAGCTTATTTTGACATTTTTTTTTCGAACTGTGCAAAAGAGAGCGAATATAAAATTTTGTGCATAAATTATATGGTAAGATGTGATTTCTATTCTGAAAATGTTCTGTACTCTGATATGATAAGATGTGATTTCTAAAACATCTGGCATGACATTCTGTTTCTGTTCTAACCTTACCACTGGTGTAAAATTGTGGCCTCTTTTTGGGTTGGTACCAACTTTTTTGTTTCTGGTGCACTCACTTTGGAAACAAAGTGGTTTTCTGAATGGTCTTTCCTATGTGCACACTTGGGGCTTCGAGAATGATAAGGGGAAGATTCACATTCTGTTTCTGCTCGGTTGACTGCCGGGGTTTGCACAACCCTACCATGGGGGTTAAACATGAAATTTTGTTCTGATATGATGTTTCAGTTATGCTGTGCTAAGGAAATTTTGAATAAGAATATTTTTGAACTTTCGCTTTGATATTTTTTATCACATGTTCTGACGTTGCATTCTGAAAAGAAAAAGTGTTTTGTTTTGCATTATGAACTCTGTAAAAGCTCATGTTTGCATACTAGTATATGTTCTCTACTTATTGAGTTGTTGATAACTCACCCCTATCTCCATAATATGTTTAAGATAATTTTGATGCAACAACTGGAAATCAGGAATAGGGAGTACTTGCAAGTTTGTTGATCACAGAAGACTAAATACCTTAGGGTACAATGACTGTTGGAGAGTCTTTTGGTAGTGTTGATATTTTATGTGGCTTTTGTATTTTGAGTAATAGATATTCCTAGTTTTTGTGGGAAAGTTTATGTATATTAATGAGACACCACTGATGTGCCCTTTTGTAGGAACATGAATATGTGTGTTGAACAAATAGGTTAATATGTTATGAAGATTCTGGTTTATTTTAAAAGTATTATTGGAGATGATTTTAGGTCATATGAGTTAACTCTCCGAACTCTCGAGGACAGGGCGTTACAGTTGGTATCAGAGCCAGGTTTGAGGCTCTGCAGACTTTATGGATTGAGATTTGGGAATCTAAGGTTTCAGATTTGATTGGCTTACTTTGAAGGTTGTAGGATATGACTTGGAGGTCTAGATTTTGATGTTTACATAAGTTTGACTGAAAGCTAGGTTTGAGGTTCTGCAGACTTTATGGATTGAGATTTGGGAATTTAAGGTTTTAGATTTGTTTGGCTTACTTTGAAGGTTGTAGGATATGAATTGGAGGTCTAGATTTTGATGTTTACATAAGTTTGACTGAAAGCCAGGATTGAGGTTCTGCAGACTTTATAGATTGAGATTTGGGAATTTAAGGTTTCATATTTGATTGGCTTACTTTGAAGGTTGTAGGATATGACTTGGAGGTCTAGATTTTGATGTTTACATAAGTTTGACTAAAAGCCAGGTTAGAGGTTCTGCAGACTAAAGTGTGTGAGTTTTCGGAGTACATATAGGCTTTAAGAAATTGTTTTCAGATTTGATGTGATAGTGGAGCGGTATATAAGGTAGAATATTATAGGTATTCGAGGCCTAAAAGTTGTAGACTTTAGGAATGATTCGCATGTGTAGGATTTTACAGGTCTATGAGCTGAATTCTTGTTGTGGGCGGTTTGATCTGCTTCTAGGGACTTTTTAAATAGATTTGATGGAGCTAAATTATTTAGACTTTGGAGATTAGTTATTTCTATTGTTACGCGTATTTCTTTCCTCTTTATCGTAGGTACCTTAATAACTCTGAGATATTATATATATGTTTTGTTTTTTTTTTCCTAGTTACCACTAATTATTTTGTGTTTATAGGAACGCTATAAATTTTGAAACGAATATTAAGAATCCAAGTTATTTTGTCAGGATGCCACCTTATCGTCGAGAACGAAGGATGTCGGATTTGAACGTAAATGAGAACGAAAGGGAAGCGAACCCGAGTGCTTCCGAAGTACTACGAGCAGCAACTCATCAGTTAATAGATGATCTTGCACATAATCCCTCGGGTCGCCAAAGCAACTATAATGAAGGAGGTTGTACTATAGAACAGTTCAATCTGATGCACCCCCTTCATTTGATGGGAAAGGCAAACCAACTCTAGCAGAAGATTGGGTTCAAGATATTGAAGAGATACTACGGGTGCTAACCTGCACAAATGAACAAAAGGTGGCATATGCAACATTCAAATTGACCGATGAGGCAAAAAGATGGTGGATCTCAAAAAGAACTATCCGAGAAGCAAGGGGATAGAAATAGTCAGTTGGCCACATTTTAAGCAGATTTTTCTTGAGAGATTTTTTCCAAGCTCGGCCCGATAGGATAAGGCAATGGAATTTGCCACTTTAGTCCAGGGAACCATGACAGTGCACCAATATGCAGCTAGGTTCATTGAATTATCCCATTTTGTCGCGTATCTGATTCCTGACCAAGAAAAGAAGGTGCGCAATTTTGAACAAGGGCTAAATGAAAAACTTTATGAACGAGTAGTGGGCTTCCAGATTTGAAATTTTTCAGAGTTGGTAGATAAGGCCACAGTTTTCAACAAAGCCTTCAAAGAAGTGCGACATTGCACGATCAGAGGAAGAGGACTATTCCATCGGGGCCCCATTCTGGTATGGACCAGGGATCGTGGAAAAAGAGAAATGAAGGGAGCAGCTCAGGGCAAAAGCGGATGCACAAAAATCAATCAAATAACCTCTGCAATTTTTGTAATAGTGCACACACGGGAGAGTGCAAAAAGGAAATGAGGACGTGTTTTCGATGTGGAAAGTCTAGACACTTTATCAGGGCTTGTCCTTTGCACCTGTCGAATAACAAGATGCCTAACCCACCTCCCGTTTCCCAACAGACAAGTCAAGGAAATAATCAACGTAGAATGGGACGAGCCTGAGTATTTGCACTAACATCTAAAGATGCGGAGGACGACAATAATGCGATCACAGGTACCCCACTCTTTTTCTCCTTGAAAGCTTTATGTCTTAGTTGAGTTAGGATTAATCATGCTTGCATGGAACTTTTCTAGTAGTATAGCTTAGAATATTGAAGTTTGGTTGAGGAGGTTTGCAAAGGGTTTTAGACATAATATTTTATATCTACGAGACTTCTCTAGCTTTAGGTGTTTGATGGGTTAGTTTTGTTTTGGTAGCAAGAAGTTTAGGAAAGGTATGGTTGAAAGTAGATTTTCTATCGATTCCGGAATTTTGTGAGCTAAAATTACTTAGGACTTAAGTTTAGAACTTTTACTTGTATTATTCTTCAGAGGTTCTAAATATTATTTTGGGTGTTCCCTTTTTAGTTATTAGTGAGGTTTAGTCCTCTTTACTTATTAATTTGGGGCTTGCAAATCTTTGGTTAAGATTCATACCATTAGGTTCGGACTTGAAGTCGTGTTTGAAATTGACACTTGGATTTTGGAGATTGCTGAGTTAAGTAGTATTAGGAAGCTAAGGGTTGGTGTATTAGATTTGACTTTTGGTGCAGCAAATTTTGAGGACAAAATTTTTTTTAGGGAGAAATGATGTAACACCCGGGCCCAATCAAGCCACTTTACAAAATTTTTGGGTTTATAGTTATGAAAAATCGTTTGGGAGTACAAGCAAAATTTTTGGAAGAGAGTTTGAACCTAAGATATTTTTGGCGGAATATAATTTTTCAAGAGGTTTGATAATTAGGTTTAAAATCTTTAATGGACCAAGTGGATGTTCATCATATTTTTTATCACATATTCTGACGTTGTATTCTGAAAAGTAAAAGTGTTTTGTTTTGCATTTTGAACTATGTAAATGCTCATGTTTGCATACTAGTATATGTTCTCTGTTTACTGAGTTGTTGATAACTCACCCCTATCTCCATAATATGTTTCAGATAATTTGATGCAACAACTGGAAATCAGGAATAGGGAGTACTTGCAAGTTTATTGATCATAGAAGACTAAGTGCCTTAGGATACAATGACTATTGGAGAGTCTTTTGGAAGTGTTGATATTTTATGTGGCTTTGGTTTTTTGAGTAATAGATATTCCTAGTTCTTGTGAGAAAGTTTATGTATATTAATGAGACACTACTAATGTGCCCTTATGTAGGAACATGGATATGTGTGTTGAACAAATAGGTTAATATGTTATGGAAATTTTGGTTTATTTTAAAAGTATTATTAGAGATGATTTTAAGTTATATGAGTTAACTCTCCGGACCCTCGGGAACGGGGCATTACATCATGCTAAAAGTTATTGGCTTGAAAAGAATTGTAAACAAATAAAGAGAAAATCTTAATTGTAGGGAATTTGTCAACTGAGCCCAACCACCACATTCCTCTAAGGTTAGGCATCATACTAGCTAGTAAGAGCATTCTCATCAGAATAATTGAAGGTAAATAAAATCATTCAAATAGCTATTACAAATGAAAAATCGTCTGTATTGAATTAGGCAAAGTGACCTGAACTAAATTTTAGCTACAGTATAGTCAAAATTAAAGTCAAATTTGCTTGTAACTTAGATGGACCAAATCTTTAGTTTATTAGTTTTTTGGAACCCTCTCTCTCTCTCTTGATATTTTCTCATAAAACTATCTCAATATCTTTCCCTCTAATTTTAGATGGGTTTAATTTGAAATTTGTGGTTATTAACATTGACTATTGAAAATATGATCTTTTAACCAATAATTTAATTAAAATATGATTACTAATTAATATATAATCGGTAGAATGGTAAAATATGATAAAATTAAATAAAAAAAAATAAATTAATATTATTTTAATATTATATAATGAATAAATGGATAATCCAATATAAAGATTTGATGTTAATAAAATAGACAAAGATAAATTCATGTCATATTAACTAAAACTTGGTTTGATTTTGGCTATTCCAACGAGAATATTCTAACTCAGCTCCTTTTGTATGTACGGAGGAGTACTGTAATTGGTTGATCTTTCTTCATTGTTTTAAATTGTACTTGTCTCATTCATTTGAATGTGATTTTCGTGCCTATTGTTTCGAGTGCACGTAGCATTCATTGGCATAAGTTTACGAAGGATATAAATTGCTACACATTGTGATGAATATTCTTGTATGAGTAATGTTATTCGAAAGTCTGTACACTACACATCAACATACCAACCATATATCATAATTTAATTTTTAAAAAATAAAATTTAAATTTTATTTTTTAAATTAAATTATACCATGTATATACAGGTGTAAAAATTTTCAAATATAATAACGGAGAAATTTCCTCCATCTTCTTCACCCGCGTATTGCCATCAGATAATAAATTTATAGCTGTTCACGAGCGGGAACCAGCAAGCAGGTCATGATGTGTGACAGTCATTTGAAGAGAAGAAGAGGTAAGAGTTCAAATAGAACCAATTTAATGGAGTTATAATTTTACTATCTGAGATCTGTGGTTCTTTTGGTCTTAAGCAACCTTGCATGACAAAGGTGCTCAGAAAACATGAGATTTTAAAGTATTTACGGTCACTAAAGAGGATTGTGACTTGAAAACAGAGATTTATGCAGGATTTGAAACTCTATTAACCATGAGAATTAAATAAGAAACCGAACGCGAGTAAAAGTAGTGAGAATGTGAGCATTGAGCTGTCATGTACAATTTTAAAAATCAATTGAAAACTAAATCCACAAAATTCTATGGGTTAGAACTTCACATATATACTCATGTAATGTATTATACTAAAAAAGTTCTTTATATTTGGATTTTTATTATGATTAATTCGGTGAGCTCTAATTGGAATATGACTATGAAAGTTTGATGGATTATGAAAGTGTGATGTAGGGGATGATAAGTAAAATTTTTCAAATATAAAATCCACCCAATGCATGAGTTCTTGGCTTGTTTTAATAATTCAAATACAAAAATAAAAAACTAATTATGTACTCTTTCTTGAAAAATATAATTTTAAAAATTATAGTTAAAAAATAGGTCTCGTTTGGTTACACGTATGAGATGAGATGATAAATATGTAAATGGTAGTAATATAGTTTGAGTTAAGATGTTTTATGGAGTTTTGAAAAATGAGAGAAAAATTTGAATAAAAATATTATAAAATTAAATATTGTTAGAATATGATTTTTTAATATAATTTTTATTTTAGAGTTTGAAAAATTATTTTTTATTTTTATTTGAAAGTTTGATAAAATTGTAATGATTAAATAATTAAAAAATTAAAAAATTTAAATTTAAATTTAAAAGTGTTTGTATTTAAATGTGTTTAGAAACCTAACATGCCTAAAACCAAACATTTTTGTAGAAAATCTTTATAAAAATAAATAAATAAAACGAAATAAAGAAATAAATAAAATTCTTCTTTCTTACGCGTCCGATAGTTCTAATCCAACAACTGCAGCATCGGAGACAACTCCAGGATAATTTTTATGAACCCACTTGTGGAGTAACGATGAAGAAGACTGAAAATGGATGTTTAGAAAAAAATAGAGGCAGAAAAATAGAGATGAGTTGAAGATGATGAAATTCCTCCAGTAGGTTCAGACCAAAATACATTCCAAGATAATATCCCCTGTAGCTCCCTCCCCCTTTTACACTTCACTCAGTGTACTTAGAGTAACCGCCCAAACAGAAAGTGCCAATGATAAAATGACTATAGACAAACATAAGAAAATAACAGACTATTGTAAACTAAAAGGCTAGCACAAAATGCACAGCTTAACTAAAGACCCTCAAAAGACTATTGTAGACAATGACATTGTTTCACTTCATGTTCATAACAATCTCCTCCCCTTAAAAAAACAAAAAAAGAAAGAAAAAAGAAAAACTTATCCTCAAGATTTAGAGTAGTAATGCCCTCTTGGTTAACCAAGGTTCCCATGTATACATTTATTGATAGTAAACTTCCTACCACCTATGCCATGAACATCGAGCTTGGAATCTTCATGTAATGTCCACCTTCTTAACTAATTACTTTGAAGTTCATCCTTGACAGTAGTCAAGTCCTCCTCAGCAGCCTAAGCAACATCATCTAAGATATGACCCCAAATAGCTGAAAGAGATGCGCTAAGTTTGACATCGGATAAACAACTTCTATAATCATCTTCATCTTCTGCACCTTCTATAACAATGCTAGTCATTTTGTCACCATCATTCCAAGTTATTAAACCAAGGTATGATAGACCACACTAGGTAAAGAGGCGTAAAAACTGTGACACCAAGTGTTGATAGCTTACTTTGTTGTGATTCAAGCTGATGGAAACAAGAGCCATGATTTCCAAGACATATAGACCAAGTAAAGCACAAAGTGTTTCATTTGATCTGCCCTCCAGCTTTGAGCAAACTATATGTATAAAACTGGCAATGCCTACAGCTCTATGAAACTAACCCTCAATTTTTGTATCCCCATCAACTTGTGGATGGTAAGCTGGAGAGTAAGACAAGTTAACTCCCAGCAATTTAAAAAACTCCTTCCAGAATGAACTTGTGAAAGTAGCCCCTTTATCAGAAACAATACTACTGGGCATCCCATGTAGTTTGAAAATGTTATTCAGAAACAATGCAGCAACTATGACTGTTGTAAAAGGGTGTTTCAAGGCTAAAAATGTGCATACTTTGATAGCCTATCCACCACCACTATCACCACAGAAAATCCTTTTGATATAGGCAATCCTTCAAAAAATCCATAGACACATCATTTCATATTTGTTGAGGAATGGACAAGGGTTGTAACAAACCAGCTGGCAAAATATTTTCACTCCTGTTCCTTTGGCAGACTTCACATTCTCGAATAAGCTTTTTCACTTCCACCTTCAACCCAGGCCAATAAAAGTTTGTTCTTGCCCTATGCAAGGATTTGTGAAATCCTGAATGTCCAGCCAATGGGCTTGCATGAATGTAATGCAAAATTTTAAGCTTCAATTCTGAACAATTGGGAATGTAAATCCTCCCCTTCTTAAAAAGGATGCCTTGCTTAAGAGTCAAGTTTGAAGGAGATTGACCTTGTTGAAATCCTTCCATCTGCTGCTTAATAACTGAATCTCTGTCATAAGCCTTTCGAATTTCCTCAAGCCATGTTGGATTAGGGATAGAAATAGCATTCAAGGACATAAAGTCTTCACACTCATTCCTCCTAGACAAAGCATCTACTAATTTATTGTCCACTCCCTTCTTGTACTCAATTGTAAACTCATAGCCAAAAGCTTAGCAAGCCACCTTTGCTGAGCTACTGTGCCCACTTTCTGCTCAAGCAGATACTTCAAACTATGGTGGTCCGTTCTCACCACAAAGGCACCACCAAGAAGGTATGGTCTCCACTTCTTTACTGCAAGCACCAATGCCAAAAACACCTTTTCATATGTTGATAGTAAGAAGTTCTTCCCTTTCAAGGCCTGGCTCAAGAAGGCCAAAGGCCTTCAGTCTTACATTAACACAGCACCAACTCCATTTGCTCAAGCATTGCACTCAATAATAAAGGCCTTTGTAAAGTTTGGCAATGCTAAAACTGGTGGGCTAGTAACAGCTACGTTTAATTCCTCAAATGCTTTTGTAGCTTCTAACACATATTTCTTCAATAAAGCAGTCAATGGTGCAGCTATAAGCCCATAGCATTTAAAGAACTTTCTGTAGTAACCTGTCAACCCAAGAAAGCCCCTCAACCATTTCACATTCTTTGGCACAGGCCAACTGATCATGGCTTCCAACTTCTTTGGATCTGCTTTAACTCCTTTTGAAATTAAATGGCCAAGATACTCGATCTCTTTACTAGCAAAATGACAATTTGACCTCTTGGCATACAGCTTCTTCTTCTCCAAGGTCTCCAACACAGCAGCTAAATGTTGACAATGAGATTCTATATCCTTACCATACACAAGGATATCATAAAAAAAAAAAAAACAATTACAAATTTCCTTAAAAATGGCCTAAATACATCATTTATGAGGTTTTTGAAATGTTGAAAGTGCATTTGTGAGACCAAAAGGCATTACAAGAAATTCATAATGCTCTTCATGTATTCTAAATGTAGTTTTAGGAATATCATCATCTCTCATTCTTATTTGATGATAGCCTGATCTAAGATCAAGTTTAGAAAAAATTGCTCCTCCAAACAATTCATCAATTAATTCATCCACAACAGGTATGGGGTACTTATATTTTATTGTAGCCTCATTGAGCACCCTGTCATCAATGCACATCCTCCAAGAGCCATCTGCTTTCTTCACTAACAGCACATGAGATGAAAAAGGAGACTGGCTTGGCCTTATAACACCAGTTAGCAACAATTCTTTGACAATTTTCTGGATTTTAGCCTTCTGGTAATAAGTATATCTGTATGGCCTCACACTTACAAACACAGATCCTTGCTTCAGGTTGATTTGGTGATCATGTGATCTTTGAGGAGGCAAGCCACTTGGTTCCTAAAAAATCTTGTTGAACTTACTCAGCAACTGTGTTATCTTCTCATGTTCTTTAACAGAATCTTCTTGAGGATGTACTGAAATCGTATGCAAGAACATACTTCAATATTCCAATCCAGTTATACTAGAAACTTCAGCATCTTTAATAACAAGACTACAAGGAGAAGATAATCCTTGTAAGGACACAACCTTCCCTTCAACTTGAAATTGCATTTGCAACTTCTGAAAGTCCCAAAGAATAGGTCCTAGGGATAACAACCATTGCACCCCCAATACAACATCACAATCTCCTAACTCCAAAGTACACAAATTTGATACAAATGTTGTGCCCTGAATCTGAATTCCCACTACACTACACACCCCTTCACTACTAACCACATCTCCATTGGCAATTTTAACTTGCATAGGATTGGCCTTTTGTAAACACAATCCTGAATTAACAGCCACCATAGTATCCACAAAATTGTGGGTACTGCCACTGTCAATGAGTATTAATACTTTCTTCTTCTTCAACTGTCCAATAATCTTAGGACTTGGTGTCCCCATCATTGCTTGAATCGATATTGAAGCAATCTGAGCAGGTTAAGTCAATTGATCCTACTCCTCTTCGAGAGCCTGATCTGGTTCCAATTCTGCAAAACCATTCACATACTCTACAAAATCCATACCCTCCATCACATACAACTTAGGTCTAGCACATTTGTGGCCTTGATGCCACTTGTCATCACAGAAATAACAAAGACCCTTCTTCCTTCGCTCTTGTATCTGAGCTTCAGAAATCTTCTGATATTGCATTCTTGAAATGGGCTGGCCTTTAGGAGCACCCAAGATTGAGTTGGAAGGACCAGGCTTATTGATATTCCCATTCAAAAATTGTTGATTACCTTCAAAAGAATTACTTCTTCAGGACTTTTTAGTGCTCCACACATACTATTCTTGGATTTTTGCTAGGCCAAAAGCATCATTCAAGT